>NW_027362770.1:199373798-199811475 GCF_046119375.1 Phyllobates terribilis | reverse complement strand
AGTATGATATAATACTCCACATATAATAGAACACTCAGTATGATATAATACTCCAATATAATATAATGCTCAGTATGATATAATACTCCACATATAATAGAACACTCAGTATGATATAATACTCCACATATAATAGAACGCTCAGTATGATATAATACTCCACATATAATAGAAAGCTCAGTATGATATAATACTCCACATATAATATAATGCTCAGTATGATATAATACTCCACATATAATAGAACACTCAGTATGATATAATACTCCACATATAATATAACACTCAGTATGATATAATACTCCACATATAATATAACGCTCAGTATGATATAATACTCCACATATAATAGAACACTCAGTATGATATAATACTCCACATATAATAGAACGCTCAGTATGATATAATACTCCACATATAATAGAACGCTCAGTATGATATAATACTCCACATATAATAGAACACTCAGTATGATATAATACTCCACATATAATAGAACACTCAGTATGATATAATACTCCACATATAATAGAACGCTCAGTATGATATAATACTCCACATATAATAGAACCTCAGTATGATATAATACTCCACATATAATAGAACACTCAGTATGATATAATACTCCACATATAATAAAAAAAAAACGATGCTTAGTATGATATAATACTCCACATATAATAGAACACTCAGTATGATATAATACTCCACATATAATAGAACACTCAGTATGATATAATACTCCACATATAATAGAACACTCAGTATGATATAATACTCCACATATAATAGAACACTCAGTATGATATAATACTCCACATATAATAGAACACTCAGTATGATATAATACTCCACATATAATAGAACACTCAGTATGATATAATACTCCACATATAATAGAACACTCAGTATGATATAATACTCCACATATAATAGAACGCTCAGTATGATATAATACTCCACATATAATAGAACACTCAGTATGATATAATACTCCACATATAATAGAACACTCAGTATGATATAATACTCCACATATAATAGAACGCTCAGTATGATATAATACTCCACATATAATAGAACGCTCAGTATGATATAATACTCCACATATAATAGAACGCTCAGTATGATATAATACTCCACATATAATAGAACGCTCAGTATGATATAATACTCCACATATAATAGAACACTCAGTATGATATAATACTCCACATATAATAGAACGCTCAGTATGATATAATACTCCACATATAATAGAACGCTTAGTATGATATAATACTCCACATATAATAGAACACTCAGTATGATATAATACTCCACATATAATAGAACGCTTCAGTATGATATAATACTCCACATATAATAGAACACTCAGTATGATATAATACTCCACATATAATAGAACACTCAGTATGATATAATACTCCACATATAATAGAACGCTTAGTATGATATAATACTCCACATATAATAGAACGCTTAGTATGATATAATACTCCACATATAATAGAACGCTTAGTATGATATAATACTCCACATATAATAGAACACTCAGTATGATATAATACTCCACATATAATAGAACGCTTAGTATGATATAATACTCCACATATAATAGAACGCTTAGTATGATATAATACTCCACATATAATAGAACACTCAGTATGATATAATACTCCACATATAACAGAACGCTTAGTATGATATAATACTCCACATATAATAGAACGCTTAGTATGATATAATACTCCACATATAATAGAACACTCAGTATGATATAATACTCCACATATAACAGAACGCTTAGTATGATATAATACTCCACATATAATAGAACGCTTAGTATGATATAATACTCCACATATAATAGAACGCTTAGTATGATATAATACTCCACATATAACAGAACGCTTAGTATGATATAATACTCCACATATAATAGAACGCTTAGTATGATATAATACTCCACATATAATAGAACGCTTAGTATGATATAATACTCCACATATAATAGAACGCTTAGTATGATATAATACTCCACATATAATAGAACGCTCAGTATGATATAATACTCCACATATAATAGAACACTCAGTATGATATAATACTCCACATATAATAGAACGCTCAGTATGATATAATACTCCACATATAATAGAACACTCAGTATGATATAATACTCCACATATAATAGAACACTCAGTATGATATAATACTCCACATATAATAGAACACTCAGTGTGATATAATACTCCACATATAATAGAACGCTCAGTGTGATATAATACTCCACATATAATAGAACACTCAGTATGATATAATACTCCACATATAATAGAACGCTCAGTATGATATAATACTCCACATATAATAGAACGCTCAGTATGATATAATACTCCACATATAATAGAACGCTCAGTATGATATAATACTCCACATATAATAGAACGCTCAGTATGATATAATACTCCACATATAATAGAACGCTCAGTATGATATAATACTCCACATATAATAGAACACTCAGTATGATATAATACTCCACATATAATAGAACACTCAGTGTGATATAATACTCCACATATAATAGAACGCTCAGTATGATATAATACTCCACATATAATAGAACGCTCAGTATGATATAATACTCCACATATAATAGAACACTCAGTATGATATAATACTCCACATATAATAGAACACTCAGTGTGATATAATACTCCACATATAATATAACGCTCAGTATGATATAATACTCCACATATAATAGAACGCTCAGTATGATATAATACTCCACATATAATAGAACGCTCAGTATGATATAATACTCCACATATAATAGAACGCTCAGTATGATATAATACTCCACATATAATAGAACGCTCAGTATGATATAATACTCCACATATAATAGAACGCTCAGTATGATATAATACTCCACATATAATAGAACGCTCAGTATGATATAATACTCCACATATAATAGAACGCTCAGTATGATATAATACTCCACATATAATAGAACGCTCAGTATGATATAATACTCCACATATAATAGAACACTCAGTATGATATAATACTCCACATATAATAGAACGCGCAGTATGATATAATACTCCACATATAATATAATGCTCAGTATGATATAATACTCCACATATAATAGAACACTCAGTATGATATAATACTCCACATATAATAGAACGCTCAGTATGATATAATACTCCACATATAATATAACACTCAGTATGATATAATACTCCACATATAATAGAACGCGCAGTATGATATAATACTCCACATATAATATAATGCTCAGTATGATATAATACTCCACATATAATAGAACACTCAGTATGATATAATACTCCACATATAATAGAACACTCAGTATGATATAATACTCCACATATAATATAACACTCAGTATGATATAATACTCCACATATAATATAACACTCAGTATGATATAATACTCCACATATAATAGAACACTCAGTATGATATAATACTCCACATATAATATAACACTCAGTATGATATAATACTCCACATATAATAGAACGCTCAGTATGATATAATACTCCACATATAATAGAACGCTCAGTATGATATAATACTCCACATGTAATAGAACACTCAGTATGATATAATACTCCACATATAATATAACACTCAGTATGATATAATACTCCACATATAATATAACACTCAGTATGATATAATACTCCACATGTAATAGAACACTCAGTATGATATAATACTCCACATATAATATAACACTCAGTATGATATAATACTCCACATATAATATAACACTCAGTATGATATAATACTCCACATGTAATAGAACACTCAGTATGATATAATACTCCACATATAATATAACACTCAGTATGATATAATACTCCACATATAATAGAACACTCAGTATGATATAATACTCCACATATAATAGAACACTCAGTATGATATAATACTCCACATATAATAGAACGCTCAGTATGATATAATACTCCACATGTAATAGAACACTCAGTATGATATAATACTCCACATATAATAGAACGCTCAGTATGATATAATACTCCACAGATAATAGAACACTCAGTATGATATAATACTCCACATATAATAGAACGCTCAGTATGATATAATACTCCACATATAATAGAACACTCAGTATGATATAATACTCCACATATAATAGAACGCTCAGTATGATATAATACTCCACATATAATAGAACGCTCAGTATGATATAATACTCCACATATAATAGAACGCTCAGTATGATATAATACTCCACAGATAATAGAACACTCAGTATGATATAATACTCCACATATAATAGAACACTCAGTGTGATATAATACTCCACATATAATATAACGCTCAGTATGATATAATACTCCACAGATAATAGAACGCTCAGTATGATATAATACTCCACATATAATAGAACACTCAGTGTGATATAATACTCCACATATAATAGAACGCTCAGTATGATATAATACTCCACATATAATAGAACGCTCAGTATGATATAATACTCCACATATAATAGAACACTCAGTGTGATATAATACTCCACATATAATAGAACACTCAGTGTGATATAATACTCCACATATAATAGAACGCTCAGTATGATATAATACTCCACATATAATAGAACGCTCAGTGTGATATAATACTCCACATATAATATAACGCTCAGTATGATATAATACTCCACAGATAATAGAACGCTCAGTATGATATAATACTCCACATATAATAGAACACTCAGTATGATATAATACTCCACATATAATAGAACACTCAGTATGATATAATACTCCACATATAATAGAACGCTCAGTATGATATAATACTCCACATATAATAGAACGCTCAGTATGATATAATACTCCACATATAATATAACACTCAGTATGATATAATACTCCACATATAATAGAACGCGCAGTATGATATAATACTCCACATATAATATAACACTCAGTATGATATAATACTCCACATATAATAGAACGCGCAGTATGATATAATACTCCACATATAATATAATGCTCAGTATGATATAATACTCCACATATAATAGAACGCTCAGTATGATATAATACTCCACATATAATAGAACACTCAGTATGATATAATACTCCACATATAATAGAACACTCAGTATGATATAATACTCCACATATAATATAACACTCAGTATGATATAATACTCCACATATAATAGAACACTCAGTATGATATAATACTCCACATATAATATAACACTCAGTATGATATAATACTCCACATATAATAGAACACTCAGTATGATATAATACTCCACATATAATAGAACACTCAGTATGATATAATAGAACACTCAGTATGATATAATACTCCACATATAATAGAACACTCAGTATGATATAATACTCCACATGTAATAGAACACTCAGTATGATATAATACTCCACATATAATATAATGCTCAGTGTGATATAATACTCCACATATAATAGAACACTCAGTATGATATAATACTCCACATATAATACAACACTCAGTATGATATAATACTCCACATATAATATAATGCTCAGTGTGATATAATACTCCACATATAATAGAACGCTCAGTATGATATAATACTCCACATATAATAGAACACTCAGTATGATATAATAGAACACTCAGTATGATATAATACTCCACATATAATAGAACACTCAGTATGATATAATACTCCACATGTAATAGAACACTCAGTATGATATAATACTCCACATATAATATAATGCTCAGTGTGATATAATACTCCACATATAATAGAACACTCAGTATGATATAATACTCCACATATAATACAACACTCAGTATGATATAATACTCCACATATAATAGAACACTCAGTATGATATAATACTCCACATATAATAGAACACTCAGTATGATATAATACTCCACATGTAATAGAACACTCAGTATGATATAATACTCCACATATAATAGAACGCTCAGTATGATATAATACTCCACATATAATAGAACGCTCAGTATGATATAATACTCCACATGTAATAGAACACTCAGTATGATATAATACTCCACATATAATAGAACACTCAGTATGATATAATACTCCACATGTAATAGAACACTCAGTATGATATAATACTCCACATATAATAGAACGCTCAGTATGATATAATACTCCACATATAATAGAACGCTCAGTATGATATAATACTCCACATATAATAGAACACTCAGTATGATATAATACTCCACATATAATAGAACGCTCAGTGTGATATAATACTCCACATATAATAGAACACTCAGTATGATATAATACTCCACATATAATAGAACACTCAGTATGATATAATACTCCACATATAATAGAACGCTCAGTATGATATAATACTCCACATGTAATAGAACACTCAGTATGATATAATACTCCACATATAATAGAACACTCAGTATGATATAATACTCCACATATAATATAACACTCAGTATGATATAATACTCCACATATAATAGAACACTCAGTGTGATATAATACTCCACATATAATATAACGCTCAGTATGATATAATACTCCACAGATAATAGAACGCTCAGTATGATATAACACTCCACATATAATAGAACACTCAGTATGATATAATACTCCACATATAATAGAACGCTCAGTATGATATAATACTCCACATATAATAGAACGCTCAGTATGATATAATACTCCACATATAATAGAACGCTTAGTATGATATAATACTCCACATATAATAGAACGCTTAGTATGATATAATACTCCACATATAATAGAACGCTTAGTATGATATAATACTCCACATATAATAGAACGCTCAGTATGATATAATACTCCACATATAATAGAACGCTCAGTATGATATAATACTCCACATATAATAGAACACTCAGTATGATATAATACTCCACAGATAATAGAACACTCAGTATGATATAATACTCCACATATAATAGAACGCTCAGTATGATATAATACTCCACATATAATAGAACACTCAGTATGATATAATACTCCACATATAATATAACACTCAGTATGATATAATACTCCACATATAATAGAACACTCAGTATGATATAATACTCCACATATAATATAACACTCAGTATGATATAATACTCCACATATAATAGAACACTCAGTATGATATAATACTCCACATATAATAGAACGCTCAGTATGATATAATACTCCACATATAATAGAACACTCAGTGTGATATAATACTCCACATATAATAGAACACTCAGTATGATATAATACTCCACATATAATATAACACTCAGTATGATATAATACTCCACATATAATAGAACACTCAGTATGATATAATACTCCACATATAATATAACACTCAGTATGATATAATACTCCACATATAATAGAACACTCAGTATGATATAATACTCCACATGTAATAGAACACTCAGTATGATATAATACTCCACATATAATATAATGCTCAGTGTGATATAATACTCCACATGTAATAGAACACTCAGTATGATATAATACTCCACATATAATAGAACACTCAGTATGATATAATACTCCACATATAATAGAACGCTCAGTATGATATAATACTCCACATGTAATAGAACACTCAGTATGATATAATACTCCACATATAATAGAACGCTCAGTATGATATAATACTCCACATGTAATAGAACACTCAGTATGATATAATACTCCACATATAATATAATGCTCAGTGTGATATAATACTCCACATATAATAGAACACTCAGTATGATATAATACTCCACATGTAATAGAACACTCAGTATGATATAATACTCCACATATAATATAACACTCAGTATGATATAATACTCCACATGTAATAGAACACTCAGTATGATATAATACTCCACATATAATAGAACGCTCAGTATGATATAATACTCCACATATAATAGAACACTCAGTATGATATAATACTCCACATATAATAGAACGCTCAGTATGATATAATACTCCACATATAATAGAACACTCAGTGTGATATAATACTCCACATATAATAGAACACTCAGTATGATATAATACTCCACATATAATATAACACTCAGTATGATATAATACTCCACATATAATAGAACACTCAGTGTGATATAATACTCCACATATAATAGAACACTCAGTATGATATAATAATCCACATATAATAGAACACTCAGTATGATATAATACTCCACAGATAATAGAACACTCAGTATGATATAATACTCCACATATAATAGAACGCTTAGTATGATATAATACTCCACATATAATAGAACACTCAGTATGATATAATACTCCACATATAATAGAACACTCAGTGTGATATAATACTCCACATATAATAGAACACTCAGTATGATATAATACTCCACATATAATAGAACACTCAGTATGATATAATACTCCACATATAATAGAACACTCAGTATGATATAATACTCCACATATAATAGAACGCTTAGTATGATATAATACTCCACATATAATAGAACACTCAGTATGATATAATACTCCACATATAATATAACACTCAGTATGATATAATACTCCACATATAATAGAACGCTTAGTATGATATAATACTCCACATATAATAGAACACTCAGTATGATATAATACTCCACATATAATAGAACGCTCAGTATGATATAATACTCCACATATAATAGAACACTCAGTATGATATAATACTCCACATATAATATAACACTCAGTATGATATAACACTCCACATATAATATAACACTCAGTATGATATAACACTCCACATATAATAGAACACTCAGTATGATATAATACTCCACATATAATAGAACACTCAGTATGATATAATACTCCACATATAATAGAACGCTCAGTATGATATAATACTCCACATATAATATAACACTCAGTATGATATAACACTCCACATATAATAGAACGCGCAGTATGATATAATACTCCACATATAATATAACACTCAGTATGATATAATACTCCACATATAATAGAACACTCAGTATGATATAATACTCCACATATAATATAAAGATCAGTATGATATAATACTCCACATATAATAGAACGCTCAGTATGATATAATACTCCACATATAATATAACACTCAGTATGATATAACACTCCACATATAATAGAACGCTCAGTATGATATAATACTCCACATATAATATAACACTCAGTATGATATAACACTCCACATATAATATAACACTCAGTATGATATAATACTCCACATATAATAGAACGCTCAGTATGATATAATACTCCACATATAATAGAACACTCAGTATGATATAATACTCCATATATAATAGAACGCTCAGTATGATATAATACTCCACATATAATAGAACGCTCAGTATGATATAATACTCCACATATAATAGAACACTCAGTATGATATAATACTCCACATATAATAGAACACTCAGTATGATATAATACTCCACATATAATAGAACACTCAGTATGATATAATACTCCACATATAATAGAACACTCAGTATGATATAATACTCCACATATAATAGAACACTCAGTATGATATAATACTCCACATATAATAGAACACTCAGTATGATATAATACTCCACATATAATATAAAGATCAGTATGATATAATACTCCACATATAATAGAACACTCAGTATGATATAATACTCCACATATAATAGAACACTCAGTATGATATAATACTCCACATATAATAGAACGCTCAGTATGATATAATACTCCACATATAATAGAACACTCAGTATGATATAATACTCCATATATAATAGAACACTCAGTATGATATAATACTCCACATATAATAGAACGCTCAGTATGATATAATACTCCACATATAATAGAACGCTCAGTATGATATAATACTCCACATATAATAGAACACTCAGTATGATATAATACTCCACATATAATAGAACACTCAGTATGATATAATACTCCACATATAATAGAACACTCAGTATGATATAATACTCCACATATAATATAAAGATCAGTATGATATAATACTCCACATATAATAGAACACTCAGTATGATATAATACTCCACATATAATAGAACACTCTGTATGATATAATACTCCACATATAATATAAAGATCAGTATGATATAATACTCCACATATAATAGAACACTCAGTATGATATAATACTCCACATATAATATAAAGATCAGTATGATATAATACTCCACATATAATAGAACACTCAGTATGATATAATACTCCACATATAATATAAAGATCAGTATGATATAATACTCCACATATAATAGAACGCTCAGTATGATATAATACTCCACATATAATAGAACGCTCAGTATGATATAATACTCCACATATAATAGAACGCTCAGTATGATATAATACTCCACATATAATAGAACGCTCAGTATGATATAATACTCCACATATAATAGAACGCTCAGTATGATATAATACTCCACATATAATAGAACGCTCAGTGTGATATAATACTCCACATATAATAGAACACTCAGTATGATATAATACTCCACATATAATAGAACACTCAGTATGATATAATACTCCACATATAATAGAACACTCAGTATGATATAATACTCCACATATAATAGAACACTCAGTATGATATAATACTCCACATATAATAGAACACTCAGTATGATATAATACTCCACATATAATAGAACACTCAGTATGATATAATACTCCACATATAATAGAACACTCAGTATGATATAATACTCCACATATAATATAAAGATCAGTATGATATAATACTCCACATATAATAGAACGCTCAGTATGATATAATACTCCACATATAATATAAAGATCAGTATGATATAATACTCCACATATAATAGAACGCTCAGTATGATATAATACTCCACATATAATAGAACGCTCAGTATGATATAATACTCCACATATAATAGAACGCTCAGTATGATATAATACTCCACATATAATAGAACACTCAGTATGATATAATACTCCACAAATAATAGAACACTCAGTATGATATAATACTCCACATATAATAGAACACTCAGTATGATATAATACTCCACATATAATAGAACACTCAGTATGATATAACAGTCCACATATAATAGAACACTCAGTATGATATAATACTCCACATATAATAGAACGCTCAGTATGATATAATACTCCACATATAATAGAACGCTCAGTATGATATAATACTCCACATATAATAGAACACTCAGTATGATATAATACTCCACATATAATAGAACACTCAGTATGATATAATACTCCACATATAATAGAACGCTCAGTATGATATAATACTCCACATATAATAGAACACTCAGTGTGATATAATACTCCACATATAATAGAACGCTCAGTATGATATAATACTCCACATATAATAGAACACTCAGTGTGATATAATACTCCACATATAATAGAACGCTCAGTATGATATAATACTCCACATGTAATAGAACACTCAGTGTGATATAATACTCCACATATAATAGAACGCTCAGTATGATATAATACTCCACATATAATAGAACACTCAGTATGATATAATACTCCACATATAATAGAACACTCAGTATGATATAATACTCCACATGTAATAGAACACTCAGTATGATATAATACTCCACATATAATAGAACACTCAGTGTGATATAATACTCCACATATAATAGAACACTCAGTATGATATAATACTCCACATATAATAGAACGCTCAGTATGATATAACACTCCACATATAATAGAACGCTCAGTATGATATAATACTCCACATGTAATAGAACGCTCAGTATGATATAATACTCCACATATAATAGAACGCTCAGTATGATATAATACTCCACATATAATAGAACGCTCAGTATGATATAATACTCCACATATAATAGAACACTCAGTATGATATAATACTCCACATATAATAGAACACTCAGTATGATATAATACTCCACAAATAATAGAACACTCAGTATGATATAATACTCCACATATAATAGAACACTCAGTATGATATAATACTCCACATATAATAGAACGCTCAGTATTATATAATACTCCACATATAATAGAACGCTCAGTATGATATAATACTCCACATATAATAGAACACTCAGTATGATATAATACTCCACATATAATAGAACGCTCAGTATGATATAATACTCCACATATAATAGAACACTCAGTGTGATATAATACTCCACATATAATAGAACGCTCAGTATGATATAATACTCCACATGTAATAGAACACTCAGTGTGATATAATACTCCACATATAATAGAACGCTCAGTATGATATAATACTCCACATATAATAGAACACTCAGTATGATATAATACTCCACATATAATAGAACACTCAGTATGATATAATACTCCACATGTAATAGAACACTCAGTATGATATAATACTCCACATATAATAGAACACTCAGTGTGATATAATACTCCACATATAATAGAACACTCAGTATGATATAATACTCCACATATAATAGAACGCTCAGTATGATATAACACTCCACATATAATAGAACGCTCAGTATGATATAATACTCCACATATAATAGAACGCTCAGTATGATATAATACTCCACATATAATAGAACACTCAGTGTGATATAATACTCCACATATAATAGAACACTCAGTATGATATAATACTCCACATATAATAGAACGCTCAGTATGATATAACACTCCACATGTAATAGAACGCTCAGTATGATATAATACTCCACATATAATAGAACGCTCAGTATGATATAATACTCCACATATAATAGAACGCTCAGTATGATATAATACTCCACATATAATAGAACACTCAGTATGATATAATACTCCACATATAATAGAACACTCAGTATGATATAATACTCCACAAATAATAGAACACTCAGTATGATATAATACTCCACATATAATAGAACACTCAGTATGATATAATACTCCACATATAATAGAACGCTCAGTATTATATAATACTCCACATATAATAGAACGCTCAGTATGATATAATACTCCACATATAATAGAACACTCAGTATGATATAATACTCCACATATAATAGAACGCTCAGTATGATATAATACTCCACATATAATAGAACGCTCAGTATGATATAATACTCCACATATAATAGAACACTCAGTATGATATAATACTCCACATATAATAGAACACTCAGTATGATATAATACTCCACATGTAATAGAACGCTCAGTATGATATAATATTCCACATATAATATAACACTCAGTATGATATAATACTCCACATATAATATAACACTCAGTATGATATAATACTCCACATATAATAGAACGCTCAGTATGATATAATACTCCACATATAATAGAACGCTCAGTGTGATATAATACTCCACATATAATAGAACGCTCAGTATGATATAATACTCCACATATAATAGAACACTCAGTATGATATAATACTCGACATATAATAGAACACTCAGTATGATATAATACTCGACATATAATAGAACACTCAGTATGATATAATACTCCACATATAATAGAACGCTCAGTGTGATATAATACTCCACATATAATAGAACGCTCAGTGTGATATAATACTCCACATATAATAGAACGCTCAGTATGATATAACACTCCACATATAATAGAACGCTCAGTATGATATAACACTCCACATATAATAGAACGCTCAGTATGATATAATACTCCACATATAATAGAACGCTCAGTATGATATAACACTCCACATATAATAGAACGCTCAGTATGATATAATACTCCACATATAATAGAACGCTCAGTATGATATAATACTCCACATATAATAGAACGCTCAGTATGATATAATACTCCACATATAATAGAACACTCAGTATGATATAATACTCCACATATAATAGAACGCTCAGTATGATATAATACTCCACATATAATAGAACGCTCAGTGTGATATAATACTCCACATATAATAGAACGCTCAGTATGATATAACACTCCACATATAATAGAACGCTCAGTATGATATAATACTCCACATATAATAGAACGCTCAGTATGATATAATACTCCACATATAATAGAACACTCAGTATGATATAATACTCCACATATAATAGAACGCTCAGTATGATATAACACTCCACATATAATAGAACGCTCAGTATGATATAATACTCCACACATAATAGAACGCTCAGTATGATATAATACTCCACATATAATAGAACGCTCAGTATGATATAATACTCCACATATAATAGAACACTCAGTATGATATAATACTCGACATATAATAGAACACTCAGTATGATATAATACTCGACATATAATAGAACACTCAGTATGATATAATACTCGACATATAATAGAACACTCAGTATGATATAATACTCCACATATAATAGAACGCTCAGTGTGATATAATACTCCACATATAATAGAACGCTCAGTATGATATAACACTCCACATATAATAGAACGCTCAGTATGATATAACACTCCACATATAATAGAACGCTCAGTATGATATAATACTCCACATATAATAGAACGCTCAGTATGATATAATACTCCACATATAATAGAACGCTCAGTATGATATAATACTCCACATATAATAGAACGCTCAGTATGATATAATACTCCACATATAATAGAACACTCAGTATGATATAATACTCCACATATAATAGAATGCTCAGTATGATATAATACTCCACATATAATAGAACGCTCAGTATGATATAATACTCCACATATAATAGAACACTCAGTATGATATAATACTCCACATATAATAGAACGCTCAGTATGATATAACACTCCACATATAATAGAACGCTCAGTATGATATAATACTCCACATATAATAGAACACTCAGTATGATATAATACTCCACATATAATAGAACGCTCAGTATGATATAACACTCCACATATAATAGAATGCTCAGTATGATATAATACTCCACATATAATAGAACGCTCAGTATGATATAATACTCCACATATAATAGAACACTCAGTATGATATAATACTCCACATATAATAGAACGCTCAGTATGATATAACACTCCACATATAATAGAACGCTCAGTATGATATAATACTCCACACATAATAGAACGCTCAGTATGATATAATACTCCACATATAATAGAACGCTCAGTATGATATAATACTCCACATATAATAGAACACTCAGTATGATATAATACTCGACATATAATAGAACACTCAGTATGATATAATACTCGACATATAATAGAACACTCAGTATGATATAATACTCCACATATAATAGAACGCTCAGTGTGATATAATACTCCACATATAATAGAACGCTCAGTATGATATAACACTCCACATATAATAGAACGCTCAGTATGATATAACACTCCACATATAATAGAACGCTCAGTATGATATAATACTCCACATATAATAGAACGCTCAGTATGATATAATACTCCACATATAATAGAACGCTCAGTATGATATAATACTCCACATATAATAGAACGCTCAGTATGATATAATACTCCACATATAATAGAACACTCAGTATGATATAATACTCCACATATAATAGAATGCTCAGTATGATATAATACTCCACATATAATAGAACACTCAGTATGATATAATACTCCACATATAATAGAACACTCAGTATGATATAATACTCCACATATAATATAAAGATCAGTATGATATAACACTCCACATATAATAGAACGCTCAGTATGATATAATACTCCACATATAATAGAACGCTCAGTATGATATAATACTCCACATATAATAGAATGCTCAGTATGATATAATACTCCACATATAATAGAACACTCAGTATGATATAATACTCCACATATAATAGAACACTCAGTATGATATAATACTCCACATATAATAGAACGCTCAGTGTGATATAATACTCCACATGTAATAGAACACTCAGTATGATATAATACTCCACATATAATAGAACGCTCAGTATTATATAATACTCCACATATAATAGAACGCTCAGTATGATATAATACTCCACATATAATAGAACACTCAGTATGATATAATACTCCACATATAATAGAACGCTCAGTATGATATAATACTCCACATATAATAGAACGCTCAGCATGATATAATACTCCACATATAATAGAACACTCAGTATGATATAATACTCCACATATAATAGAACACTCAGTATGATATAATACTCCACAAATAATAGAACACTCAGTATGATATAATACTCCACATATAATAGAACGCTCAGTATGATATAATACTCCACATATAATAGAACACTCAGTATGATATAACACTCCACATATAATAGAACACTCAGTATGATATAATACTCCACATATAATATAACACTCAGTATGATATAATACTCCACATGTAATAGAACACTCAGTATGATATAATACTCCACATATAATATAACACTCAGTATGATATAATACTCCACATGTAATAGAACACTCAGTATGATATAATACTCCACATATAATATAACACTCAGTATGATATAATACTCCACATATAATATAACACTCAGTATGATATAATACTCCACATATAATAGAACACTCAGTATGATATAATACTCCACATATAATAGAACGCTCAGTGTGATATAATACTCCACATATAATAGAACGCTCAGTGTGATATAATACTCCACATATAATAGAACGCTCAGTGTGATATAATACTCCACATATAATAGAACGCTCAGTATGATATAATACTCCACATATAATAGAACGCTCAGTATGATATAACACTCCACATATAATAGAACGCTCAGTATGATATAATACTCCACATATAATAGAACACTCAGTATGATATAATACTCCACATATAATAGAACACTCAGTATGATATAATACTCCACATATAATAGAACACTCAGTATGATATAATACTCCACATATAATAGAACGCTCAGTATGATATAACACTCCACATATAATAGAACGCTCAGTATGATATAACACTCCACATATAATATAACACTCAGTATGATATAATACTCCACATGTAATAGAACACTCAGTATGATATAACACTCCACATATAATATAACACTCAGTATGATATAATACTCCACATATAATAGAACACTCAGTATGATATAATACTCCACATATAATAGAACACTCAGTATGATATAATACTCCACATATAATAGAACACTCAGTATGATATAATACTCCACATATAATAGAATGCTCAGTATGATATAATACTCCACATATAATAGAACGCTCAGTATGATATAACACTCCACATATAATAGAACACTCAGTATGATATAATACTCCACATATAATAGAACACTCAGTATGATATAACACTCCACATATAATAGAACACTCAGTATGATATAATACTCCACATATAATAGAACACTCAGTATGATATAATACTCCACATATAATAGAACACTCAGTATGATATAATACTCCACATATAATAGAACGCTCAGTATGATATAATACTCCACATATAATAGAACACTCAGTATGATATAATACTCCACATATAATAGAACGCTCAGTATGATATAATACTCCATATATAATAGAACGCTCAGTATGATATAATACTCCACATATAATAGAACGCTCAGTATGATATAATACTCCACATATAATAGAACGCTCAGTGTGATATAATACTCCACATATAATAGAACACTCAGTATGATATAATACTCCACATATAATAGAACGCTCAGTATGATATAACACTCCACATATAATAGAACACTCAGTATGATATAATACTCCACATATAATAGAACACTCAGTATGATATAATACTCCACATATAATAGAACACTCAGTATGATATAATACTCCACATATAATAGAACGCTCAGTATGATATAACACTCCACATATAATAGAACACTCAGTATGATATAATACTCCACATATAATAGAACACTCAGTATGATATAATACTCCACATATAATAGAACACTCAGTATGATATAATACTCCACATATAATAGAACGCTCAGTATGATATAACACTCCACATATAATAGAACACTCAGTATGATATAATACTCCACATATAATAGAACACTCAGTATGATATAATACTCCACATATAATAGAACACTCAGTATGATATAATACTCCACATATAATAGAACGCTCAGTATGATATAATACTCCATATATAATAGAACGCTCAGTATGATATAATACTCCACATATAATAGAACGCTCAGTATGATATAATACTCCACATATAATAGAACGCTCAGTGTGATATAATACTCCACATATAATAGAACACTCAGTATGATATAATACTCCACATATAATAGAACACTCAGTATGATATAATACTCCACAAATAATAGAACACTCAGTATGATATAATACTCCACATATAATAGAACACTCAGTATGATATAATACTCCACATATAATAGAACGCTCAGTATGATATAATACTCCATATATAATAGAACACTCAGTATGATATAATACTCCACATATAATAGAACACTCAGTATGATATAATACTCCACATATAATAGAACACTCAGTGTGATATAATACTCCACATATAATAGAACACTCAGTATGATATAATACTCCACATATAATAGAACACTCAGTATGATATAATACTCCACATATAATAGAACACTCAGTATGATATAATACTCCACATATAATAGAACACTCAGTATGATATAATACTCCACATATAATAGAACACTCAGTATGATATAATACTCCACAGATAATAGAACGCTCAGTATGATATAATACTCCACATATAATAGAACACTCAGTATGATATAATACTCCACATATAATAGAACGCTCAGTATGATATAATACTCCACATATAATATAACACTCAGTATGATATAATACTCCACATGTAATAGAACACTCAGTATGATATAATACTCCACATATAATAGAACGCTCAGTATGATATAATACTCCACATATAATATAAAGATCAGTATGATATAATACTCCACATGTAATAGAACACTCAGTATGATATAATACTCCACATATAATAGAACGCTCAGTATGATATAATACTCCACATATAATAGAACACTCAGTATGATATAATACTCCACATATAATAGAACGCTCAGTATGATATAATACTCCACATATAATAGAACACTCAGTATGATATAATACTCCACAAATAATAGAACACTCAGTATGATATAATACTCCACATATAATAGAACACTCAGTATGATATAATACTCCACAGATAATAGAACGCTCAGTATGATATAATACTCCACAAATAGAACACTCAGTATGAGATAATACTCCACATATAATAGAACACTCAGTGTGATATAATACTCCACATATAATAGAACACTCAGTGTGATATAATACTCCATATATAATAGAACACTCAGTATGATATAATACTCCACATATAATAGAACACTCAGTATGATATAATACTCCACATATAATAGAACGCTCAGTATGATATAATACTCCACATATAATAGAACACTCAGTATGATATAATACTCCACATATAATAGAACACTCAGTATGATATAATACTCCACAGATAATAGAACGCTCAGTATGATATAATACTCCATATATAATAGAACACTCAGTATGATATAATACTCCACATATAATAGAACACTCAGTATGATATAATACTCCACAGATAATAGAACGCTCAGTATGATATAATACTCCACAAATAGAACACTCAGTATGATATAATACTCCACATATAATAGAACACTCAGTGTGATATAATACTCCACATATAATAGAACACTCAGTGTGATATAATACTCCATATATAATAGAACACTCAGTATGATATAATACTCCACATATAATAGAACACTCAGTATGATATAATACTCCACATATAATAGAACGCTCAGTATGATATAATACTCCACATATAATATAACACTCAGTATGATATAATACTCCACATATAATAGAACGCTCAGTATGATATAATACTCCACATATAATATAACACTCAGTATGATATAATACTCCACATATAATAGAACACTCAGTATGATATAATACTCCACATATAATAGAACGCTCAGTATGATATAATACTCCACATATAATAGAACACTCAGTATGATATAATACTCCACATATAATAGAACGCTCAGTGTGATATAATACTCCACATATAATAGAACACTCAGTATGATATAATACTCCACATATAATAGAACGCTCAGTGTGATATAATACTCCACAGATAATAGAACGCTCAGTATGATATAATACTCCACAAATAGAACACTCAGTATGATATAATACTCCACATATAATAGAACACTCAGTGTGATATAATACTCCACATATAATAGAACACTCAGTGTGATATAATACTCCATATATAATAGAACACTCAGTATGATATAATACTCCACATATAATAGAACACTCAGTATGATATAATACTCCACAGATAATAGAACGCTCAGTATGATATAATACTCCATATATAATAGAACACTCAGTATGATATAATACTCCACATATAATAGAACACTCCGTATGATATAATACTCCACAGATAATAGAACGCTCAGTATGATATAATACTCCACAAATAGAACACTCAGTATGATATAATACTCCACATATAATAGAACACTCAGTGTGATATAATACTCCACATATAATAGAACACTCAGTGTGATATAATACTCCATATATAATAGAACACTCAGTATGATATAATACTCCACATATAATAGAACACTCAGTATGATATAATACTCCACATATAATAGAACGCTCAGTATGATATAATACTCCACATATAATATAACACTCAGTATGATATAATACTCCACATATAATAGAACGCTCAGTATGATATAATACTCCACATATAATATAACACTCAGTATGATATAATACTCCACATATAATAGAACACTCAGTATGATATAATACTCCACATATAATATAACACTCAGTATGATATAATACTCCACATATAATAGAACGCGCAGTATGATATAATACTCCACATATAATAGAACGCTCAGTATGATATAATACTCCACATATAATAGAACACTCAGTATGATATAATACTCCACATATAATAGAACGCTCAGTGTGATATAATACTCCACATATAATAGAACGCTCAGTGTGATATAATACTCCACATATAATATAACACTCAGTATGATATAATACTCCACATATAATAGAACACTCAGTATGATATAATACTCCACATATAATAGAACGCTCAGTGTGATATAATACTCCACATATAATAGAACGCTCAGTGTGATATAATACTCCACATATAATAGAAGCTCAGTATGATATAATACTCCACATATAATAGAACACTCAGTATGATATAATACTCCACATATAATAGAACACTCAGTATGATATAATACTCCACATATAATAGAACGCTCAGTGTGATATAATACTCCACATATAATAGAACGCTCAGTGTGATATAATACTCCACATATAATAGAACACTCAGTATGATATAATACTCCACATATAATAGAACGCTCAGTGTGATATAATACTCCACATATAATAGAACACTCAGTATGATATAATACTCCACATATAATAGAACGCTCAGTGTGATATAATACTCCACATATAATAGAACGCTCAGTGTGATATAATACTCCACATATAATAGAACACTCAGTATGATATAATACTCCACATATAATAGAACGCTCAGTGTGATATAATACTCCACATATAATAGAACACTCAGTATGATATAATACTCCACATATAATAGAACACTCAGTATGATATAATACTCCACATATAATAGAACGCTCAGTATGATATAATACTCCACATAATAGAACACTCAGTATGATATAATACTCCACATATAATATAACACTCAGTATGATATAATACTCCACATATAATAGAACACTCAGTATGATATAATACTCCACATATAATAGAACGCGCAGTATGATATAATACTCCACATATAATAGAACGCTCAGTATGATATAATACTCCACATATAATAGAACACTCAGTATGATATAATACTCCACATATAATAGAACGCTCAGTATGATATAATACTCCACATATAATATAACGCTCAGTATGATATAATACTCCACATGTAATAGAACACTCAGTATGATATAATACTCCACATGTAATAGAACACTCAGTATGATATAATACTCCACATATAATAGAACACTCAGTATGATATAATACTCCACATATAATATAACACTCAGTATGATATAATACTCCACATATAATAGAACGCGCAGTATGATATAATACTCCACATATAATAGAACACTCAGTATGATATAATACTCCACATATAATAGAACACTCAGTATGATATAATACTCCACATATAATAGAACGCTCAGTATGATATAATACTCCACATAATAGAACACTCAGTATGATATAATACTCCACATATAATATAACACTCAGTATGATATAATACTCCACATATAATAGAACACTCAGTGTGATATAATACTCCACATATAATAGAACGCTCAGTGTGATATAATACTCCACATATAATAGAACGCTCAGTATGATATAATACTCCACATATAATAGAACACTCAGTATGATATAATACTCCACATATAATAGAACGCTCAGTATGATATAATACTCCACATATAATATAACGCTCAGTATGAAATAATACTCCACATATAATAGAACACTCAGTATGATATAATACTCCACATATAATAGAACACTCAGTATGATATAATACTCCACATATAATAGAACACTCAGTATGATATAATACTCCACATATAATAGAACACTCAGCATGATATAATACTCCACATATAATAGAACACTCAGTATGATATAATACTCCACATATAATATAATGCTCAGTATGATATAATACTCCACATATAATAGAACGCTCAGTATGATATAATACTCCACATATAATAGAACACTCAGTATGATATAATACTCCACAAATAATAGAACACTCAGTATGATATAATACTCCACATATAATAGAACGCTCAGTATGATATAATACTCCACATATAATAGAACACTCAGTATGATATAATACTCCACATATAATATAATGCTCAGTATGATATAATACTCCACATATAATAGAACGCTCAGTATGATATAATACTCCACATATAATAGAACACTCAGTATGATATAATACTCCACAAATAATAGAACACTCAGTATGATATAATACTCCACATATAATAGAACACTCAGTATGATATAATACTCCACAAATAATAGAACACTCAGTATGATATAATACTCCACATATAATAGAACACTCAGTATGATATAATACTCCACATATAATAGAACACTCAGTATGATATAATACTCCACATATAATAGAACACTCAGTATGATATAATACTCCACATATAATAGAACGCTCAGTATGATATAATACTCCACAAATAATAGAACACTCAGTATGATATAATACTCCACATATAATAGAACACTCAGTATGATATAATACTCCACATATAATAGAACACTCAGTATGATATAATACTCCACATATAATATAATGCTCAGTATGATATAATACTCCACATATAATAGAACGCTCAGTATGATATAATACTCCACATATAATAGAACACTCAGTATGATATAATACTCCACATATAATAGAACACTCAGTATGATATAATACTCCACATATAATAGAACACTCAGTATGATATAATACTCCACATATAATAGAACACTCAGTATGATATAATACTCCACAAATAATAGAACACTCAGTATGATATAATACTCCACATATAATAGAACACTCAGTATGATATAATACTCCACATATAATAGAACACTCAGTATGATATAATACTCCACATATAATATAATGCTCAGTATGATATAATACTCCACATATAATAGAACACTCAGTATGATATAATACTCCACATATAATAGAACACTCAGTATGATATAATACTCCACATATAATATAATGCTCAGTATGATATAATACTCCACATATAATAGAACGCTCAGTATGATATAATACTCCACATATAATAGAACACTCATTATGATATAATACTCCACATATAATAGAACACTCAGTATGATATAATACTCCACATATAATAGAACGCTCAGTATGATATAATACTCCACAAATAATAGAACACTCAGTATGATATAATACTCCACATATAATAGAACACTCAGTATGATATAATACTCCACATATAATAGAACACTCAGTATGATATAATACTCCACATATAATATAATGCTCAGTATGATATAATACTCCACATATAATAGAACACTCAGTATGATATAATACTCCACATATAATAGAACACTCAGTATGATATAATACTCCACATATAATATAATGCTCAGTATGATATAATACTCCACATATAATAGAACGCTCAGTATGATATAATACTCCACATATAATAGAACACTCAGTATGATATAATACTCCACATATAATAGAACACTCAGTATGATATAATACTCCACATATAATAGAACGCTCAGTATGATATAATACTCCACAAATAATAGAACACTCAGTATGATATAATACTCCACATATAATAGAACACTCAGTATGATATAATACTCCACAGATAATAGAACACTCAGTATTATATAATACTCCACATATAATAGAACACTCAGTATGATATAATACTCCACATATAATATAATGCTCAGTATGATATAATACTCCACATATAATAGAACGCTCAGTATGATATAATACTCCACATATAATAGAATGCGCAGTATGATATAATACTCCACATGTAATAGAACACTCAGTATGATATAATACTCCACATATAATATAACGCTCAGTATGATATAATACTCCACATATAATAGAACGCTCAGTATGATATAACACTCCACATATAATAGAACACTCAGTATGATATAACACTCCACATATAATAGAACACTCAGTATGATATAATACTCCACATATAATATAACACTCAGTATGATATAATACTCCACATATAATAGAACGCTCAGTATGATATAATACTCCACATATAATAGAACGCTCAGTATGATATAATACTCCACATATAATAGAACGCTCAGTATGATATAACACTCCACATATAATAGAACACTCAGTATGATATAACACTCCACATATAATAGAACACTCAGTATGATATAATACTCCACATATAATATAATGCTCAGTATGATATAATACTCCACATATAATAGAACGCTCAGTATGATATAATACTCCACATATAATAGAACGCGCAGTATGATATAATACTCCACATATAATAGAACACTCAGTATGATATAATACTCCACATATAATAGAACACTCAGTATGATATAATACTCCACATATAATAGAACACTCAGTATGATATAATACTCCACAGATAATAGAACGCTCAGTATGATATAATACTCCACAGATAATAGAACGCTCAGTATTATATAATACTCCACATATAATAGAACACTCAGTATGATATAATACTCCACATATAATATAATGCTCAGTATGATATAATACTCCACATATAATAGAACGCTCAGTATGATATAATACTCCACATATAATAGAATGCGCAGTATGATATAATACTCCACATGTAATAGAACACTCAGTATGATATAATACTCCACATATAATATAATGCTCAGTATGATATAACACTCCACATATAATATAACACTCAGTATGATATAATACTCCACATATAATAGAACGCGCAGTATGATATAATACTCCACATATAATACAACACTCAGTATGATATAACACTCCACATATAATAGAACACTCAGTATGATATAATACTCCACATATAATAGAACACTCAGTATGATATAATACTCCACATATAATAGAACACTCAGTATGATATAATACTCCACATATAATAGAACACTCAGTATGATATAATACTCCACATATAATACAACACTCAGTATGATATAACACTCCACATATAATAGAACACTCAGTATGATATAATACTCCACATATAATAGAACACTCAGTATGATATAATACTCCACATATAATAGAACACTCAGTATGATATAATACTCCACATATAATATAACGCTCAGTATGATATAACACTCCACATATAATAGAACACTCAGTATGATATAACACTCCACATATAATAGAACACTCAGTATGATATAATACTCCACATATAATAGAACGCGCAGTATGATATAATACTCCACATATAATAGAACACTCAGTATAATACTCCACATATAATAGAACACTCAGTATGATATAATACTCCACATATAATAGAACGCGCAGTATGATATAATACTCCACATATAATACAACACTCAGTATGATATAACACTCCACATATAATAGAACGCGCAGTATGATATAATACTCCACATATAATAGAACACTCAGTATGATATAATACTCCACATATAATAGAACACTCAGTATGATATAATACTCCACATATAATATAACACTCAGTATGATATAATACTCCACAAATAATAGAACACTCAGTATGATATAATACTCCACATATAATAGAACACTCAGTATGATATAATACTCCACATATAATAGAACACTCAGTATGATATAATACTCCACATATAATAGAACGCTCAGTATGATATAATACTCCACATATAATAGAACACTCAGTATGATATAATACTCCACATATAATAGAACACTCAGTATGATATAATACTCCACATATAATAGAACACTCAGTATGATATAATACTCCACATATAATAGAACGCGCAGTATGATATAATACTCCACATGTAATAGAACACTCAGTATGATATAATACTCCACATATAATATAACACTCAGTATGATATAATACTCCACATATAATAGAACACTCAGTATGATATAATACTCCACATATAATATAATGCTCAGTATGATATAACACTCCACATATAATATAACACTCAGTATGATATAATACTCCACAAATAATAGAACACTCAGTATGATATAATACTCCACATATAATAGAACACTCAGTATGATATAATACTCCACATATAATATAACACTCAGTATGATATAATACTCCACATATAATAGAACACTCAGTATGATATAATACTCCACATATAATATAACACTCAGTATGATATAATACTCCACATATAATAGAACACTCAGTATGATATAATACTCCACATATAATAGAACGCTCAGTATGATATAATACTCCACATATAATAGAACACTCAGTATGATATAATACTCCACATATAATAGAACACTCAGTATGATATAATACTCCACATATAATATAACACTCAGTATGATATAATACTCCACATATAATAGAACACTCAGTATGATATAATACTCCACATATAATAGAACGCTCAGTATGATATAATACTCCACATATAATAGAACGCGCAGTATGATATAATACTCCACATGTAATAGAACACTCAGTATGATATAATACTCCACATGTAATAGAACACTCAGTATGATATAATACTCCACATATAATAGAACACTCAGTATGATATAATACTCCACATATAATAGAACACTCAGTGTGATATAATACTCCACATATAATAGAACGCTCAGTATGATATAATACTCCACATGTAATAGAACACTCAGTATGATATAATACTCCACATGTAATAGAACGCTCAGTATGATATAATACTCCACATGTAATAGAACACTCAGTATGATATAATACTCCACATATAATAGAACACTCAGTATGATATAATACTCCACATATAATAGAACACTCAGTATGATATAATACTCCACATATAATAGAACACTCAGTGTGATATAATACTCCACATATAATAGAACGCTCAGTGTGATATAATACTCCACATATAATAGAACGCTCAGTATGATATAATACTCCACATATAATAGAACACTCAGTATGATATAATACTCCACATATAATAGAACGCTCAGTATGATATAATACTCCACATATAATAGAACACTCAGTATGATATAATACTCCACATATAATAGAACGCTCAGTATGATATAATACTCCACATATAATAGAACGCTCAGTATGATATAATACTCCACATATAATAGAACGCGCAGTATGATATAACACTCCACATATAATAGAACGCTCAGTATGATATAATACTCCACATATAATAGAACGCTCAGTATGATATAATACTCCACATATAATAGAACACTCAGTATGATATAATACTCCACATATAATAGAACACTCAGTATGATATAATACTCCACATATAATAGAACACTCAGTATGATATAATACTCCACAAATAATAGAACACTCAGTATGATATAATACTCCACATATAATAGAACACTCAGTATGATATAATACTCCACATATAATATAATGCTCAGTATGATATAATACTCCACATATAATAGAACGCTCAGTATGATATAATACTCCACATATAATAGAACACTCAGTATGATATAATACTCCACATATAATATAATGCTCAGTATGATATAACACTCCACATATAATATAACACTCAGTATGATATAATACTCCACAAATAATAGAACACTCAGTATGATATAATACTCCACATATAATAGAACGCTCAGTATGATATAATACTCCACAGATAATAGAACACTCAGTATGATATAATACTCAACATATAATAGAACACTCAGTATGATATAATACTCCACAAATAATAGAACACTCAGTATGATATAATACTCCACATATAATAGAACACTCAGTATGATATAATACTCCACATATAATATAATGCTCAGTATGATATAACACTCCACATATAATATAACACTCAGTATGATATAATACTCCACAAATAATAGAACACTCAGTATGATATAATACTCCACATATAATAGAACACTCAGTATGATATAATACTCCACATATAATAGAACGCTCAGTATGATATAATACTCCACATATAATAGAACACTCAGTATGATATAATACTCCACATATAATAGAACGCTCAGTATGATATAATACTCCACATATAATAGAACACTCAGTATGATATAATACTCCACATATAATAGAACGCTCAGTATGATATAATACTCCACATATAATAGAACGCTCAGTATGATATAATACTCCACATATAATAGAACGCGCAGTATGATATAACACTCCACATATAATAGAACGCTCAGTATGATATAATACTCCACATATAATAGAACGCTCAGTATGATATAATACTCCACATATAATAGAACACTCAGTATGATATAATACTCCACATATAATAGAACACTCAGTATGATATAATACTCCACATATAATAGAACACTCAGTATGATATAATACTCCACAAATAATAGAACACTCAGTATGATATAATACTCCACATATAATAGAACACTCAGTATGATATAATACTCCACATATAATATAATGCTCAGTATGATATAATACTCCACATATAATAGAACGCTCAGTATGATATAATACTCCACATATAATAGAACACTCAGTATGATATAATACTCCACATATAATATAATGCTCAGTATGATATAACACTCCACATATAATATAACACTCAGTATGATATAATACTCCACAAATAATAGAACACTCAGTATGATATAATACTCCACATATAATAGAACGCTCAGTATGATATAATACTCCACAGATAATAGAACACTCAGTATGATATAATACTCAACATATAATAGAACACTCAGTATGATATAATACTCCACAAATAATAGAACACTCAGTATGATATAATACTCCACATATAATAGAACACTCAGTATGATATAATACTCCACATATAATATAATGCTCAGTATGATATAACACTCCACATATAATATAACACTCAGTATGATATAATACTCCACAAATAATAGAACACTCAGTATGATATAATACTCCACATATAATAGAACACTCAGTATGATATAATACTCCACATATAATATAACACTCAGTATGATATAATACTCCACATATAATAGAACACTCAGTATGATATAATACTCCACATATAATATAACACTCAGTATGATATAATACTCCACATATAATAGAACACTCAGTATGATATAATACTCCACATATAATAGAACGCTCAGTATGATATAATACTCCACATATAATAGAACACTCAGTATGATATAATACTCCACATATAATAGAACACTCAGTATGATATAATACTCCACATATAATATAACACTCAGTATGATATAATACTCCACATATAATAGAACACTCAGTATGATATAATACTCCACATATAATAGAACGCTCAGTATGATATAATACTCCACATATAATAGAACGCGCAGTATGATATAATACTCCACATGTAATAGAACACTCAGTATGATATAATACTCCACATGTAATAGAACACTCAGTATGATATAATACTCCACATATAATAGAACACTCAGTATGATATAATACTCCACATATAATAGAACACTCAGTGTGATATAATACTCCACATATAATAGAACGCTCAGTATGATATAATACTCCACATGTAATAGAACACTCAGTATGATATAATACTCCACATGTAATAGAACGCTCAGTATGATATAATACTCCACATGTAATAGAACACTCAGTATGATATAATACTCCACATATAATAGAACACTCAGTATGATATAATACTCCACATATAATAGAACACTCAGTATGATATAATACTCCACATATAATAGAACACTCAGTGTGATATAATACTCCACATATAATAGAACGCTCAGTGTGATATAATACTCCACATATAATAGAACGCTCAGTATGATATAATACTCCACATATAATAGAACACTCAGTATGATATAATACTCCACATATAATAGAACGCTCAGTATGATATAATACTCCACATATAATAGAACACTCAGTATGATATAATACTCCACATATAATAGAACGCTCAGTATGATATAATACTCCACATATAATAGAACGCTCAGTATGATATAATACTCCACATATAATAGAACGCGCAGTATGATATAACACTCCACATATAATAGAACGCTCAGTATGATATAATACTCCACATATAATAGAACGCTCAGTATGATATAATACTCCACATATAATAGAACACTCAGTATGATATAATACTCCACATATAATAGAACACTCAGTATGATATAATACTCCACATATAATAGAACACTCAGTATGATATAATACTCCACAAATAATAGAACACTCAGTATGATATAATACTCCACATATAATAGAACACTCAGTATGATATAATACTCCACATATAATATAATGCTCAGTATGATATAATACTCCACATATAATAGAACGCTCAGTATGATATAATACTCCACATATAATAGAACACTCAGTATGATATAATACTCCACATATAATATAATGCTCAGTATGATATAACACTCCACATATAATATAACACTCAGTATGATATAATACTCCACAAATAATAGAACACTCAGTATGATATAATACTCCACATATAATAGAACGCTCAGTATGATATAATACTCCACAGATAATAGAACACTCAGTATGATATAATACTCAACATATAATAGAACACTCAGTATGATATAATACTCCACAAATAATAGAACACTCAGTATGATATAATACTCCACATATAATAGAACACTCAGTATGATATAATACTCCACATATAATATAATGCTCAGTATGATATAACACTCCACATATAATAGAACACTCAGTATGATATAATACTCCACATATAATATAACGCTCAGTATGATATAATACTCCACATATAATAGAACACTCAGTATGATATAATACTCCACATATAATAGAACACTCAGTATGATATAATACTCCACATATAATAGAACGCTCAGTATGATATAATACTCCACAGATAATAGAACACTCAGTATGATATAATACTCAACATATAATAGAACACTCAGTATGATATAATACTCCACAAATAATAGAACACTCAGTATGATATAATACTCCACATATAATAGAACACTCAGTATGATATAATACTCCACAAATAATAGAACGCTCAGTATGATATAATACTCCACATATAATAGAACACTCAGTATGATATAATACTCCACATATAATATAACGCTCAGTATGATATAATACTCCACATATAATAGAACACTCAGTATGATATAATACTCCACATATAATAGAACACTCAGTATGATATAATACTCCACATATAATAGAACGCGCAGTATGATATAATACTCCACATGTAATAGAACACTCAGTATGATATAATACTCCACATGTAATAGAACGCTCAGTATGATATAATACTCCACATATAATAGAACGCTCAGTATGATATAATACTCCACATATAATAGAACGCTCAGTATGATATAATACTCCACATATAATAGAACACTCAGTATGATATAATACTCCACATATAATAGAACGCGCAGTATGATATAATACTCCACATGTAATAGAACACTCAGTATGATATAATACTCCACATGTAATAGAACGCTCAGTATGATATAATACTCCACATATAATAGAACGCGCAGTATGATATAATACTCCACATATAATAGAACGCACAGTATGATATAATACTCCACATATAATAGAACACTCAGTGTGATATAATACTCGACATATAATAGAACACTCAGTATGATATAATACTCCACATATAATAGAACGCTCAGTATGATATAATACTCCACATATAATAGAACACTCAGTATGATATAATACTCCACATATAATAGAACGCTCAGTATGATATAATACTCCACATATAATAGAACACTCAGTATGATATAATACTCCACATATAATAGAACACTCAGTATGATATAATACTCCACATATAATAGAACGCGCAGTATGATATAATACTCCACATGTAATAGAACACTCAGTATGATATAATACTCCACATGTAATAGAACACTCAGTATGATATAATACTCCACATATAATAGAACGCGCAGTATGATATAATACTCCACATATAATAGAACGCTCAGTATGATATAATACTCCACATATAATAGAACGCTCAGTATGATATAATACTCCACATATAATAGAACGCTCAGTGTGATATAATACTCCACATATAATATAATGCTCAGTGTGATATAATACTCCACATATAATAGAACGCTCAGTGTGATATAATACTCCACATATAATAGAACGCTCAGTATGATATAATACTCCACATATAATATAATGCTCAGTGTGATATAATACTCCACATATAATATAATGCTCAGTGTGATATAATACTCCACATATAATAGAACGCTCAGTGTGATATAATACTCCACATATAATAGAACACTCAGTATGATATAATAGTCCACATATAATAGAACACTCAGTATGATATAATACTCCACATATAATATAACACTCAGTATGATATAATACTCCACATATAATATAACACTCAGTATGATATAATACTCCACATATAATAGAACGCTCAGTATGATATAATACTCCACATATAATATAACACTCAGTATGATATAATACCCCACATATAACAGAACGCTCAGTATGATATAATACTCCACATATAATAGAACACTCAGTATGATATAATACTCCACAAATAATATAATGCTCAGTATGATATAATACTCCACATATAATAGAACACTCAGTATGATATAATACTCCACATATAATATAATGCTCAGTATGATATAATACTCCACATATAATAGAACACTCAGTATGATATAATACTCCACATATAATAGAAGCTCAGTATGATATAATACTCCACAAATAATAGAACACTCAGTATGATATAATACTCCACATATAATAGAACGCTCAGTATGATATAATACTCCACATATAATAGAACGCTCAGTATGATATAATACTCCACAAATAATAGAACACTCAGTATGATATAATACTCCACATATAATAGAACACTCAGTATGATATAATACTCCACATATAATATAATGCTCAGTATGATATAATACTCCACATATAATAGAACACTCAGTATGATATAATACTCCACATATAATAGAACGCTCAGTATGATATAATACTCCACATATAATAGAACGCTCAGTATGATATAATACTCCACATATAATAGAACACTCAGTATGATATAATACTCCACATATAATAGAACACTCAGTATGATATAATACTCCACATATAATAGAACGCTTAGTATGATATAATACTCCACATATAATAGAACGCTCAGTATGATATAATACTCCACATATAATAGAACGCTCAGTATGATATAATACTCCACAAATAATAGAACACTCAGTATGATATAATACTCCACATATAATAGAACACTCAGTATGATATAATACTCCAGATATAATATAATGCTCAGTATGATATAATACTCCACATATAATAGAACACTCAGTATGATATAATACTCCACATATAATAGAACGCTCAGTATGATATAATACTCCACATATAATAGAACGCTCAGTATGATATAATACTCCACATATAATAGAACGCTCAGTATGATATAATACTCCACATATAATAGAACACTCAGTATGATATAATACTCCACATATAATACAACACTCAGTATGATATAATACTCCACATATAATAGAACGCTCAGTATGATATAATACTCCACATATAATAGAACACTCAGTATGATATAATACTCCACATATAATAGAACGCTTAGTATGATATAATACTCCACATATAATAGAACACTCAGTATGATATAATACTCCACATATAATAGAACGCTCAGTATGATATAATACTCCACATATAACAGAACACTCAGTATGATATAATACTCCACATATAATAGAACACTCAGTATGATATAATACTCCACATATAATATAATGCTCAGTGTGATATAATACTCCACATATAATAGAACGCTCAGTATGATATAATACTCCACATATAATAGAACACTCAGTATGATATAATACTCCACATATAATAGAACGCTCAGTATGATATAATACTCCACATATAATAGAACACTCAGTATGATATAATACTCCACATATAATAGAACGCTTAGTATGATATAATACTCCACATATAATAGAACACTCAGTATGATATAATACTCCACATATAATAGAACGCTCAGTATGATATAATACTCCACATATAACAGAACACTCAGTATGATATAATACTCCACATATAATAGAACACTCAGTATGATATAATACTCCACATATAACAGAACACTCAGTATGATATAATACTCCACATATAATAGAACGCTCAGTATGATATAATACTCCACATATAACAGAACACTCAGTATGATATAATACTCCACATATAATATAATGCTCAGTGTGATATAATACTCCACATATAATAGAACACTCAGTATGATATAATACTCCACATATAATAGAACGCTCAGTATGATATAATACTCCACATATAATAGAACGCTCAGTATGATATAATACTCCACATATAACAGAACACTCAGTATGATATAATACTCCACATATAATAGAACACTCAGTATGATATAATACTCCACATATAATATAACACTCAGTATGATATAATACTCCACATATAATAGAACACTCAGTATGATATAATACTCCACATATAATAGAACACTCAGTATGATATAATACTCCACATATAATAGAACGCTCAGTATGATATAACATTCCACATATAATAGAACGCTCAGTATGATATAATACTCCACATATAATATAACACTCAGTATGATATAATACTCCACATATAATAGAACGCTCAGTATGATATAATACTCCACATATAATAGAACACTCAGTATGATATAATACTCCACATATAATAGAACGCTCAGTATGATATAATACTCCACAGATAATAGAACGCTCAGTATGATATAATACTCCACATATAACAGAACACTCAGTATGATATAATACTCCACATATAATAGAACACTCAGTATGATATAATACTCCACATATAATAGAACGCTCAGTATGATATAATACTCCACATATAATAGAACGCTCAGTATGATATAATACTCCACATATAATAGAACACTCAGTATGATATAATACTCCACATATAATATAACACTCAGTATGATATAATACTCCACATATAATAGAACACTCAGTATGATATAATACTCCACATATAATAGAACGCTCAGTATGATATAATACTCCACAGATAATAGAACGCTCAGTATGATATAATACTCAACATATAATATAACGCTCAGTATGATATAACACTCCACATATAATAGAACACTCAGTATGATATAACACTCCACATATAATAGAACACTCAGTATGATATAATACTCCACATATAATATAACGCTCAGTATGATATAACACTCCACATATAATAGAACGCTCAGTATGATATAATACTCCACATATAATAGAACACTCAGTATGATATAATACTCCACATATAATATAAAGATCAGTATGATATAATACTCCACATATAATAGAACACTCAGTATGATATAACACTCCACATATAATAGAACACTCAGTATGATAGAATACTCCACATATAATAGAACACTCAGTATGATATAATACTCCACATATAATAGAACGCTCAGTATGATATAATACTCCACATATAATAGAACGCTCAGTATGATATAATACTCCACATATAATAGAACACTCAGTATGATATAATACTCCACATATAATATAAAGATCAGTATGATATAATACTCCACATATAATAGAACGCTCAGTATGATATAATACTCCACATATAATGCTCAGTATGATATAATACTCCACATATAATAGAACGCTCAGTATGATATAATACTCCACATATAATAGAACACTCAGTATGATATAATACTCCACATATAATATAACACTCAGTATGATATAATACTCCACATATAATAGAACACTCAGTATGATATAATACTCCACATATAATATAACGCTCAGTATGATATAACACTCCACATATAATAGAACACTCAGTATGATATAACACTCCACATATAATAGAACACTCAGTATGATATAACACTCCACATATAATAGAACACTCAGTATGATATAATACTCCACATATAATATAACGCTCAGTATGATATAACGCTCCACATATAATAGAACGCTCAGTATGATATAATACTCCACATATAATAGAACACTCAGTATGATATAATACTCCACATATAATAGAACACTCAGTATGATATAATACTCCACATATAATAGAACACTTAGTATGATATAATACTCCACATATAATAGAACGCTCAGTATGATATAACACTCCACATATAATAGAACACTCAGTATGATATAACACTCCACATATAATAGAACACTCAGTATGATATAATACTCCACATATAATAGAACACTCAGTATGATATAACACTCCACATATAATAGAACACTCAGTATGATATAACACTCCACATATAATAGAACACTCAGTGTGATATAACACTCCACATATAATAGAACACTCAGTATGATATAATACTCCACAAATAATAGAACGCTCAGTATGATATAATACTCCACATATAATAGAACACTCAGTATGATATAATACTCCACATATAATAGAACGCTCAGTATGATATAATACTCCACATATAATAGAACGCTCAGTATGATATAATACTCCACATATAATAGAACGCTCAGTATGATATAATACTCCACATATAATAGAACACTCAGTATGATATAATACTCCACATATAATAGAACGCTCAGTATGATATAATACTCCACATATAATAGAACGCTCAGTATGATATAATACTCCACATATAATAGAACACTCAGTATGATATAATACTCCACATGTAATAGAACGCTCAGTATGATATAATATTCCACATATAATATAACACTCAGTATGATATAATACTCCACATATAATATAACACTCAGTATGATATAATACTCCACATATAATAGAACACTCAGTATAATATAATACTCCACATATAATAGAACACTCAGTATGATATAATACTCCACATATAATAGAACACTCAGTATGATATAATACTCCACATATAATAGAACACTCAGTATGATATAATACTCCACATATAATAGAACACTCAGTATGATATAATACTCCACATATAATAGAACACTCAGTATGATATAATACTCCACATATAATAGAACGCTCAGTGTGATATAATACTCCACATATAATATAACACTCAGTATGATATAATACTCCACATATAATAGAACGCTCAGTGTGATATAATACTCCACATATAATAGAACGCTCAGTATGATATAATACTCCACATGTAATAGAACGCTCAGTATGATATAATATTCCACATATAATATAACACTCAGTATGATATAATACTCCACATATAATAGAACACTCAGTATGATATAATACTCCACATATAATATAACACTCAGTATGATATAATACTCCACATATAATAGAACACTCAGTATAATATAATACTCCACATATAATAGAACACTCAGTATGATATAATACTCCACATATAATAGAACACTCAGTGTGATATAATACTCCACATATAATAGAACGCTCAGTATGATATAATACTCCACATATAATAGAACACTCAGTATAATATAATACTCCACATATAATAGAACACTCAGTGTGATATAATACTCCACATATAATAGAACGCTCAGTATGATATAATACTCCACATATAATAGAACACACAGTATGATATAATACTCCACATATAATAGAACGCTCAGTATGATATAATACTCCACATATAATAGAACGCTCAGTATGATATAATACTCCACATATAATAGAACACTCAGTATGATATAATACTCCACATATAATAGAACACACAGTATGATATAATACTCCACATATAATAGAACGCTCAGTATGATATAATACTCCACATATAATAGAACGCTCAGTATGATATAATACTCCACATATAATAGAACGCTCAGTATGATATAATACTCCACATATAATATAACGCTCAGTATGATATAATACTCCACATATAATAGAAAGCTCAGTATGATATAATACTCCACATATAATAGAACGCTCAGTATGATATAATACTCCACATATAATATAACGCTCAGTATGATATAATACTCCACATATAATAGAAAGCTCAGTATGATATAATACTCCACATATAATAGAACGCTCAGTGTGATATAATACTCCACATATAATATAACACTCAGTATGATATAATACTCCACATATAATAGAACGCTCAGTATGATATAATACTCCACATATAATAGAACGCTCAGTATGATATAATACTCCACATATAATAGAACGCTCAGTATGATATAATACTCCACATATAATATAACGCTCAGTATGATATAATACTCCACATATAATAGAAAGCTCAGTATGATATAATACTCCACATATAATAGAACGCTCAGTATGATATAATACTCCACATATAATAGAAAGCTCAGTATGATACAATACTCCACATATAATAGAACGCTCAGTGTGATATAATACTCCACATATAACAGAACGCTCAGTATGATATAATACTCCACATATAATAGAACGCTCAGTATGATATAATACTCCACATATAATAGAACGCTCAGTGTGATATAATACTCCACAGATAACAGAACGCTCAGTATGATATAATACTCCACATATAATAGAACGCTCAGTATGATATAATACTCCACAGATAATAGAACGCTCAGTATGATATAATACTCCACAGATAATAGAACGCTCAGTATGATATAATACTCCACATATAATAGAACACTCAGTATGATATAATACTCCACATATAATAGAACACTCAGTATGATATAATACTCCACATATAATAGAACACTCAGTATGATATAATACTCCACACATAATAGAACACTCAGTATGATATAATACTCCACATATAATAGAACACTCAGTATGATATAATACTCCACATATAACAGAACGCTCAGTATGATATAATACTCCACATATAATAGAACACTCAGTGTGATATAATACTCCACATATATAACGCTCAGTATGATATAATACTCCACATATAATAGAACACTCAGTGTGATATAATACTCCACATATAATAGAACGCTCAGTATGATATAATACTCCACATATAATAGAACGCTCAGTGTGATATAATACTCCACATATAATAGAACACTCAGTGTGATATAATACTCCACATATAATAGAACGCTCATTATGATATAATACTCCACATATAATAGAACACTCAGTATGATATACTCCACATATAATAGAACACTCAGTGTGATATAATACTCCACATATAATAGAACACTCAGTATGATATAATACTCCACATATAATAGAACACTCAGTGTGATATAATACTCCACATATAATAGAACGCTCATTATGATATAATACTCCACATATAATAGAACACTCAGTATGATATAATACTCCACATATAATAGAACACTCAGTATGATATAATACTCCACATATAATAGAACACTCAGTGTGATATAATACTCCACATATAATAGAACGCTCATTATGATATAATACTCCACATATAATAGAACACTCAGTATGATATAATACTCCACATATAATAGAACACTCAGTATGATATAATACTCCACATATAATAGAACGCTCAGTGTGATATAATACTCCACATATAATAGAACGCTCAGTATGATATAATACTCCACATATAATAGAACACTCAGTATGATATAATACTCCACATATAATAGAACGCTCAGTATGATATAATACTCCACATATAATAGAACACTCAGTATGATATAATACTCCACATATAATAGAACGCTCAGTATGATATAATACTCCACATATAATAGAACGCTCAGTATGATATAATACTCCACATATAATAGAACACTCAGTATGATATAATACTCCACATATAATAGAACACTCAGTGTGATATAATACTCCACATATAATAGAACACTCAGTGTGATATAATACTCCACATATAATAGAACGCTCATTATGATATAATACTCCACATATAATAGAACGCTCAGTATGATATAATACTCCACATATAATAGAACGCTCAGTATGATATAATACTCCACATATAATAGAACACTCAGTATGATATAATACTCCACATATAATAGAACACTCAGTATGATATAATACTCCACATATAATAGAACACTCAGTGTGATATAATACTCCACATATAATAGAACGCTCATTATGATATAATACTCCACATATAATAGAACACTCAGTATGATATAATACTCCACATATAATAGAACACTCAGTATGATATAATACTCCACATATAATAGAACACTCAGTGTGATATAATACTCCACATATAATAGAACGCTCATTATGATATAATACTCCACATATAATAGAACACTCAGTATGATATAATACTCCACATATAATAGAACGCTCAGTATGATATAATACTCCACATATAATAGAACGCTCAGTATGATATAATACTCCACATATAATAGAACACTCAGTGTGATATAATACTCCACATATAATAGAACGCTCAGTATGATATAATACTCCACATATAACAGAACGCTCAGTATGATATAATACTCCACATATAATAGAACGCTCAGTATGATATAATACTCCACATATAATAGAACACTCAGTATGATATAATACTCCACATATAATAGAACACTCAGTATGATATAATACTCCACATATAATAGAACACTCAGTATGATATAATACTCCACATATAATAGAACGCTCATTATGATATAATACTCCACGTATAATAGAACACTCAGTATGATATAATACTCCACATATAATAGAACGCTCAGTATGATATAATACTCCACATATAATAGAACACTCAGTATGATATAATACTCCACATATAATAGAACACTCAGTGTGATATAATACTCCACATATATAACGCTCAGTATGATATAATACTCCACATATAATAGAACGCTCAGTATGATATAATACTCCACATATAATAGAACACTCAGTATGATATAATACTCCAAATATAATATAACACTCAGTATGATATAATACGCCACATATAATAGAACGCTCAGTATGATATAATACTCCACATATAATAGAACGCTCAGTATGATATAATACTCCACATATAACAGAACGCTCAGTATGATATAATACTCCACATATAATAGAACACTCAGTGTGATATAATACTCCACATATATAACGCTCAGTATGATATAATACTCCACATATAATAGAACGCTCAGTATGATATAATACTCCACATATAATAGAACACTCAGTATGATATAATACTCCAAATATAATATAACACTCAGTATGATATAATACGCCACATATAATAGAACGCTCAGTATGATATAATACTCCACATATAATAGAACGCTCAGTATGATATAATACTCCACATATAATAGAACGCTCAGTGTGATATAATACTCCACATATAATAGAACGCTCAGTATGATATAATACTCCACATATAATAGAACGCTCAGTATGATATAATACTCCACATATAATAGAACGCTCAGTGTGATATAATACTCCACATATAATAGAACGCTCAGTATGATATAATACTCCACATATAATAGAACGCTCAGTATGATATAATACTCCACATATAACAGAACGCTCAGTATGATATAATACTCCACATATAATAGAACACTCAGTATGATATAATACTCCACATATAACAGAACGCTCAGTATGATATAATACTCCACATATAATAGAACACTCAGTATGATATAATACTCCACATATAACAGAACGCTCAGTATGATATAATACTCCACATATAATATAACACTCAGTGTGATATAATACTCCACATATAATAGAACACTCAGTATGATATAATACTCCACATATAACAGAACGCTCAGTATGATATAATACTCCACATATAATAGAACACTCAGTATGATATAATACTCCACATATAATAGAACACTCAGTATGATATAATACTCCACATATAACAGAACGCTCAGTATGATATAATACTCCACATATAATATAACACTCAGTGTGATATAATACTCCACATATAATAGAACACTCAGTATGATATAATACTCCACATATAATAGAACACTCAGTATGATATAATACTCCACATATAATAGAACACTCAGTATGATATAATACTCCACATATAATAGAACACTCAGTATGATATAATACTCCACATATAATATAACACTCAGTGTGATATAATACTCCACATATAATAGAACGCTCAGTGTGATATAATACTCCACATATAATATAACACTCAGTGTGATATAATACTCCACATATAATAGAACACTCAGTATGATATAATACTCCACATATAATAGAACACTCAGTGTGATATAATACTCCACATATAACAGAACGCTCAGTATGATATAATACTCCACATATAATATAACACTCAGTGTGATATAATACTCCACATATAATAGAACACTCAGTATGATATAATACTCCACATATAATAGAACACTCAGTGTGATATAATACTCCACATATAATAGAACACTCAGTATGATATAATACTCCACATATAATAGAACACTCAGTGTGATATAATACTCCACATATAATAGAACGCTCAGTGTGATATAATACTCCACATATAATATAACACTCAGTGTGATATAATACTCCACATATAATAGAACACTCAGTATGATATAATACTCCACATATAATAGAACACTCAGTGTGATATAATACTCCACATATAACAGAACGCTCAGTATGATATAATACTCCACATATAATAGAACGCTCAGTATGATATAATACTCCACATATAATAGAACACTCAGTGTGATATAATACTCCACATATAATAGAACACTCAGTGTGATATAATACTCCACATATAATAGAACGCTCATTATGATATAATACTCCACATATAATAGAACACTCAGTATGATATAATACTCCACATATAACAGAACAGTCAGTATGATATAATACTCCACATATAATAGAACACTCAGTGTGATATAATACTCCACATATAATAGAACACTCAGTGTGATATAATACTCCACATATAATAGAACGCTCATTATGATATAATACTCCACATATAATAGAACACTCAGTATGATATAATACTCCACATATAACAGAACAGTCAGTATGATATAATACTCCACATATAATAGAACACTCAGTGTGATATAATACTCCACATATAATAGAACACTCAGTGTGATATAATACTCCACATATAATAGAACACTCAGTGTGATATAATACTCCACAGATAATAGAACACTCAGTGTGATATAATACTCCACATATAATAGAACGCTCAGTATGATATAATACTCCACATATAACAGAACGCTCAGTATGATATAATACTCCACATATAATAGAACACTCAGTATGATATAATACTCCACATATAATAGAACGCTCAGTATGATATAATACTCCACATATAACAGAACGCTCAGTATGATATAATACTCCACATATAACAGAACGCTCAGTATGATATAATACTCCACAGATAATAGAACACTCAGTGTGATATAATACTCCACATATAATAGAACGCTCAGTATGATATAATACTCCACATATAACAGAACGCTCAGTATGATATAATACTCCACATATAATAGAACGCTCAGTATGATATAATACTCCACATATAATAGAACACTCAGTGTGATATAATACTCCACATATAATAGAACACTCAGTGTGATATAATACTCCACATATAATAGAACACTCAGTATGATATAATACTCCACAAATAATAGAACGCTCAGTATGATATAATACTCCACATATAATAGAACGCTCAGTATGATATAATACTCCACATATAATAGAACGCTCAGTATGATATAATACTCCACATATAATAGAACGCTCAGTATGATATAATACTCCACATATAATAGAACACTCAGTATGATATAATACTCCACATATAACAGAACGCTCAGTATGATATAATACTCCACATATAATAGAACACTCAGTATGATATAATACTCCACATATAATAGAACACTCAGTGTGATATAATACTCCACATATAATAGAACACTCAGTATGATATAATATTCCACATATAATAGAACACTCAGTATGATATAATACTCCACATATAATAGAACGCTCAGTGTGATATAATACTCCACATATAATAGAACACTCAGTATGATATAATACTCCACATATAATAGAACACTCAGTATGATATAATACTCCACATGTAATAGAACACTCAGTATGATATAATACTCCACATGTAATAGAACACACAGTATGATATAATACTCCACATATAATAGAACACTCAGTGTGATATAATACTCCACATATAACAGAACGCTCAGTATGATATAATACTCCACATATAATAGAACACTCAGTGTGATATAATACTCCACATATAACAGAACGCTCAGTATGATATAATACTCCACATATAATAGAACACTCAGTATGATATAATACTCCACATATAATAGAACACTCAGTGTGATATAATACTCCACATATAACAGAACACTCAGTATGATATAATACTCCACATATAATAGAACACTCAGTGTGATATAATACTCCACATATAATAGAACGCTCAGTATGATATAATACTCCACATATAACAGAACGCTCAGTATGATATAATACTCCACATATAATAGAACACTCAGTATGATATAATACTCCACATATAATAGAACACTCAGTATGATATAATACTCCACATATAACAGAACACACAGTATGATATAATACTCCACATATAATAGAACACTCAGTATGATATAATACTCCACATATAACAGAACGCTCAGTATGATATAATACTCCACATATAATAGAACACTCAGTATGATATAATACTCCACATATAATAGAACACTCAGTGTGATATAATACTCCACATATAATAGAACACTCAGTATGATATAATACTCCACATATAATAGAACGCTCAGTGTGATATAATACTCCACATATAATAGAACGCTCAGTATGATATAATACTCCACATATAATAGAACGCTCAGTATGATATAATACTCCACATATAACAGAACGCTCAGTATGATATAATACTCCACATATAACAGAACGCTCAGTATGATATAATACTCCACATATAATAGAACACACAGTATGATATAATACTCCACATATAATAGAACGCTCAGTATGATATAATACTCCACATATAATAGAACGCTCAGTATGATATAATACTCCACATATAATAGAACACTCAGTATGATATAATACTCCACATATAATAGAACACACAGTATGATATAATACTCCACATATAATAGAACGCTCAGTATGATATAATACTCCACATATAATAGAACGCTCAGTATGATATAATACTCCACATATAATAGAACGCTCAGTATGATATAATACTCCACATATAATAGAACACTCAGTATGATATAATACTCCACATATAATAGAACGCTCAGTATGATATAATACTCCACATATAATAGAACACTCAGTATGATATAATACTCCACATATAATAGAACGCTCAGTATGATATAATACTCCACATATAATAGAACACTCAGTATGATATAATACTCCACATATAATAGAACGCTCAGTATGATATAATACTCCACATATAATAGAACACTCAGTGTGATATAATACTCCACATATAATAGAACGCTCAGTATGATATAATACTCCACATATAATAGAACACTCAGTGTGATATAATACTCCACATATAATAGAACACTCAGTATGATATAATACTCCACATATAATAGAACACACAGTATGATATAATACTCCACATATAATAGAACGCTCAGTATAATATAATACTCCACATATAATAGAACGCTCAGTATGATATAATACTCCACATATAATAGAACACTCAGTGTGATATAATACTCCACATATAATAGAACGCTCAGTATGATATAATACTCCACATATAATAGAACACTCAGTGTGATATAATACTCCACATATAATAGAACGCTCAGTATGATATAATACTCCACATATAATAGAACGCTCAGTATGATATAATACTCCACATATAATAGAACGCGCAGTATGATATAATGCTCCACATATAATAGAACACTCAGTATGATATAATACTCCACATATAATAGAACGCTCAGTATGATATAATACTCCACATATAATAGAACGCGCAGTATGATATAATACTCCACATATAATAGAACCCTCAGTATGATATAATACTCCACATATAATAGAACGCTCAGTATGATATAATACTCCACATATAATAGAACACTCAGTATGATATAATACTCCACATATAATATAACACTCAGTATGATATAATACTCCACATATAATAGAACCCTCAGTATGATATAATACTCCACATATAATAGAACGCTCAGTATGATATAATACTCCACATATAATAGAACGCTCAGTATGATATAATACTCCACATATAATAGAACGCTCAGTATGATATAATACTCCACATATAATAGAACGCTCAGTATGATATAATACTCCACATATAATAGAACGCTCAGTATGATATAATACTCCACAGATAATAGAACGCTCAGTATGATATAATACTCCACATATAATAGAACGCTCAGTATGATATAATACTCCACATATAATAGAACGCTCAGTATGATATAATACTCCACATATAATAGAACGCTCAGTATGATATAATACTCCACATATAATAGAACGCTCAGTATGATATAATACTCCACATATAATAGAACGCTCAGTATGATATAATACTCCACATATAATAGAACGCTCAGTATGATATAATACTCCACAGATAATAGAACGCTCAGTATGATATAATACTCCACATATAATAGAACGCTCAGTATGATATAATACTCCACATATAATAGAACGCTCAGTATGATATAATACTCCACATATAATAGAACGCTCAGTATGATATAATACTCCACATATAATAGAACACTCAGCATGATATAATACACCACATATAATAGAACGCTCAGTATGATATAATACTCCACATATAATAGAACGCTCAGTATGATATAATACTCCACATATAATAGAACGCTCAGTATGATATAATACTCCACATATAATATAACACTCAGTATGATATAATACTCCACATATAATAGAACGCTCAGTATGATATAATACTCCACATATAATAGAACGCTCAGTATGATATAATACTCCACATATAATAGAACACTCAGCATGATATAATACACCACATATAATAGAACGCTCAGTATGATATAATACTCCACATATAATAGAACGCTCAGTATGATATAATACTCCACAGATAATAGAACGCTCAGTATGATATAATACTCCACATATAATAGAACACTCAGTATGATATAATACTCCACATATAATATAACACTCAGTATGATATAATACTCCACATATAATAGAACGCTCAGTATGATATAATACTCCACATATAATAGAACGCTCAGTGTGATATAATACTCCACAGATAATAGAACACTCAGTATGATATAATACTCCACAGATAATAGAACACTCAGTATGATATAATACTCCACATATAATATAACACTCAGTGTGATATAATACTCCACATATAATAGAACGCTCAGTATGATATAATACTCCACATATAATAGAACACTCAGTATGATATAATACTCCACATATAACAGAACACTCAGTATGATATAATACTCCACATATAATAGAACGCTCAGTATGATATAATACTCCACATATAATAGAACGCTCAGTATGATATAATACTCCACATATAACAGAACACTCAGTATGATATAATACTCCACATATAATAGAACACTCAGTGTGATATAATACTCCACATATAATAGAACACTCAGTATGATATAATACTCCACAGATAATAGAACACTCAGTATGATATAATACTCCACATATAACAGAACGCTCAGTATGATATAATACTCCACATATAATAGAACACTCAGTGTGATATAATACTCCACAGATAATAGAACGCTCAGTATGATATAATACTCCACAGATAATAGAACACTCAGTATGATATAATACTCCACATATAATAGAACACTCAGTATGATATAATACTCCACATATAATAGAACACTCAGTATGATATAATACTCCACAGATAATAGAACGCTCAGTATGATATAATACTCCACAGATAATAGAACACTCAGTATGATATAATACTCCACAGATAATAGAACGCTCAGTATGATATAATACTCCACATATAATAGAACGCTCAGTATGATATAATACTCCACATATAACAGAACGCTCAGTATGATATAATACTCCACAGATAATAGAACACTCAGTATGATATAATACTCCACATATAATAGAACGCTCAGTATGATATAATACTCCACATATAATAGAACGCTCAGTATGATATAATACTCCACATATAATAGAACGCTCAGTATGATATAATACTCCACATATAATAGAACGCTCAGTGTGATATAATACTCCACATATAACAGAACGCTCAGTGTGATATAATACTCCACAGATAATAGAACACTCAGTATGATATAATACTCCATATATAACACTCAGTATGATATAATACTCCACATATAACAGAACGCTCAGTATGATATAATACTCCACAGATAATAGAACACTCAGTATGATATAATACTCCACATATAATAGAACGCTCAGTATGATATAATACTCCACATATAACAGAACGCTCAGTATGATATAATACTCCACAGATAATAGAACGCTCAGTATGATATAATACTCCACATATAATAGAACGCTCAGTATGATATAATACTCCACATATAATAGAACACTCAGTATGATATAATACTCCACATATAATAGAACGCTCAGTATGATATAATACTCCACATATAACAGAACGCTCAGTGTGATATAATACTCCACAGATAATAGAACACTCAGTATGATATAATACTCCATATATAACACTCAGTATGATATAATACTCCACATATAATAGAACACTCAGTGTGATATAATACTCCACATATAACAGAACGCTCAGTATGATATAATACTCCACATATAATAGAACACTCAGTATGATATAATACTCCACATATAATAGAACGCTCAGTATGATATAATACTCCACATATAATAGAACGCTCAGTATGATATAATACTCCACATATAATAGAACACACAGTATGATATAATACTCCACATATAATAGAACACTCAGTATGATATAATACTCCACATATAACAGAACGCTCAGTATGATATAATACTCCACATATAACAGAACGCTCAGTATGATATAATACTCCACATATAATAGAACACTCAGTGTGATATAATACTCCACATATAATAGAACACTCAGTATGATATAATACTCCACATATAATAGAACACTCAGTATGATATAATACTCCACAGATAATAGAACGCTCAGTGTGATATAATACTCCACATATAACAGAACGCTCAGTATGATATAATACTCCATATATAATATAACACTCAGTATGATATAATACTCCACATATAATAGAACGCTCAGTATGATATAATACTCCACATATAATAGAACACACAGTATGATATAATACTCCACATATAATAGAACACTCAGTATGATATAATACTCCATATATAATATAACACTCAGTATGATATAATACTCCACATATAATAGAACGCTCAGTATGATATAATACTCCACATATAATAGAACACACAGTATGATATAATACTCCACATATAATAGAACGCTCAGTATGATATAATACTCCACAGATAATAGAACGCTCAGTGTGATATAATACTCCACATATAACAGAACGCTCAGTATGATATAATACTCCATATATAATATAACACTCAGTATGATATAATACTCCACATATAATAGAACGCTCAGTATGATATAATACTCCACATATAATAGAACACTCAGTGTGATATAATACTCCACATATAACAGAACGCTCAGTATGATATAATACTCCATATATAATATAACACTCAGTATGATATAATACTCCACATATAATAGAACGCTCAGTATGATATAATACTCCACATATAATAGAACACTCAGTATGATATAATACTCCACATATAATAGAACGCTCAGTATGATATAATACTCCACATATAATAGAACGCTCAGTATGATATAATACTCCACATATAATAGAACACTCAGTATGATATAATACTCCACATATAATAGAACGCTCAGTATGATATAATACTCCACATATAATAGAACACTCAGTATGATATAATACTCCACATATAATAGAACACTCAGTATGATATAATACTCCACATATAATAGAACGCTCAGTATGATATAATACTCCACATATAATAGAACGCTCAGTATGATATAATACTCCACATATAATAGAACGCTCAGTATGATATAATACTCCACATATAATAGAACGCTCAGTATGATATAATACTCCACATATAATAGAACACTCAGTATGATATAATACTCCACATATAATAGAACACTCAGTATGATATAATACTCCACATATAATAGAACGCTCAGTATGATATAATACTCCACATATAATAGAACACTCAGTATGATATAATACTCCACATATAATAGAACACTCAGTATGATATAATACTCCACATATAATAGAACACTCAGTATGATATAATACTCCACATATAATAGAACACTCAGTATGATATAATACTCCACATATAATAGAACACTCAGTATGATATAATACTCCACATATAATAGAACACTCAGTATGATATAATACTCCACATATAATAGAACACTCAGTATGATATAATACTCCACATATAATAGAACACTCAGTATGATATAATACTCCATATATAATAGAACGCTCAGTATGATATAACACTCCACATATAATAGAACACTCAGTATGATATAATACTCCACATATAATAGAACACTCAGTATGATATAATACTCCACATATAATAGAACACTCAGTATGATATAATACTCCACATATAATAGAACACTCAGTATGATATAATACTCCACATATAATAGAACACTCAGTATGATATAACACTCCACATATAATAGAACGCTCAGTATGATATAACACTCCACATATAATAGAACGCTCAGTATGATATAATACTCCACATATAATAGAACACTCAGTATGATATAATACTCCACATATAATAGAACACTCAGTATGATATAACACTCCACATATAATAGAACGCTCAGTATGATATAATACTCCACATATAATAGAACACTCAGTATGATATAATACTCCACATATAATAGAACACTCAGTATGATATAATACTCCACATGTAATAGAACACTCAGTATGATATAATACTCCACATATAATAGAACACTCAGTGTGATATAATACTCCACATATAATAGAACACTCAGTATGATATAATACTCCACATATAATAGAACACTCAGTATGATATAATACTCCACATATAATAGAACACTCAGTATGATATAATACTCCGCATATAATAGAACACTCAGTGTGATATAATACTCCACATATAATAGAACACTCAGTATGATATAATACTCCACATATAATAGAACACTCAGTATGATATAATACTCCACATATAATAGAACGCTCAGTGTGATATAATACTCCACATATAATAGAACACTCAGTATGATATAATACTCCACATATAATAGAACACTCAGTATGATATAATACTCCACATATAATAGAACGCTCAGTGTGATATAATACTCCACATATAATAGAACGCTCAGTGTGATATAATACTCCACATATAATAGAACACTCAGTGTGATATAATACTCCACATATAATAGAACACTCAGTGTGATATAATACTCCACATATAATAGAACACTCAGTATGATATAATACTCCACAGATAATACAACACTCAGTATGATATAATACTCCACATATAATAGAACACTCAGTATGATATAATACTCCACAGATAATACAACACTCAGTATGATATAATACTCCACAGATAATACAACACTCAGTGTGATATAATACTCCACATATAATAGAACACTCAGTGTGATATAATACTCCACATATAATAGAACACTCAGTATGATATAATACTCCACATATAATAGAACGCTCAGTGTGATATAATACTCCACATATAATAGAACACTCAGTATGATATAATACTCCACATATAATAGAACGCTCAGTGTGATATAATACTCCACATATAATAGAACACTCAGTGTGATATAATACTCCACATATAATAGAACACTCAGTATGATATAATACTCCACATATAATAGAACGCTCAGTATGATATAATACTCCGCATATAATAGAACACTCAGTATGATATAATACTCCACATATAATAGAACGCTCAGTATGATATAATACTCCACATATAATAGAACGCTCAGTGTGATATAATACTCCACATATAATAGAACGCTCAGTGTGATATAATACTCCACATATAATAGAACACTCAGTATGATATAATACTCCACATATAATAGAACACTCAGTATGATATAATACTCCGCATATAATAGAACACTCAGTGTGATATAATACTCCACATATAATAGAACGCTCAGTATGATATAATACTCCACATATAATAGAACACTCAGTATGATATAATACTCCACATATAATAGAACACTCAGTATGATATAATACTCCGCATATAATAGAACACTCAGTGTGATATAATACTCCACATATAATAGAACACTCAGTATGATATAATACTCCACATATAATAGAACGCTCAGTGTGATATAATACTCCACATATAATAGAACACTCAGTGTGATATAATACTCCACATATAATAGAACACTCAGTATGATATAATACTCCACATATAATAGAACGCTCAGTATGATATAATACTCCGCATATAATAGAACACTCAGTATGATATAATACTCCACATATAATAGAACGCTCAATGTGATATAATACTCCACATATAATAGAACACTCAGTATGATATAATACTCCACATATAATAGAACACTCAGTATGATATAATACTCCACATATAATAGAACACTCAGTATGATATAATACTCCACATATAATAGAACGCTCAGTGTGATATAATACTCCACATATAATAGAACACTCAGTATGATATAATACTCCACATATAATAGAACGCTCAGTATGATATAATACTCCACATATAATAGAACGCTCAGTATGATATAATACTCCACATATAATAGAACACTCAGTATGATATAATACTCCACATATAATAGAACGCTCAGTATGATATAATACTCCACATATAATAGAACACTCAGTATGATATAATACTCCACATATAATAGAACACTCAGTATGATATAATACTCCACATATAATAGAACGCTCAGTGTGATATAATACTCCACATATAATAGAACGCTCAGTGTGATATAATACTCCACATATAATAGAACACTCAGTATGATATAATACTCCACATATAATAGAACGCTCAGTATGATATAATACTCCACATATAATAGAACACTCAGTATGATATAATACTCCACATATAATAGAACGCTCAGTATGATATAATACTCCACATATAATAGAACGCTCAGTATGATATAATACTCCACATATAATAGAACACTCAGTATGATATAATACTCCACATATAATAGAACACTCAGTATGATATAATACTCCACATATAATAGAACACTCAGTATGATATAATACTCCATATATAATAGAACGCTCAGTATGATATAATACTCCACATATAATAGAACACTCAGTATGATATAATACTCCACATATAATAGAACGCTCAGTATGATATAATACTCCACATATAATAGAACGCTCAGTATGATATAATACTCCACATATAATAGAACGCTCAGTATGATATAATACTCCACATATAATAGAACGCTCAGTATGATATAATACTCCACATATAATAGAACGCTCAGTATCATATAATACTCCACATATAATAGAACACTCAGTATGATATAATACTCCACATATAATAGAACGCTCAGTATCATATAATACTCCACATATAATAGAACACTCAGTATGATATAATACTCCACATATAATATAACACTCAGTATGATATAATACTCCACATATATTAGAACACTCAGTATGATATAATACTCCACATATAATAGAACGCTCAGTATGATATAATACTCCACATATAATAGAACGCTCAGTATCATATAATACTCCACATATAATAGAACACTCAGTATGATATAATACTCCACATATAATAGAACGCTCAGTATGATATAATACTCCACATATAATAGAACACACAGTGTGATATAATACTCCACATATAATATAACACTCAGTATGATATAATACTCCACATATAATAGAACACTCAGTATGATATAATACTCCACATATAATAGAACACACAGTATGATATAATACTCCACATATAATAGAACACTCAGTATGATATAATACTCCACATATAATATAACACTCAGTATGATATAATACTCCACATATATTAGAACACTCAGTATGATATAATACTCCACATATAATAGAACGCTCAGTATGATATAATACTCCACATATAATAGAACGCTCAGTATCATATAATACTCCACATATAATAGAACACTCAGTATGATATAATACTCCACATATAATAGAACGCTCAGTATGATATAATACTCCACATATAATAGAACACACAGTGTGATATAATACTCCACATATAATATAACACTCAGTATGATATAATACTCCACATATATTAGAACACTCAGTATGATATAATACTCCACATATAATAGAACGCTCAGTATGATATAATACTCCACATATAATAGAACACTCAGTATGATATAATACTCCACATATAATAGAACACTCAGTATGATATAATACTCCACATATATTAGAACACTCAGTATGATATAATACTCCACATATAATAGAACACTCAGTATGATATAATACTCCACATATAATAGAACACTCAGTATGATATAATACTCCACATATAATAGAACGCTCAGTATGATATAATACTCCACATATAATAGAACACTCAGTATGATATAATACTACACATATAATAGAACACTCAGTATGATATAATACTCCACATATAATAGAACGCTCAGTATGATATAATACTCCACATATAATAGAACGCTCAGTATGATATAATACTCCACATATAATAGAACGCTCAGTATGATATAATACTCCACATATAATAGAACACTCAGTATGATATAATACTACACATATAATAGAACACTCAGTATGATATAATACTCCACATATAATAGAACGCTCAGTATGATATAATACTCCACATATAATAGAACACTCAGTATGATATAATACTACACATATAATAGAACGCTCAGTATGATATAATACTCCACATATAATAGAACACTCAGTATGATATAATACTCCACATATAATAGAACGCTCAGTATGATATAATACTCCACATATAATAGAACGCTCAGTATGATATAATACTCCACAGATAATAGAACGCTCAGTATGATATAATACTCCACATATATTAGAACACTCAGTATGATATAATACTCCACATATAATAGAACGCTCAGTATGATATAATACTCCACATATAATAGAACGCTCAGTATGATATAATACTCCACATATAATAGAACACTCAGTATGATATAATACTCCACATATAATAGAACACTCAGTATGATATAATACTCCACATATATTAGAACACTCAGTATGATATAATACTCCACATATAATAGAACACTCAGTATGATATAATACTCCACATATAATAGAACACTCAGTATGATATAATACTCCACATATAATAGAACGCTCAGTATGATATAATACTCCACATATAATAGAACACTCAGTATGATATAATACTACACATATAATAGAACACTCAGTATGATATAATACTCCACATATAATAGAACGCTCAGTATGATATAATACTCCACATATAATAGAACGCTCAGTATGATATAATACTCCACATATAATAGAACGCTCAGTATGATATAATACTCCACATATAATAGAACACTCAGTATGATATAATACTACACATATAATAGAACACTCAGTATGATATAATACTCCACATATAATAGAACGCTCAGTATGATATAATACTCCACATATAATAGAACACTCAGTATGATATAATACTACACATATAATAGAACGCTCAGTATGATATAATACTCCACATATAATAGAACACTCAGTATGATATAATACTCCACATATAATAGAACGCTCAGTATGATATAATACTCCACATATAATAGAACGCTCAGTATGATATAATACTCCACAGATAATAGAACGCTCAGTATGATATAATACTCCACATATATTAGAACACTCAGTATGATATAATACTCCACATATAATAGAACGCTCAGTATGATATAATACTCCACATATAATAGAACGCTCAGTATGATATAATACTCCACATATAATAGAACACTCAGTATCATATAATACTCCACATATAATAGAACACTCAGTATGATATAATACTCCACATATAATAGAACGCTCAGTATGATATAATACTCCACATATAATAGAACACACAGTGTGATATAATACTCCACATATAATATAACACTCAGTATGATATAATACTCCACATATATTAGAACACTCAGTATGATATAATACTCCACATATAATAGAACGCTCAGTATGATATAATACTCCACATATAATAGAACACTCAGTATGATATAATACTCCACATATAATAGAACGCTCAGTATGATATAATACTCCACATATAATAGAACGCTCAGTATGATATAATACTCCACATATAATAGAACACTCAGTATGATATAATACTCCACATATAATAGAACGCTCAGTATGATATAATACTCCACATATAATAGAACACTCAGTATGATATAATACTCCACATATAATAGAACGCTCAGTGTGATATAATACTCCACATATAATAGAACGCTCAGTGTGATATAATACTCCACATATAATAGAACGCTCAGTATGATATAATACTCCACATATAATAGAACGCTCAGTATGATATAATACTCCACATATAATAGAACACTCAGTATGATATAATGCTCCACATATAATAGAACGCTCAGTGTGATATAATACTCCACATATAATAGAACGCTCAGTGTGATATAATACTCCACATATAATAGAACGCTCAGTGTGATATAATACTCCACATATAATAGAACGCTCAGTGTGATATAATACTCCACATATAATAGAACACTCAGTATGATATAATACTCCACATATAATAGAACACTCAGTATGATATAATACTCCACATATAATATAACACTCAGTATGATATAATACTCCACATATATTAGAACACTCAGTATGATATAATACTCCACATATAATAGAACGCTCAGTATCATATAATACTCCACATATAATAGAACACACAGTGTGATATAATACTCCACATATAATAGAACGCTCAGTATGATATAATACTCCACATATAATAGAACACTCAGTATGATATAATACTCCACATATAATAGAACACTCAGTATGATATAATACTCCACATATAATATAACACTCAGTATGATATAATACTCCACATATATTAGAACACTCAGTATGATATAATACTCCACATATAATAGAACGCTCAGTATCATATAATACTCCACATATAATAGAACGCTCAGTGTGATATAATACTCCACATATAATAGAACGCTCAGTGTGATATAATACTCCACATATAATAGAACGCTCAGTATGATATAATACTCCACATATAATAGAACGCTCAGTATGATATAATACTCCACATATAATAGAACACTCAGTATGATATAATACTCCACATATAATAGAACGCTCAGTATGATATAATACTCCACATATAATAGAACGCTCAGTATGATATAATACTCCACATATAATAGAACACTCAGTATGATATAATACTGCACATATAATAGAACGCTCAGTATCATATAATACTCCACATATAATAGAACACTCAGTATGATATAATACTCCACATATAATAGAACGCTCAGTATGATATAATACTCCACATATAATAGAAAGCTCAGTATCATATAATACTCCACATATAATAGAACACTCAGTATGATATAATACTCCACATATAATATAACACTCAGTATGATATAATACTCCACATATAATAGAACGCTCAGTATGATATAATACTCCACATATAATATAACACTCAGTATGATATAATACTCCACATATAATAGAACGCTCAGTATGATATAATACACCACATATAATATAACGCTCAGTATGATATAATACTCCAAATATAATAGAACGCTCAGTATGATATAATACTCCACATATAATAGAACACTCAGTATGATATAATACTCCACATATAATAGAACACTCAGTATGATATAATACTCCACATATAATAGAACACTCAGTATCATATAATACTCCACATATAATAGAACGCTCAGTATCATATAATACTCCACATATAATAGAACACTCAGTATGATATAATACTCCACATATAATAGAACGCTCAGTATGATATAATACTCCACATATAATAGAACGCTCAGTATCATATAATACTCCACATATAATAGAACACTCAGTATGATATAATACTCCACATATAATAGAACACTCAGTATGATATAATACTCCACATATAATAGAACACTCAGTATTATATAATACTCCACATATAATAGAACGCTCAGTATCATATAATACTCCACATATAATAGAACACTCAGTATGATATAATACTCCACATATAATAGAACACTCAGTATGATATAATACTCCACAGATAATAGAACACTCAGTATGATATAATACTCCACATATAATAGAACACTCAGTATTATATAATACTCCACATATAATAGAACGCTCAGTATCATATAATACTCCACATATAATAGAACACTCAGTATGATATAATACTCCACATATAATAGAACGCTCAGTATGATATAATACTCCACATATAATAGAACGCTCAGTATGATATAATACTCCACATATAATAGAACGCTCAGTATGATATAATACTCCACATATAACAGAACGCTCAGTGTGATATAATACTCCATATATAATAGAACACTCAGTATGATATAATACTCCACATATAATAGAACGCTCAGTATGATATAATACTCCACATATAATAGAACGCTCAGTATGATATAATACTCCACATATAATAGAACACTCAGTATGATATAATACTCCACATATAATATTACACTCAGTATGATATAATACTCCACATATAATAGAACGCTCAGTATGATATAATACTCCACATATAATAGAACACTCAGTATGATATAATACTCCACATATAATAGAACGCTCAGTATGATATAATACTCCACATATAATAGAACGCTCAGTATGATATAATACTCCACATATAATAGAACACTCAGTATGATATAATACTCCACATATAATAGAACACTCAGTATGATATAATACTCCACATATAATAGAACGCTCAGTATGATATAATACTCCACATATAATAGAACACTCAGTATGATATAATACTCCACATATAATAGAACGCTCAGTATGATATAATACTCCACATATAATAGAACGCTCAGTATGATATAATACTCCACATATAATAGAACGCTCAGTATGATATAATACTCCACATATAATATAACACTCAGTATGATATAATACTCCACATATAATAGAACGCTCAGTATGATATAATACTCCACATATAATATAACACTCAGTATGATATAATACTCCACATATAATAGAACGCTCAGTATGATATAATACTCCACATATAATATAACACTCAGTATGATATAATACTCCACATATAATATTACACTCAGTATGATATAATACTCCACATATAATAGAACGCTCAGTATGATATAATACTCCACATATAATAGAACACTCAGTATGATATAATACTCCACATATAATAGAACACTCAGTATGATATAATACTCCACATATAATATAAAGATCAGTATGATATAATACTCCACATATAATATAAAGATCAGTATGATATAATACTCCACATATAATAGAACGCTCAGTATGATATAATACTCCACATATAATATAAAGATCAGTATGATATAATACTCCACATATAATATAAAGATCAGTATGATATAATACTCCACATATAATAGAACACTCAGTATGATATAATACTCCACATATAATAGAACGCTCAGTATGATATAATACTCCACATATAATAGAACACTCAGTATGATATAATACTCCACATATAATAGAACGCTCAGTATGATATAATACTCCACATATAATAGAACACTCAGTGTGATATAATACTCCACAGATAATAGAACGCTCAGTATGATATAATACTCCACATATAATAGAACACTCAGTGTGATATAATACTCCACAGATAATAGAACGCTCAGTATGATATAATACTCCACATATAATATAACACTCAGTATGATATAATACTCCACATATAATAGAACGCTCAGTATGATATAATACTCCACATATAATAGAACACTCAGTATGATATAATACTCCACATATAATAGAACGCTCAGTATGATATAATACTCCACATATAATAGAACACTCAGTGTGATATAATACTCCACAGATAATAGAACGCTCAGTATGATATAATACTCCACATATAATATAACACTCAGTATGATATAATACTCCACATATAATAGAACGCTCAGTATGATATAATACTCCACATATAATAGAACACTCAGTATGATATAATACTCCACATATAATAGAACGCCCAGTATGATATAATACTCCACATATAATAGAACGCTCAGTATGATATAATACTCCACATATAATAGAACGCTCAGTATGATATAATACTCCACATATAATAGAACGCTCAGTATGATATAATACTCCACATATAATAGAACGCTCAGTATGATATAATACTCCACATATAATAGAACGCTCAGTATGATATAATACTCCACATATAATATAAAGTTCAATATGATATAATACTCCACATATAATAGAACGCTCAGTATGATATAATACTCCACATATAATATAAAGTTCAATATGATATAATACTCCACATATAATAGAACGCTCAGTATGATATAATACTCCACATATAATATAAAGTTCAATATGATATAATACTCCACATATAATAGAACGCTCAGTGTGATATAATACTCCACATATAATAGAACGCTCAGTATGATATAATACTCCACATATAACAGAACACTCAGTATGATATAATACTCCACATATAATATAAAGTTCAATATGATATAATACTCCACATATAATAGAACGCTCAGTATGATATAATACTCCACATATAATATAAAGTTCAATATGATATAATACTCCACATATAATAGAACGCTCAGTATGATATAATACTCCACATATAATAGAACACTCAGTATGATATAATACTCCACATATAATAGAACACTCAGTATGATATAATACTCCACATATAATAGAACGCTCAGTATGATATAATACTCCACATATAATAGAACGCTCAGTATGATATAATACTCCACATATAATAGAACACTCAGTATGATATAATACTCCACATATAATAGAACACTCAGTATGATATAATACTCCACATATAATAGAACGCTCAGTATGATATAATACTCCACATATAATAGAACGCTCAGTATGATATAATACTCCACATATAATAGAACGCTCAGTATGATATAATACTCCACATATAATAGAACACTCAGTATGATATAATACTCCACATATAATATAACACTCAGTATGATATAATACTCCACATATAATAGAACGCTCAGTATGATATAACACTCCACATATAATAGAACGCTCAGTATGATATAATACTCCACATATAATAGAACACTCAGTATGATATAATACTCCACATATAATAGAACACTCAGTATGATATAATACTCCACATATAATAGAACGCTCAGTATGATATAATACTCCACATATAATAGAACGCTCAGTATGATATAATACTCCACATATAACAGAACACTCAGTATGATATAATACTCCACATATAATAGAACGCTCAGTATGATATAATACTCCACATATAATATAAAGTTCAATATGATATAATACTCCACATATAATAGAACGCTCAGTATGATATAATACTCCACATATAATATAAAGTTCAATATGATATAATACTCCACATATAATAGAACGCTCAGTATGATATAACACTCCACATATAATAGAACGCTCAGTATGATATAATACTCCACATATAATAGAACACTCAGTATGATATAATACTCCACATATAATAGAACACTCAGTATGATATAATACTCCACATATAATAGAACACTCAGTATGATATAATACTCCACATATAATAGAACGCTCAGTATGATATAATACTCCACATATAATAGAACACTCAGTATGATATAATACTCCACATATAATAGAACACTCAGTATGATATAATACTCCACATATAATAGAACGCTCAGTGTGATAGAATACTCCACATATAATAGAACACTCAGTATGATATAATACTCCACATATATTAGAACACTCAGTATGATATAATACTCCACATATAATAGAACGCTCAGTATGATATAATACTCCACATATAATAGAACACTCAGTATGATATAATACTCCACATATAATAGAACGCTCAGTGTGATATAATACTCCACATATAATAGAACACTCAGTATGATATAATACTCCACATATAATAGAACGCTCAGTATTATATAATACTCCACATATAATAGAACGCTCAGTATGATATAATACTCCACATATAATAGAACGCTCAGTATGATATAATACTCCACATATAATAGAACACTCAGTATGATATAATACTCCACATATAATAGAACGCTCAGTATGATATAATACTCCACATATAATAGAACGCTCAGTATGATATAATACTCCACATATAATAGAACACTCAGTATGATATAATACTCCACATATAATAGAACGCTCAGTATCATATAATACTCCACATATAATAGAACACTCAGTGTGATATAATACTCCACATATAATAGAACGCTCAGTATGATATAATACTCCACATGTAATAGAACACTCAGTATGATATAATACTCCACATATAATAGAACGCTCAGTATGATATAATACTCCACATATAATATAACACTCAGTATGATATAATACTCCACATATAATAGAACGCTCAGTATGATATAATACTCCACATATAATAGAACACTCAGTATGATATAATACTCCACATATAATAGAACACTCAGTATGATATAATACTCCACATATAATAGAACGCTCAGTATGATATAATACTCCACATATAATAGAACGCTCAGTATGATATAATACTCCACATGTAATAGAACACTCAGTATGATATAATACTCCACATATAATAGAACGCTCAGTATGATATAATACTCCACATATAATATAACACTCAGTATGATATAATACTCCACATATAATAGAACGCTCAGTATGATATAATACTAGTGAAAAAGTGATTGCCCTCCCCCTTAAAACATAAATTAATTGTGGTTTATCTCATCTTTGGGAAGCTGAGTTCACTTTCCCTCGCCACACACAGGCCTGATAACTGCCGCACCTGTTCTCAGTCAAGAAATCACTTACTTAGGACCTGCCTGACAAAGTGAAGTAGACCAAAAGATCCTCAAAAGCTAGACATCATGCTGCCATCCAAAGAAACTAAGGGACAAATGAGAAACGAAGTAAGTGAGATCTATCAGTCTGGAAAAGGTTAGAAAGCCATTTCTAAAGCTTTGGGACTCCAGCGAACCACAGTGAGAGCCATTATCCACAAATGGCAAAAACATGGAACAGCGTTGAACCTTCCCAGGAGTGTCCGGCCAACCAAAATTACCACAAGAGATCAGTGACCACTCACCAAGAGGTCACAAAAGACCCCACAACAACATCCAAAGAACTGAAGGCCTCACCTACCTCAGTTAAGGTCAATGTTCATTACTCCACCATAAGAAAGAGACAGGGCAAAAATGTCATGCATGGCAGAGTTCCAAGATGAAAACCACTGCTGAGCAAAAAGAACTTAAAGGCTCGTATTATTTTCACCAGAAAACATATGATGATCGCCAAGACTTTTAGGAGAATACTCTGTGGACTGACGAGACAAAAATTGAACTTTTTGGAAAATGTATGTCCCATTACATCTGGTGTAGAAGTAAAACAGCCTTTCAGAAAGGAATATCATACCAACAGTAAAATATGTTGGTGGTAGTGTGATGGTCTGGGGCTGTTTTGCTGCTTCAGGACCTGGAAGACTTGCTGTGGTAAATGGAACCATGAATTCTGCTATCTATCAAAAAATCCTGAAGAATGTCCGACCATCTGTTCGTGACCTCAAGCTGAAGCGCACTTGGGTTATGCAGCAGGACAATGATCCAAAACACACCAGCAAGTCCACCTCAGAATGGCTTAAGAAACATAAAATTAAGACTTTGGAGTGGCCTAGTCAAAGTCCTGACCTTAATCCGATTGAGATACTGTGGCAGACCTTAAAAAGGCGGTTCATGCTCGGAAACCCTCCAATGTGGCTGAATTACAATAATTCTGCAAAGATGAGTGGCCACAATTCCTCCAGAGCGTTGTAAAGACTCATTGCCAGTTATTACAAACGCTTGATTGCAGTTGCTGCTGCTGAGGGACCAGCCAGTTATTAGGTTTAGGGGGCAATCACTTTTTCACACAGGGCCCTGTAGGTTTGGATTTCTTTTTCCCTTAAAAATAAGACCTTCATTTAAAAACTGCATTTTTGTGGTTATTTGTGTTATCTTTGTCTAATATTTACATTTGTTTGTGATCTGAAACAAACATGCAAAAGAATAAGAAATCGGGAAGGGGGCGAACACTTTTTCACACCGCTGTGTATTTAGTCCCCGGACTCATCCATGGGATCACTTGATGGAGCTGTATAGCGAGGAGACGCTGGATACATTGTAGCACATGACATTAGTGACAGCGAGGGGAGGGCAGCGTGGCCACAATGGGTTAATGGGGGGAAAGTTTTGATAAGTAATCCCCCCCACCCTAATAAATGCGAGCTGCCGCTTTCTGCTCCTAAGTACTAAGCAATACACGGTGTAAAGCTGTCAGCCGGCGCTGCCATCACTTCTCCATGTGCCGCGCTGCCGGCAGACGGGGAAACTTTATATTCCAGACAATTATTTCCTTAATTAAAGCATCGGAAAATCTTTTAATAAAATCACAACGGCCGACGGCTGCGCACGCAGGAACATCTGCAAACCATTTCCAGGATAACGGAGGAAAAGCTTCCAATAACGCGCAATAAAGCCCTGCGCTCGCAGCCCGCACCTACAGATAAGTCACCGCGCAAAAGGTGACAGCTCACAACTCCGCTTAATCCTCACAAATCCCCCCCATGCACTGAGGAGCAGCACTCGTTAACGCTGCTCAGAGAACAACCACTTCTATGGCTGCTCATCTTCTGCAGCCCCTTGGGGCTCGAGCAGCACTTTACACTTCAGCAATTAAGAGGTTAACTGAACATGGCCGGGGAAGGGAGGGTCGGGATACCCCACTATTAAATCAAACACTAAGCGCACTTGTGTCTCAGCTCCAGCCAAGACTCCAAGGAAATATAACCACGAGTTTAGGCAAAGTGCAAATCCCCAAAATAACGGGTTAAAGTTCGCATGGCGGTGACACAATGTCAGGTTAACCCTCCGCCTCCCAGCACTCCACCCTACTAACTCTGTGACAAATCACCGACAGAAGGAAGAATAGAACATAACTCAGGCGGGGACCTGTGTACACAAACCGTCCACCGAGAAACCGTCACGCCATCCGGAGCCGCGTGAGCCAGAAACAAAAGCAAACTGTTATTGTAAGTGCAATTATGCCGTGATTGATACGGAGCGCAGGAGCTGACGGACGCCCCCTCCCGAATTCTCACTTTTATATCTGTACAATCAACGTTTAGTAGTGACGGAGAACAGCGACAAACTGCGGGGCCGGTCACACGGACGGGGAGATACGAAGCAATGTATCTTACATCCACACCGGAAGGAACGGAATCACGCAACGTAAAGCCGTCAATTCATAAAAAGTGTTCGGCCAAAGTGTGCCGCTATCGTGGCGCCAGGTCTGTGGTAGAAGGGATATAAATGGCGCTATAAGGCCAGAAAATAGCGATAGTGATGAATATCCAAGTGTCATGCATGGGATTGGTGTAGTCTGAGGGGATATAATAATAATAATAATATGGAAAAGAGTTACAAATAAGGTAGAACATGATGTAGCAATCTCGCCTTCACATGAAGATGTGAGGATCAGGTAGAAGCCGTGCGGCCCCGGACGTCTGTCGGAGATAATAGACTGAGCAGAGAACAGTAGTTGCACAACCCCTGACACCGTCTAACATCTGGCCTCCAGATTAAATACCAGTCTGGTCCCGGCCGTCAATCACCGCTGCAAACGACCGCTGTCAACGTGCAAAATATCTATCACTGACAACAAACCCCCAGTGATACAAAGTAACCAACCATCAATCTGCAAATCGGATCGAGAGCGAGGTGCGAAAGTGGTGCCGGAAAAACGAGCGGGCGGTCTGTGCGAGGGTGGCGCCATTCTGTTATACTCTGACAGGTGGATGACACAGAGGGAAGACGAGAGCACACTTAAAGGATGAACGCACTTTATTATAAGGTACGAAGCCTGGCATTAGATCGTCAACTCTTATGGCGAGCGAGAATGGGACGTGAGCGGAGCTTAGCATTAGATTAGATCGTCAGCTCTAACGGCGAGCGAGAATGGGACTGAACGGAGCTTAGCATTAGATTAGATCGTCAGCTCTAACGGCGAGTGAGAATGAGACCTGAACGGAGCTTAGCATTAGATTAGATAGTCAGCTCTAACGGCGAGCGAGAATGGGACCTGAACGGAGCTTGGCATTAGATTAGATCGTCAGCTCTAATGGCGAGCGAGAATGGGACCTGAAAGGAGCATGGCATTAGATTAGACAGTCAGCTCTTACGGCGAGCAAGAATGAGAGCTAAACAGAGCATGGCATTAGATTAGATCGTCAGCTCTTACGGCGAGCGAGAATGGGACTGAACGGAGCTTGGCATTAGATTAGATTGTCAGCTCTAACGGCGAGCGAGAATGGGACCTGAACGGAGCATGGCATTAGATTAGATCGTCAGCTCTAACGGCGAGCGAGAATGGGACCTGAACGGAGAATGGGACCTGAACGGAGCATGGCATTGGATTAGTTCGTAAGCAGGAAACTGTTTCTGGTCTTGCACATTTTCTTCACTGCGGATGTATAAGATCGGACGCCATACGGATGACAATGCAGATGAAATATCATCCGTTTTTTCTGGATGAACATCGGATGATTTTTTTTAGACGCGCGTGTTAACTAATAATAATAATTAGGGATAAATCTGCATTTCATCAGTGCAGGAGCTGAACGGTAATATGTGAGCGCGCGTCAGCGGCGTCTGGATCGCTGTCATACGTGGAACATGCTCATTATGGTGACAAGATTTTGACAGTCGTTCTCAGATTTTAATCGCTGCCTGTTAAGAGCCAAGTACAACAGAGGAGATTTCCAGTAGCAGCTCCCGCTCCCCTAGATGAACCTATAAATCAGCAGATCAGGGGCAGACGCTGGGGGAGCAGGGATTATTACAGGCAGAGGATAATACGGCTGGCTGAAACCCCCCCATACAATATAATTACCCTCCATGTAATGGTGGGAATCAGATAAGAATACAGACTGAATCCATCAGGACGATAATTGCAACATTGTATCCATTTACATTGTAACTACAGGGTCTCCCGATCACGGCACACAGGGATACAATGTAGCTGCACTTTTACAACTTTTCTCGTCCATCCCTCGTTTTGCTTTCCACGATGTGCCCACTGTCCTCGCCCGACCTGAGCCCTCTACAAGGGTTTCCCCCCATTTTTTATAGATAATTTAGGAGAACAGGATAAAATGGTGAGCAGGTAAAAAGGGCACGGAATGAGGACCTCAGCCGGGCACACCACACAGGCATAGAGGGACCAGCATTTAAGAGCTCGCCATTATTGCCATGACCCCAAAATAAATCCAGTGGGCGTTTAAATGAGGGTGACATTACGGCGGCTAAGTGCTCTCCCCCTCCTGACGGATTTCTCCCTGTAACCTGTGGGTATTTTCTTCTATATGAGACACCCAGCCGCTAATGTAATGCCCAAGCCGAGCCACATTCATGCAGAAAACGCCAGCACTTTACCTTAACCCTTCCATGCCAGGAAGGGGGCACAGGTTGGCACCAGGTAATACAAAGCTAATTTTCCCTAAGCCCCAATATAAGACATCTCCGACAGCGAGAACAAGGAAGAACTTACAGGAAACTTTCCGCGAGCAAGCTTCATCACCGGGGGCCGAGCGAAGAAATCCCAACATCACCAGAAGTCAGCGAGCAATCGGTATCAGCGAGGAGGCCTCGATGCACAGGAGGAAGCAGTCAGCGGTGGCAGCCACAGGGAGCAGCAAAGGACAGCGAGTGATCGCCACCGCTTCTGCTGGATAATCACTAACCGAGGAGCGAGCGGAAACTACTGGCAGACAACATCTGACGAGCATCTGCTCCGATAGGGAGAGAGGTGTCAATGGGGACCGGACCACCACTGGACTATCCTCCGCACAGGGCCATACAGACCCTCCATACAAAGCCACCGATCCTACAGCTCCAACATACTGATCCTATTACCATCCACCTAAGCCTGCGCCCCCACCAGAATAACCTGCCATTAACCCCACAAATCCCAGCGCTAATGGAAAACCTCTGTCCCTGAACGCTCTAACCCTAAGACACTAATACAAAGCCTCTATCCTTGTGTGTCCTGACCCGAATAGCCCTGCACCATCCATATGACCCTAATAGCCCAGCAACGTCAATATGACCCCAATACCCCCGCACCGTCCATATGACCCCAATACCATCGCACCGTCCATATGACCCCAATACCATCGCACCGTCCATATGACCCCAATACCCCCGCAACGTCCATATGACCCCAATACCATCGCACCGTCCATATGACCCCAATACCCCCGCAACGTCCATATGACCCCAATACCATCGCACCATCCATATGACCCCAATACCCCCGCACCGTCCACATGACACAAATATCCCCGCACCGTCCACATGACCCTAATATCTCCGCACCATCTACTTGACCCCAATATCCCCGCACCATCCACTTGACCCTAATATCCCCGCACACTCCATATAACCCTAATACCCCCGCACCCTCCATATAACGCTAATACCCCCGCACTGTCCATATAACCCTAATACCCCCGCACTGTCCATATAACCCTAATACCCCCGCACCGCCCACATGACCCTAATATCTCCGCACCGTCCACTTGACCCTAATACCCCCGCACACTCCATATAACCCTAATACCCCCGCACTCTCCATATAACCCTAATACCCCCGCACCCTCCATATAACCCTAATACCCCAGCACCCTCCAAATAACCCTAATACCCCCGCACCCTCCATATAACCCTAATACCTCAGCACCCTCCAAATAACCCTAATACCCCCGCACCCTCCAAATAACCCTAATACCCCCGCACCCTCCATATAACCCTAATACCCCCGCACCCTCCATATAACCCTAATACCCCTGCGCCGTCCACATGACCCTAATATCCCCGCACCGTCCACATGACCTATAACCTTCTTCCCGCACTCTTTAAATATAGGTTTCCCCGCATACAAAGTCTCTAACCCTACACATCAATAATCACCACAAAACAGAAATCCTATATCCAAATACAGAGTATCTAAGGCTAGCTATATCATAAGAATACAATGTATCTAAGCCCAGACATCCTGATCTGAATACAATGTATCTAAGCTCAGACATCATGATCTGAATACAATGTATCTAAGCTCAGACATCATGATCTGAATACAATGTATCTAAGCTCAGACATCATGATCTGAATACAATGTATCTAAGCCCAGACATCCTGATCTGAATACAATGTATCTAAGCCCAGACATCCTGATCTGAATACAATGTATCTCAGCTCAGACATCCTGATCTGAATACAATGTATCTCAGCTCAGACATCCTGATCTGAATACAATGTATCTCAGCTCAGACATCATGATCTGAATACAATGTATCTCAGCTCAGACATCCTGATCTGAATACAATGTATCTAAGCTCAGACATCATGATCTGAATACAATGTATCTAACACCAGACATCCTGATCGGAATACACTGTATCTAAGACCAGACATCCTGATCAGAATACAATGTATCTAAGCTCAGACATCATGATCTGAATACAATGTATCTAAGCTCAGACATCATGATCAGAATACAATGTATCTAAGCTCAGACATCCTGATCTGAATACAATGTATCTAAGCTCAGACATCCTGATCTGAATACAATGTATCTAACACCAGACATCCTGATCGGAATACAATGTATCTAACACCAGACATCCTGATCGGAATACACTGTATCTAAGACCAGACATCCTGATCAGAATACAATGTATCTAAGCTCAGACATCATGATCTGAATACAATGTATCTAAGCTCAGACATCATGATCAGAATACAATGTATCTAAGCTCAGACATCATGATCTGAATACAATGTATCTAAGACCAGACATCCTGATCGGAATACAATGTATCTAAGCCCAGACATATCCTAATCTGAATACAACGTGTCTAAACTCAGAAATAACTTGATTCAAAAACTAACAAGTCACGTGTGGACTGTCCAGACTCAATAATGAAACCCCCTGAATGTCCTGATCCTAATACAATGTATCTAAGTCCTTAATAATTTAACAGTTCACATGTATAATGTCCTGACTCTGATACAATAAATCCAGCCCCAGAAGTATCCGAATACATTTCATGCAGAATGCTGACTCTGATACAATGTATCTAAGCCCAGAATATCCTGATACTAATGTAACCTATCGCATGCTGAATGTCCTGATCGATACAATGTATCTAAACCCAGAAATAGAACTTCTTCTCAGCAGAATGTCCAGACTGATACAGTGTATCTAACACCCAAATATCCAGATATTCAGGAGTCCCAGCACAGTTATTTTTTCTCTCAGCCCAAACGCAGCGCAAACATGGGAACATTTTCTACCACGAAATCCCAGAAAACGAGGAGCTATAAAGATACAATATCACAGGAGGAAAATCACCGAACGTAACGGAGCGAGAGGCGCAGAACGAGACCCCGCAGAATAACACCAGCCAGGAAGCCTAGACTCAAACGCTAAGAAAAAAGTTGGCACTTTTTGGATTTCCAGGTTTCCCTCCACCCCAATAACGCGCGGCAATAATCAGCGCACATCCTTATTACACGCGGAGCCCTCGTCACAAACATGTGAATCCAGCCCGGGAGCTGATAGCACCGTGACCTTTGTTCCCTGGAAGAAATCAGGGATGTGCCTGATACTTTGCAACAAGAGCAAAGCGCAAAAGTAATTCCCGGCTCTCACGACACTTTTATTTCTGGAGCTTTAGGTAAAAAAATACACAAAATGCCAGAAACTAAAGAGGGAAATGTGAGTGGCTGCTGTCACTATGGGGTCGTGCTCGCAGGAGCGCTGCAGGAGGAGCAGACCTCGGGCAGCCGTCACTCATCCGTCAGGTAGAACCATAGCAAACACCCGGGACGTCTCCGCTCACCCTCTATAAGATATTAATAAGCCGAGCACGGCGGATCTGACGGAGCCAGCAGGAGAGGGGTCCGGGACCCTGCAGGGAGCAGAAGGCAGCGGGACCCAGTCTACACCAGGGGGTGCACTGCTGGAGTTATAGGAGCACGGACCCTCCGAGTAACAACTAAGTCAGCAGGCGAGACCCTCTATAAGGACTGCATCTGAGGCACAGCGAAGGCAACACTATCCGGCTAGAATACTCCGCTATATAATACTCCGACACAAAGTGACACATAATAAGTAGTATAATGCTCCACTAGGAGATAATACCCCGACAAAGTGACATGTAATAAATAGTATAATACTCCACTATATAATACTGACACAAAGTAACATGTAATAAATAGTATAATGCTCCACTATATAATACTGACACAAAGTAACATGTAATAAATAGTATAATACTCCACTATATAATACTGACACAAAGTAACATGTAATAAATAGTATAATACTCCACTATATAATACTGACACAAAGTAACATGTAATAAATAGTATAATACTCCACTATATAATACTGACACAAAGTAACATGTAATAAATAGTATAATACTCCACTATATAATACTGACACAAAGTAACATGTAATAAATAGTATAATACTCCACTATATAATACTGACACAAAGTAACATGTAATAAATAGTATAATACTCCACTATATAATACTGACACAAAGTAACATGTAATAAATAGTATAATGCTCCACTATATAATACTGACACAAAGTAACATGTAATAAATAGTATAATACTCCACTATATAATACTGACACAAAGTAACATGTAATAAATAGTATAATACTCCACTATATAATACTGACACAAAGTAACATGTAATAAATAGTATAATACTCCACTATATAATACTGACACAAAGTAACATGTAATAAATAGTATAATACTCCACTATATAATACTGACACAAAGTAACATGTAATAAATAGTATAATACTCCACTATATAATACTGACACAAAGTAACATGTAATAAATAGTATAATACTCCACTATATAATACTGACACAAAGTAACATGTAATAAATAGTATAATACTCCACTATATAATACTGACACAAAGTAACATGTAATAAATAGTATAATGCTCCACTATGAGATAATACTTCGCTATATAATACTCCGACACAAAGTGATACATAATAAGTAGTATAATGCTCCACTATGAGATAATACCCAGACAAAGTTACATGTAATAAATAGTATAATAATCAACTATATAATACTCCAACACAAAGTGACATGAAATAAATAGTATAATACTCCACTATATAATACTACTGACACAAAGTGACAAGTAATAAATAGTATAATGCTCCACTATGAGATAATACTTCGCTATATAAAACTCCGACACAAAGTGACATGTAATAAATAGTATAATAATCCGCTATATATTGCTATGTGATACATATAAGCAAGCATAATAAATAACATGATACTCTGCTATACGGCTCCACTACAACAATTTCTTTCTATTAGAACACAAGTATAAATACTGAATAAGCGATGATCCCCTGTAGAAGAACTAGGTATACAGAATATATACCGGGAAGGATCAGGCAGGAGGTCCCAAAATAAGAACTGAATCTGGAGCAAATACCGGGGGTCATTGTATTCAAAGCCAGGTATACAGAGCACATGCCGGGGGTCCCTGTGTAAGGACAGAGTTTACAGCATATACTGAGGGTCCTTATATTCCAACCTATGTATATAGAGCATATGCTGGGGTCCCTGTATACAGAAATATGGATAAAGAAAATACACCGGGGTCCTTCTATAAGGACTAAGTCCAGAGACTACACCGGGAGTCCCTGTATACAGAACTATGTATATAGAGGTTATAAAGGGGGTCCTTCTATAAGGATTAAGTCTAGCACATACACCGGGGGTCCTTCTGTAAGGAATGAGTCTTGAGACTATACCGGGGGGTTCCTGTATCCAGAACTATGTATATAGAGGTTATAAAGGGGGTCCTTCTATAAGGATTAAGTCTAGCACATACACCGGGGGTCCTTCTGTAAGGAATGAGTCTTGAGAATATACCGGGGGGTTCCTGTATTCAGAACTATGTATATAGAGGTTATAACGAGGGTCCTTCTATAAGGACTAAGTCTAGAGCATACACCGGGGGTCCTTCTATAAGGACTAACCCTAGAGAATACACAGGGGGTCCCTGTATACAGAACTATGTATATAGAGGTTATAACGAGGGTCCTTCTATAAGGACTAAGTCTAGAGCATACACTGGGGGTCCCTGTATACAGAACTATGTATATAGAGGTTATAACGAGGGTCCTTCTATAAGGACTAAGTCTAGAGCATACACTGGCTGGAGGTCCCTGTATACAGAACTATGTATATAGAGGTTATAATGGGGGTCCTTCTATAAGGACTAAGTCTAGAGCATACACCGGGGGTCCTTCTATAAGGACTAAGTCTAGAGAATACACTGGAGGTCTCTGTATACAGAACTATGGATATAGAGCATACACCGGGGGTCCTTCTATAAGGACTAAGTCTAGAGAATACACCAGGGGTCCCCGTATACAGGAGTATACAGCATACACCGGGGTGTCCTTCTATAAGGACTAAGTCTAGAGAATACACCAGGGGTCCCCGTATACAGCAGTATACAGCATACACCGGGGTGTCCTTCTATAAGGACTAAGTCTAGAGCATACACCGGGGGTCCTTCTGTAAGGAATGAGTCTTGAGAATATACCGGGGGGTTCCTGTATTCAGAACTATGTATATAGAGGTTATAACGAGGGTCCTTCTATAAGGACTAAGTCTAGAGCATACACCGGGGTGTACTTCTATAAGGACTAACCCTAGAGAATACACAGGGGGTCCCTGTATACAGCATACACCGGGGTGTCCTTCTATAAGGACTAAGTGTAGAGAATACACCAGGGGTCCCCGTATACAAGAGTATACAGCATACACCGGGGGTCCTTCTATAAGGACTAAGTCTAGAGAATATACCAGGGGTCCCCGTATACAGGAGTACAGAGCATATACCGGGGTGTCCTTCTATAAGAACTAAGTCTAGAGGATACACCGGGGGTCCCTGTATACAGAACTATGGATAAGGAGCAAACACCGGGGGTCCCAGTATACGCAGCATACCAGGGGCCATACACAGCAGTCAGACGGTCCGTACGAGGACCGGTACTGGACACGGTGGTCCTGCCGCGGCGGCACAACTGGTAAGTGTACAATAAGAGTGCACTCACCTCTCAAACTCGGGCGGTCCGTCGGGCTCGGTGAGCATGCTGAGCCCCGCACAGCGTCCCTTTGTCACAGATGCCACCTCTGGTTGCTTGAAGGGAACCTGTCAAATGAGTCCAGAGTGGAGTGAGACGATCTGCGCCTCTCTCCCGAGCCCCGACACTCTCCTCTTCCACGGGCACTCTCTCTCCCCGTCACAGACACTCTCTTTCTCTCTCTGTGACTCTCACACCACTAGAAGTGCTTGACCAGATTCTTAAAGGGCCAGCGGCAGTGCAGGGAGCGCCCCCTCTCAGTCAGTGATCCCCGCAGTCCCTGCACAATGATCCTCATCCCTGGGACAGGAGCAGCGCTCTCACAAGGACACAGCACAGGGACCCTCTCACAAGGATCTGCCACCTTCCGAGCTGCTGCCCCCTCCCACCCCCCATGTTACTCTGGAGAGAGAGCGCAACAATCACACATTGTTCCCAGGGAAGAAAAGCAAGTGTGACAGATTGAAATCTAGCAGAGGCCCCTCTGAGGGACACTGCACTCTGAATGTCTCTCAGCTGTCTCTCAGCTCTCGCCCTCCCCTCCCAGCACTGTCTCTAGCTTTCAGTGCCCTGCATTCTCTGCTGTCCCTTTTCCTCTCCACTCTCTCCTTATCTGTCTCTTTACATCTGCACTTTTTGCCCTCTCTCACCTCATTTGCTGTCTCTTTTCCTCTGTACTTTTTTGCACTCTCTCCTTACCGGTCTCATTTCCGCTGCGCTTTTTGCACTCTCTTCCTTATCTGTTCTCTCTTTTCATCTGCACTCTCCCCTTATGTCTTTTTTCCTCTGCACTTTTTGCACTCTCTTCCTTATCTGCTGTCTTTTCCTCTGCACTTTTTGCACTCTCTTCCTTATCTGCTGTCTCTTTTCCTCTTCACTTTTTGCACTTTCTAAACTTATCTGCTGTCTCTTTTCCTCTGCACTTTTTGCACTCTTCCTTATCTGCTGTCTCATTTCCTCTGCACTTTTTGTACTCTCTTTCTTATCTGCTGTCTCTTTTCCTCTGCACTTTTTGCACTCTCTTCCTTATCTACTGTCTCTTTTCCTCTTCACTTTTTGCACTCTCTTCCTTATCTGCTGTCTCTTTTCCTCTGCACTTTTTGCACTCTCTTCCTTATCTGCTGTCTCTTTTCCTCTGCACTTTTTGCACTCTCTTCCTTATCTGCTGTCTCTTTTCCTCTGCACTTTTTGCACTCTCTTCCTTATCTACTGTCTCTTTTCCTCTTCACTGTTTGCACTCTCTTCCTTATCTGCTGTCTCATTTCCTCTGCACTTTTTGCACTCTCTTCCTTATCTGCTGTCTCTTTTCCTCTGCACTTTTTGCACTCTCTTCCTTATCTACTGTCTCTTTTCCTCTTCACTTTTTGCACTCTCTTCCTTATCTGCTGTCTCTTTTCCTCTGCACTTTTTGCACTCTCTTCCTTATCTGCTGTCTCTTTTCCTCTTCACTTTTTGCACTCTCTTCCTTATCAGCTGTCTCTTTTCCTCTTCACTTTTTGCACTCTCTTCCTTATCTGCTGTCTTTTCCTCTTCACTTTTTGCACTCTCTTCCTTATCTGCTGTCTCTTTTCCTCTTCACTTTTTGCACTCTCTTCCTTATCTGCTGTCTCTTTTCCTCTGCACTTTTTGCACTCTTCCTTATCTGCTGTCTCTTTTCCTCTGCACTTTTTGCACTCTCTTCCTTATCTGCTGTCTCTTTTCCTCTGCACTTTTTGCACTCTCTTCCTTATCTGCTGTCTCTTTTTCTCCGCATATTTTACATTCTATCCTTTTGCTCTTTCACCCTCTTCCCTCTCTGCTTTCATTTGTGAACATTCAGTTTCTTAGCTGTCTCTCCAGCTCCTGTGCCGTCTCTCGGGGTGCCTCTCACCTATGGGGGACACTCTTTTCCATGCATTGCTCACTCTATCACTTGTAATGTTTCCAGCACCTGGTGGTGACTGTCTATTCCTCTTGTAAAAATTGTCTCTCCTCCCTGGTCACTCTTCCATGTGTCTGTAGTGACTGTCTCTTCTTCCACAGGTGTTTGTCTCTCACATGCACTTGCAAATATATCTCCTGTCCGTGGTCACAGTCTCTCCTGAACCTCTCTGGTCATTCACTGTCTCTCTAGCTGTCTTTCGGTCACTCACTCTCTCTGGATGTTTCTCTGGCTGTGTCTCGGTCACTCATTCTCTGGCTGTCTCTTGGTCACCAGCTGTCTCTCTGGGTGTCTCTTTGGCTGTCTCTCGGTCACTCGCTGTCTCTTTCGGTCACACTCTCTCTCTGGCTGTCTCTCGGTCACTCACTGTCTCTGGCTGTCTCTCTCGATCACTCTCTTTCTGGCTGTCTCTCTCTCTCTCGCTGTCTCTCTCGGTCACACTCTCTCTGGCTGTCTCTCTCGATCACTCTCTTTCTGGCTGTCTCTCTCGGTCACTCTCTCTCTCTGGCTGTCTCTCTCGGTCACTCTCTCTCTCTGGCTGTCTCTCTCGGTCACTCTCTCTCTCTGGCTGTCTCTCTCGGTCACTCTCTCTCTCTGGGTGTCTGTCACGGTCACTCTCTCTCTCTGGCTGTCTCTCTCGGTCACTCTCTCTCTCTGGCTCTCTCTCTCTCTGGCTGTCTGTCACGGTCACTCTCTCTCTCTGGCTGTCTGTCACGGTCACTCTCTCTCTCTGGCTGTCTCTCTCGGTCACTCTCTCTCTCTGGCTGTCTCTCTCGGTCACTCTCTCTCTCTGGCTGTCTCTCTCGGTCACTCTCTCTGGCTGTCTCTCTCGGTCACTCTCTCTCTCTGGCTGTCTCTCTCGGTCACTCTCTCTCTCTGGCTGTCTCTCTCGGTCACTCTCTCTCTCTGGCTGTCTCTCTCTCTGGCTGTCTCTCTCGGTCACTCTCTCTCTCTGGCTGTCTCTCTCGGTCACTCTCTCTCTCTGGCTGTCTCTCTCTCTGGCTGTCTCTCTCGGTCACTCTCTCTCTCTGGCTGTCTCTCTCGGTCACTCTCTCTCTCTGGCTGTCTCTCTCGGTCACTCTCTCTCTGGCTGTCTCTCTCTCTGGCTGTCTCTCTCGGTCACTCTCTCTCTCTGGCTGTCTCTCTCGGTCACTCTCTCTCTCTGGCTGTCTCTCTCGGTCACTCTCTCTGGGGGTCTGTCACGGTCACTCTCTCTCTTGGTCACTCTCTCTCTCTGGCTGTCTCTCTCGGTCACTCTCTCTCTCTGGCTGTCTCTCTCGGTCACTCTCTCTCTCTGGCTGTCTCTCTCGGTCACTCTCTCTCTCTGGCTGTCTCTCTCTCTGGCTGTCTCTCTCGGTCACTCTCTCTCTCTGGCTGTCTCTCTCGGTCACTCTCTCTCTCTGGCTGTCTCTCTCGGTCACTCTCTCTCTCTGGCTGTCTCTCTCTCTGGCTGTCTCTCTCGGTCACTCTCTCTCTCTGGCTGTCTCTCTCGGTCACTCTCTCTGGGGGTCTGTCACGGTCACTCTCTCTCTTGGTCACTCTCTCTCTCTGGCTGTCTCTCTCGGTCACTCTCTCTCTCTGGCTGTCTCTCTCGGTCACTCTCTCTCTCTGGCTGTCTCTCTCGGTCACTCTCTCTCTCGGTCACACTCTCTCTCTCTGGCTGTCTCTCTCGGTCACTCTCTCTCTCTGGCTGTCTCTCTCGGTCACTCACTGTCTCTCTGGCTCCGGGGTAGGAAGTTTCTGTGCTGCTGCAGTCTCCGGTGCCGGCTCCACATGGCGGCTCCGCGCCCCCCGCCCCGGTCCCGGGGTCTCCGGCTCCTGTCAGGTAACACTGGACGGTGACATGAGAGTGACAGGCGGGGGCGCGCACGGGGAGCAGGAGCGGGGGCGCGCACGGGCTCCGGCCGGCAGTAAACACGAGCACAGGGTCCCCCGTCCACTCCTCCAGGGGGGCGGCCACAGCTCCGGGGAGGAGACTGACCCCTGCCGGCCGGCGGCGGAGATCCTGGACTGAATCCCCAAGCGGAGAGGAGACGACCCCCGGAGCGGAGAGGACCCTCACAGGAGAGGGTGACAGACCCCCGCAGAAGAGAGGACTCTCATAGGAGAGGGTGATTCCCCCCGGCCCCTCACAGGAGAGGGTGGCGGACCCCAGCCCCTCACAGGAGAGGGTGACGGACCCCCGCAGCAGAGAGGACTCTCATAGGAGAGGGTGACTTCCCCCCCCCCCCCGGCCCCTCAAGGGAGAGGGTGACGGCCCCCGGCCCCTCACAGGGGAGAGGGTGACGGCCCCCCGGCCCCTCACAGGGGAGAGGGTGACGGCCCCCCGGCCCCTCACAGGGGAGAGGGCGACGGCCCCCCGGCCCCTCACAGGGGAGAGGGCGACGGCCCCCCGGCCCCTCACAGGGGAGAGGGCGACGGCCCCCCGGCCCCTCACAGGGGAGAGGGCGACGGCCCCTCGCAGGGGAGAGGGCAACGGCCCCAGGGTGATGGCCCCTCACAGGGGAGAGGGCGACGGCCCCCCGGCCCCTCACAGGGGAGAGGGCAACGGCCCCAGGGTGACGGCCCCTCACAGGAGAGAGGGACGGACCCCGGACCCTCACGGGAGAGGGTGACATGCCCCCGGCCCCTCACGGGAGAGGGTGTCGGCCCCTGGGCCCCTCACGGGAGAGGGTGTCGGCTCACGGGAGAGGGTGACGGCCCCCGGGCCCCTCACGGGAGAGGGTGACGGCCCCCGGGCCCCTCACGGGAGAGGGTGACGGCCCCCGGGCCCCTCACGGGAGAGGGTGGCGGACCCCAGCCCCTCACAGGAGAGGGTGGCGGACCCCAGCCCCTCACAGGAGAGGGTAACGGACCCCCGCAGCAGAGAGGACTCTCATAGGAGAGGGTGACTTCCCCCCCCCCCCCCCGGCCCCTCACGGGAGAGGGTGATGGCCCCTCACAGGGGAGAGGGCGACGGCCCCCCGGCCCCTCACAGGGGAGAGGGCGACGGCCCCCCGGCCCCTCACAGGGGAGAGGGCGACGGCCCCCCGGCCCCTCACAGGGGAGAGGGCGACGGCCCCCCGGCCCCTCACAGGGGAGAGGGCGACGGCCCCCCGGCCCCTCACGGGAGAGGGTGTCGGCTCACGGGAGAGGGTGACGGCCCCCGGGCCCCTCACGGGAGAGGGTGACGGCCCCCGGGCCCCTCACGGGAGAGGGTGACGGCCCCCGGGCCCCTCACTGGAGAGGGTGACGGCCCCCCGGCCCCTCACTGGAGAGGGTGACGGTCCCTCACTGGAGAGGGTGATGGACCCCCACAGCGGAGAGGACTCTCACAGGAGAGGGTGACCTCCCCCCGGCCCCTCACGGGAGAGGGTGACGGCCCCTCACGGGAGAGGGTGACGGCCCCCCGGAACCCCTCACGGGAGAGGGTGACGGCCCCCCGGAACCCCTCACGGGAGAGGGTGACGGCCCCCCGGGAACCCCTCACGGGAGAGGGTGACGGCCCCCCGGGAACCCCTCACGGGAGAGGGTGACGGCCCCCCGGAACCCCTCACGGGAGAGGGTGTCGGCTCACGGGAGAGGGTGACGGCCCCCCGGCCCCTCACTGGAGAGGGTGACGGACCCCCACAGCGGAGAGGACTCTCACAGGAGAGGGTGACTTCCCCCCGGCCCCACACGGTAGAGGGTGACGGCCCCTCACGGGAGAGGGTGACGGCCCCCCGGAACCCCTCACGGGAGAGAGTGACAGCCCCCCGGCCCCTCACGGGAGAGGGTGACGGCCCCTCACTGGAGAGGGTGACGGCCCCTCACTGGAGAGGGTGACGGCCCCTCACTGGAGAGGGTGACGGCCCCTCACTGGAGAGGGTGACTGCCCCCCGGCCCCTCACTGGAGAGGGTGACTGCCCCCCGGCCCCTCACTGGGGAGAGGGTGACAGTCCTCCGGCCCCTCACGGGAGAGGGTGACGGCCCCTCACAGGGGAGGGTGACGGCCCCTCACAGGATAGGGTGACGGCCCCCGGCCCCTCAGAAAAGAGGGTGACGGGACCCCTGGCCCCTCAGACGAGAAGGTGACGGGACCCCCAGGCCCCTCACTGGGGAGGGTGACGGACCCCCAGGCCCCTCACTGGGGAAGGGTGACGGACCCCCAGGCCCCTCACTGGGGAAGGGTGACGGACCCCCAGGCCCCTCACTGGGGAAGGGTGACGGACCCCCAGGCCCCTCACTGGGGAGGGTGATGGACCCCCTCAGACGAGAAGGTGACGGGACCCCTGGCCTCTCAGAGGAGAGGGTGACGGGCCCCCTGAGACAAGAAGCTGACGGGACCCCCGGCCTCTCAGAGGAGATGGTGACGGGCCTCCTGAGACGAGAAGGTGACGAGCCTTCCGCCCCCAAGACGAGAAGGTGACGGACCCCCCGCCCCCCTGAGACGAGAAGGTGACTTGCCCCCCTGAGACGAGAAGGTGACTTGCCCCCCGGCACCCTCATACGAGAAGGTGACGGGCCCCCTCATACGAGAAGAAGGTGACGGGACCCCCGGCCCCCTCAGACGAGAGGGTGATGGGCCCCCTCAGACGAGAAGGTGACGGGCCCCCTCATACGAGAAGGTGACGGGCCCCCCGGCCCCCTCAGACGAGAAGGTGACGGGCCCCCCGGCCCCCTCAGACGAGAGGGTGACGGGCCCCCCGGCCCCCTCAGACGAGAGGGTGACGGGCCCCCCGGCCCCCTCAGACGAGAGGGTGACGGGCCCCCCGGCCCCCTCAGACGAGAGGGTGACGGGCCCCCTCAGACGAGAGGGTGACGGACCCCTGGCTCCTCAGACGAGAGGGTGACGGACCCCTGGCTCCTCAGACGAGAGGGTGACGGACCCCTGGCTCCTCAGACGAGACGGTGACGGACCCCCGGCCTCTCAAACGAGAGGGTGACGGACCGCCAGCCCTCACATGGGGTTGATATGTACAGTGTGCAATGATTGGATCCTCTGATGGGCTGGGAATCTTTAACATTATGTTCTGTTCAGGACTGGACTCTTCTACATTGTGTCTTGTGAGAGGTTTTGTGTTACATTTTATCTTGTGGAAAGCGCCATGTAATGCTGATACGTCCATACAGCGTCCATATAATACTGCCATACAGTGCATAAATAATAACTATTAAATTTAGTATTTAAATATTACTGCTCTATGGTGCATAAATAAAATAACATCAAAATAATATTACACATAATGCTGAAATAATACCTCCATACAATGTCCTAATAATACCTCCATACAATGTCCTAATAATACATCCTTACAGTGTCCTATTAATACCGCCATACAATGTCCTAATAATACCTCCATACAGTGTCCTAATACCTCTATACAATATCCTAATAATACCTCCATACAATATCCTAATAATATCGCCATAGTGTCCTAATAATACCGCCATACAGTGTCATAATACCGTCATACAATGCACTAATAATACCGCCATGCAATGTCCTAATAATACCGCCATACAATGTCCTAATACCTCCATACAATGTCCTAATAATACTGCCTTGCAATGTCCTAATAATACTGCCATACAGTGTCCTAATAATACTGCCATACAGTGTCCTAATAATACCTCCATACTTTGTCCTAATAATACCACCATACAGTGTCCTGATAATAATACCTCTATACAATGTCCTAATAATAGCACCATACAGTGATCTAATAATGCAGCCATACAATACCTAAATAATAGCTCCATATAGTACTCAAATAATACCGTTCCATATTGCTTAAATTAAATCCTCCGTGCGGCATCACAGTAATAATCCCATGCAATGCTGAAATAATACCTCATACCGTATTCAAATAATACTGCTATACGATGCCGTCATACACTATTGCAGCCCGGTATAGTTTTCTCTCCCGTGTTTCCGAGAAAGCATAGTCTGAAGAACCGTTCTCACCAGGTGATTGATAGTCTGGTCTCACCTATTCCCTCTGGGAAGGGTCGGTCAGGGGCGGCTCTGGGAAGGGTCGGTCAGGGGCGGCACTGGGAAGGGTCTGTCAGGGTCTGCTCTGGGAAGGGGCGGCTCTGGGAAGGGTCAGTGAGGGGCGGCTCTGGGAAAGGTCGGTCAGGGGCGGCACTGGGAAGGGTCGGTCAGGGTCTGCTCTGGGAAGGGTAGGTCAGGGGCGGCTCTGGGAAGGGGCGGTCAGGGACGGCTCTGGGAAGGGTAAGTCAGGGGTGGCTCTGGGAAGGGTAGGTCAGGGGCGGCTCTGGGAAGGGTAGGTCAGGGGCGGCTCTGGGAAGGGTCGGTCAGGGGCGGCACTGGGAAGGGTCGGTCAGGGGCGGCTCTGGGAAGGGTCGGTCAGGGGCGGCTCTGGGAAGGGTCTGTGAGGGGCGGCACTGGGAAGGGTCTGTGAGGGGCGGCACTGGGAAGGGTCGGTGAGGGGCGGCACTGGGAAGGGTCGGTGAGGGGCGGCACTGGGAAGGGTCGGTGAGGGGCGGCACTGGGAAGGGTCGGTGAGGGGCGGCACTGGGAAGGGTCGGTGAGGGGCGGCACTGGGAAGGGTCGGTGAGGGGCGGCTCTGGGAAGGGTCGGTCAGGGGCGGCTCTGGGAAGGGTCGGTCAGGGGCGGCACTGGGAAGGGTCTGTCAGGGTCTGCTCTGGGAAGGGTCGGTGAGGGGCGGCTCTGGGAAGGGTCGGTGAGGGGCGGCTCTGGGAAAGGTCGGTCAGGGGCGGCACTGGGAAAGGTCGGTCAGGGGCGGCACTGGGAAGGGTCGGTCAGGGGCGGCTCTGGGAAGGGTCGGTCAGGGGCGGCTCTGGGAAGGGTAGGTCAGGGGCGGCTCTGGAAAGGGTAGGTCAGGGGCGGCTCTGGGAAGGGTAGGTCAGGGGCGGCTCTGGGAAGGGTAGGTCAGGGGCGGCTCTGGGAAGGGTCGGTCAGGGGCGGCTCTGGGAAGGGTCGGTCAGGGGCGGCACTGGGAAGGGTCGGTCAGGGGCGGCACTGGGAAGGGTCGGTCAGGGGCGGCACTGGGAAGGGTCGGTCAGGGGCGGCACTGGGAAGGGTCGGTCAGGGGCGGCACTGGGAAGGGGCTTCTCTGGGAAGGGTCGGTGAGGGGCGGCACAGGGAAGGGTCTGTGAGGGGCGGCACTGGGAAGGGTCGGTGAGGGGCGGCACTGGGAAGGGTCGGTGAGGGGCGGCACTGGGAAGGGTCGGTCAGGGGCGGCTCTGGGAAGGGTCGGTCAGGGGCGGCACTGGGAAGGGTCTGTCAGGGTCTGCTCTGGGAAGGGGCGGCTCTGGGAAGGGTCGGTGAGGGGCGGCTCTGGGAAGGGTCGGTGAGGGGCGGCACTGGGAAGGGTCAGTCAGGGTCTGCTCTCAGAAGGGTAGGTCAGGGGCGGAACTGGGAAGGGTCTGTCAGGGTCTGCTCTGGGAAGGGGCGGCTCTGGGAAGGGTCGGTGAGGGGCGGCTCTGGGAAGGGTCGGTCAGGGGCTGCACTGGGAAGGGTCAGTCAGGGTCTGCTCTCGGAAGGGTAGGTCAGGGGCGGTCAGGGACGGCTCTGGGAAGGGTAGGTCAGGGGCGGCTCTGGGAAGGGTAGGTCAGGGGCGGCTCTGGGAAGGGGCGGCTCTGGGAAGGGTCGGTCAGGGGCGGCACTGGGAAGGGTCGGTCAGGGGCGGCACTGGGAAGGGTCGGTCAGGGGCGGCTCTGGGAAGGGTCGGTCAGGGGCGGCACTGGGAAGGGTCGGTGAGGGGCGGCACAGGGAAGGGTCTGTGAGGGGCGGCACTGGGAAGGGTCTGTGAGGGGCGGCACTGGGAAGGGTCGGTGAGGGGCGGCACTGGGAAGGGTCGGTGAGGGGCGGCACTGGGAAGGGTCGGTGAGGGGCGGCACTGGGAAGGGTCGGTGAGGGGCGGCTCTGGGAAGGGTCGGTCAGGGGCGGCACTGGGAAGGGTCTGTCAGGGTCTGCTCTGGGAAGGGGCGGCTCTGGGAAGGGTCGGTGAGGGGCGGCTCTGGGAAAGGTCGGTCAGGGGCGGCACTGGGAAGGGTCGGTCAGGGTCTGCTCTGGGAAGGGTCGGTCAGGGGCGGCTCTGGGAAGGGACGGCTCTGGGAAGGGTAGATCAGGGGCGGCTCTGGGAAGGGTAGGTCAGGGGCGGCTCTGGGAAGGGTAGGTCAGGGGCGGCTCTGGGAAGGGTAGGTCAGGGGCGGCTCTGGGAAGGGTCGGTCAGGGGCGGCACTGGGAAGGGTCGGTCAGGGGCGGCACTGGGAAGGGTCGGTCAGGGGCGGCACTGGGAAAGGTCGGTTAGGGGCGGCTCTGGGAAGGGTCGGTGAGGGGCGGCACTGGGAAGGGTCGGTGAGGGGCGGCTCTGGGAAGGGTAGGTCAGGGGCGGCTCTGGGAAGGGGCGGTGAGGGGCGGCACTGGGAGGGGTCGGTCAGGGGCGGCACTGGGAAGGGGGCGGCACTGGGAAGGGTCGGTCAGGGGCGGCACTGGGAGGGGTCGGTCAGGATAATATCTAACGTATGGCGGTATTATTTGGAAACTTTGTAGAGTTAATAATTAAGTACTGTATGGCAGTATTATATGTATGCACGTATCAGCATTACATGGCGCTTTCCACAGCATAACCTATAACACAAAACCTCTCACAAGACACAATGTAGCAGAGTCCAGTCCTGTGCAGAACAGAATACACTCCAATCACTACACACTGTATATATGACCCTGAAGACCCCGGAGCTTACACTCCAATCACTACACACTGTATATATGACCCTGAAGACCCCAGAGTTTACACTCCAATCACTACACTGTATATATGACTCTGAAGACCCCATAGCTTACTCTCCAATCACTACACACTGTATATATGACCCTGAAGACCCCGGAGCTTACACTCCAATCACTACACTGTATATATGACCCTGAAGACCCCGGAGCTTACACTCCAATCACTACACTGTATATATGACCCTGAAGACCCCATAGCTTACTCTCCAATCACTACACACTGTATATATGACCCTGAAGACCCCGGAGCTTACACTCCAATCACTACACTGTATATATGACCCTGAAGACCCCGGAGCTTACACTCCAATCACTACACTGTATATATGACCCTGAAGACCCCATAGCTTACTCTCCAATCACTACACACTGTATATATGACCCTGAAGACCCCGGAGCTTACACTCCAATCACTACACTGTATATATGACCCTGAAGACCCCGGAGCTTACACTCCAATCACTACACACTGTATATATGACCCTGAAGGGCTGCATTATATACGGGGCTCCATTATATACGGGGCACCATTATATACGGGGCTCCATTATATACGGGGCTCCATTATATACAGGGCTCCATTATATACGGGGCTCCATTATATACAGGGCTGCATTATATACAGGTACAGAGCTCCATTATATACAGGTACTGGGCTGCATTATATACAGGGCTGCATTATATACGGGGCTCCATTATATACGGGGCTACATTATATACAGGACTGCATTATATACAGGGCTGCATTATATATGGGGCTCTAATATATTCAGGCCTCCATTATATACAGGGCTCCATTATATACGGGGCTCCATTATATATGGGGCTGCATTATATACAGGTACAGGGCTCCATTATATACGGGGCTACATTATATACAGGGCTGCATTATATACAGGGCTGCATTATATACGGGGCTGCATTATATACAGGGCTGCATTATATACAGGTACAGAGCTCCATTATATACAGGTACAGGGCTGCATTATATAGGGGGCTACATTATATACGGGGCTCTAATATATTCAGGCCTCCATTATATATGGGGCTACATTATATACGGGGCTCTAATATATTCAGGCCTCCATTATATACGGGGCTCCATTATATACGGGGCTGCATTATATACGGGGTTGCATTATATACGGGGCTGCATTATATACAGGGCTGCATTATATACGGGGTTGCATTATATACGGGCTGCATTGTATACGGGGCTGCATTATATATGGGGCTGCATTATATACGGGGCTGCATTATATACGGGGCTACATTATATACTGGGCTGCATTATATACGGGGCTACATTATATACGGGGTTGCATTATATACGGGGCTGCATTATATACAGGGCTGCATTATATACGGGGTTGCATTATATACGGGCTGCATTGTATACGGGGCTGCATTATATACGGGGCTGCATTATATACGGGGCTGCATTATATACGGGGCTACATTATATACTGGGCTGCATTATATACGGGGCTACATTATATACGGGGCTGCATTATATACGGGCTGCATTATATACGGGGCTACATTATATACGGGGCTGCATTATATACAGGTACATGGCTGCATTATATACGGGGCTACATTATATACAGGTACAGGGCTGCATTATATACGGGGCTACATTATATACGGGGCTACATTATATACGGGACTGCATTATATACGGGGCTCCATTTTATACGGGGCTACATTATATACGGGGCTACATTATATACGGGGCTCTAATATGTTCAGGCCTCCATTATATACGGGGCTGCATTATATATGGGGCTGCATTATATATGGGGCTCCATTATATACGGGGCTGCATTATATATGGGGCTCCATTATATACGGGGCTGCATTATATACGGGGCTGCCTTATATACGGGGCTGCATTATATATGGGGCTGCATTATATATGGGGCTGCATTATATATGGGGCTCCATTATATACGGGGCTCCATTATATACGGGGCTCCATTATATACAGGGCTGCATTATATCCGGGGCTCCATTGTATACGGGGCTGCATTATATACAGGGCTCCATTATATACGGGGCTGCATTATATACGGGGCTCCATTATATACGGGACTGCATTATATACGGGGCTGCATTATATATGGGCTGCATTACATACAGGGCTCCATTATGTACGGGGCTCCATTATATACGGGGCTCCATTATATACGGGGCTCCATTATATACGGGGCTCCATTATATACGGGGCTCCATTATATACAGGGCTACATTATATACGGGGCTACATTATATACAGGGCTTCATTATATACGGGGCTCCATTATATACAGGGCTGCATTATATACGGGTACAGAGCTCCATTATATACGGGACTACATTATATACGGGGCTCTAATATATTCAGGCCTCCATTATATACGGGGCACCATTATATACGGGGCTCCATTATATACAGGGCTGCATTATATACAGGTACAGAGCTCCATTATATACAGGTACTGGGCTCCATTATATACGGGGCTCCATTATATACGGGGCTCCATTATATACGGGGCTCCATTATATACAGGGCTGCATTATATACGGGGCTCTAATATATTCAGGCCTCCATTATATACAGGCCTCCATTATATACAGGCCTCCATTATATATGGGGCTCCATTATATACGGGGCTCCATTATATACGGGGCTGCATTATATACAGGTACCGAGCTCCATTATATACAGGTACAGGGCTCCATTATATACGGGGCTGCATTATATACGGGGCTACATTATATACAGGGCTGCATTATATACGGGGCAGCATTATATACAGGGCTGCATTATATACAGGTACAGAGCTCCATTATATACAGGTACAGGGCTGCATTATATACGGGGCTACATTATATACGGGGCTCTAATATATTCAGGCCTCCATTATATATGGGGCTCCATTATATACGGGGCTCTAATATATTCAGGCCTCCATTATATACGGGGCTGCATTATATATGGGGCTCCATTATATACGGGGCTGCATTATATACGGGGTTGCATTATATACGGGGCTGCATTATATACAGGGCTGCATTATATACAGGGTTGCATTATATACGGGCTGCATTGTATACGGGGCTGCATTATATACGGGGCTGCATTATATACGGGGCTGCATTATATACTGGGCTGCATTATATACGGGGCTGCATTATATACGGGGCTACATTATATATGGGGCTGCATTATATACGGGCTGCATTATATACGGGGCTCCATTATATACGGGGCAGCATTATATACAGGGCTGCATTATATACAGGTACAGAGCTCCATTATATACAGGTACAGGGCTGCATTATATACGGGGCTACATTATATACGGGGCTCTAATATATTCAGGCCTCCATTATATATGGGGCTCCATTATATACGGGGCTCTAATATATTCAGGCCTCCATTATATACGGGGCTGCATTATATATGGGGCTCCATTATATACGGGGCTGCATTATATACGGGGTTGCATTATATACGGGGCTGCATTTTATACAGGGCTGCATTATATACGGGGTTGCATTATATACGGGCTGCATTGTATACGGGGCTGCATTATATACGGGGCTACATTATATACGGGCTGCATTATATACGGGGCTCCATTATATACGGGGCTGCATTATATACAGGGCTGCATTATATACGGGGCTCCATTATATACGGGGCTCCATTATATACGGGGCTGCATTATATACAGGGCTGCATTATATACGGGGCTGCATTATATACGGGGCTGCATTATATACGGGGCTTCATTATATACGGGGCTCCATTATATACAGGGCTGCATTATATACAGGTACAGAGCTCCATTATATACGGGGCTCCATTATATACGAGGCTGCATTATATACAGGGCTCCATTATATACGGGGCTGCATTATATACGGGGCTGCATTCTATACGGGCCTGCATTATATACGGGGCTGCATTATATATGGGCTGCATTACATACGGGGCTCCATTACATACGGGGCTCCATTACATACGGGGCTCCATTACATACGGGGCTACATTATATACGGGGCTCCATTATATACAGGGCTGCATTATATACAGGTACAGAGCTCCATTATATACGGGACTACATTATATACGGGGCTCTAATATATTCAGGCCTCCATTATATACGGGGCTCCATTATATACGGGGCTCCATTATATACAGGGCTGCATTATATACAGGTACAGAGCTCCATTATATACAGGTACTGTGCTGCATTATATACGGGGCTACATTATATACAGGGCTGCATTATATACGGGGCTCTAATATATTCAGGCCTCCATTATATACAGGGCTCCATTATATACGGGGCTCCATTATATACAGGCCTCCATTATATACGGGGCTCCATTATATACGGGGCTGCATTATATACAGGTACCGAGCTCCATTATATACAGGTACAGGGCTCCATTATATACGGGGCTGCATTATATACGGGGCTGCATTATATACGGGGCAGCATTATATACAGGGCTGCATTATATACGGGGCTCTAATATATTCAGGCCTCCATCATATATGGGGCTCCATTATATACGGGGCTCTAATATATTCAGGCCTCCATTATATACGGGGCTGCATTATATATGGGGCTCCATTATATACAGGGCTCCATTATATACGGGGCTGCATTATATACGGGGTTGCATTATATACGGGGCTGCATTATATACAGGGCTGCATTATATACGGGGTTGCATTATATACGGGCTGCATTATATACGGGCTGCATTGTATACGGGGCTGCATTATATATGGGGCTGCATTATATACGGGGCTGCATTATATACGGGGCTGCATTATATACGGGGCTGCATTATATACGGGGCTCCATTATATACGGGGCTGCATTATATACAGGGCTGCATTATATACGGGGCTGCATTATATACAGGCACAGGGCTGCATTATATACGGGGCTACATTATATACGGGGCTGCATTATATACGGGGCTGCATTATATACAGGTACAGGGCTGCATTATATACGGGGCTACATTATATACGGTGCTCCATTATATACAGGTACAGGGCTGCATTATATACGGGGCTACATTATATACGGGGCTACATTATATACGGGGCTCCATTTTATACGGGGCTCCATTTTATACTGGGCTACATTATATACGGGGCTCCATTATATACAGGGCTGCATTATATACGAGGCTGCATTATATACAGGGCTCCATTATATACGGGGCTGCATTATATACGGGGCTGCATTCTATACGGGCCTGCATTATATACGGGGCTGCATTATATATGGGCTGCATTACATACGGGGCTCCATTACATACGGGGCTCCATTACATACGGGGCTCCATTATATACGGGGCTCCATTATATACGGGGCTGCATTATATACGGGGCTGCATTATATACGGGGCTCCATCATATGCGGGACTACATTATATACGGGGCTCCATTATATACGGGGCTCCATTATATACGGGGCTGCATTATATACGGGGCTCCATTATATGTGGGACTACATTATATACGGGGCTCCATTATATACGGGGCTCCATTATATGCGGGGCTCCATTATATACGGGGCTCCATTATATACGGGGCTGCATTATATATGGGGCTCCAGTATATACGGGGCTCCATTATATACGGGGCTCCATTATATACGGGGCTCCATTATATGCGGTACTACATTATATACGGGGCTCCATTATATACAGGGCTCCATTATATACGGGGCTCCATTATATACAGGGCTGCATTATATACAGGTACAGAGCTCCATTATATACGGGGCTACATTATATACGGGGCTACATTATATACGGGGCTGCATTATATACGGGGCTGCATTATATACAGGTACAGGGCTGCATTATATACGGGGCTACATTATATACGGTGCTCCATTATATACAGGTACAGGGCTGCATTATATACGGGGCTACATTATATACGGGGCTACATTATATACGGGGCTCCATTTTATACGGGGCTCCATTTTATACGGGGCTACATTATATACGGGGCTCCATTATATACAGGGCTGCATTATATACAGGGCTCCATTATATACGGGGCTCCATTATATACGGGGCTGCATTATATATAGGGCTGCATTATATACGGGGCTGCATTATATACAGGGCTGCATTATATATGGGGCTCCATTATATACGGGGCTGCATTATATATAGGGCTGCATTATATATGGGGCTCCATTATATACGGGGCTGCATTATATACGGGGCTGCATTATATACGGGGCTGCATTATATACGGGGCTCCATTATATACGGGGCTGCATTATATACGGGGCTGCATTATATACGGGGCTGCATTATATACGGCGCTGCATTATATACGGGGCTCCATTATATACGGGGCTGCATTATATACGGGGCTGCATTATATACGGGGCTCCATTATATACGGGGCTGCATTATATACGGGGCTCCATTATATACGAGGCTGCATTATATATAGGGCTCCATTATATACGGGGCTGCATTATATACGGGGCTGCATTCTATACGGGGCTGCATTCTATACGGGCCTGCATTATATACGGGGCTGCATTACATACGGGGCTCCATTACATACGGGGCTCCATTACATACGGGGCTCCATTACATACGGGGCTCCATTATATACGGGGCTGCATTATATACGGGGCTGCATTATATACGGGGCTCCATCATATGCGGGACTACATTATATACGGGGCTCCATTATATACGGGGCTGCATTATATACGGGGCTCCATTATATGTGGGACTCCATTATATACGGGGCTCCATTATATACGGGGCTCCATTATATACGGGGCTCCATTATATACGGGGCTCCATTATATGTGGGGCTCCATTATATGCGGGGCTCCATTATATACGGGGCTGCATTATATATGGGGCTCCAGTATATACGGGGCTTCATTATATACGGGGCTCCATTATATACGGGGCTCCATTATATGCGGTACTACATTATATACGGGGCTCCATTATATACAGGGCTCCATTATATACGGGGCTCCATTATATACAGGGCTGCATTATATACAGGTACAGAGCTCCATTATATACGGGGCTGCATTATATACGGGGCTCCATTATATACAGGGCTGCATTATATACGGGGCTGCATTATATACGGGCTGCATTATATACAGGCCTCCATTATATACGGGGCTGCATTATATACAGGCCTCCATTATATACGGGCTGCATTATATACAGGGCTGCATTATATACGGGGCTCCATTATATACGGGCTGCATTATATACAGGGCTGCATTATATACGGGGCTGCATTATATACGGGGCTGCATTATATACAGGGCTGCATTATATACAGGGCTCCATTATATACAGGGCTCCATTATATACGGGCTGCATTATATACAGGCCTCCATTATATACGGGGCTGCATTATATACAGGGCTGCATTATATACGGGGCTCCATTATATACGGGGCTCCATTATATACGGGGCTCCATTATATACGGGTTTGCATTATATACGGGGCTGCATTATATACGGGGCTGCATTATATACAGGCCTCCATTATATACGGGGCTGCATTATATACAGGGCTCCATTATATACGGGCTCCATTATATACGGGGCTCCATTATGTACGGGGCTCCATTATATACGGGGCTGCATTATATACAGGGCTCCATTATATACGGGGCTCCATTATATACGGGGCTCCATTATATACGGGGCTGCATTATATACGGGGCTGCATTATATACAGGGCTCCATTATATACGGCCTCCATTATATACGGGGCTCCATTATATACTGGGCTGCATTATATACAGGCCTCCATTATATACGGGCTGCATTATATACGGGGCTCCATTATATACGGGCTGCATTATATACAGGGCTGCATTATATACAGGCCTCCATTATATACGGGGCTACATTATATACAGGGCTGCATTATATACAGGCCTCCATTATATACGGGGCTCCATTATATACGGGGCTGCATTATATACAGGCCTCCATTATATATGGGGCTCCATTATATACGGGGCTGCATTATATACAGGCCTCCATTATATACGGGGCTCCATTATATACGGGGCTCCATTATATACGGGCTGCATTATATACAGGGCTGCATTATATACGGGGCTCCATTATATACGGGCTGCATTATATACAGGGCTGCATTATATACGGGGCTGCATTATATACGGGGCTGCATTATATACAGGGCTGCATTATATACAGGGCTCCATTATATACAGGGCTCCATTATATACGGGCTGCATTATATACAGGCCTCCATTATATACGGGGCTGCATTATATACGGGGCTGCATTATATACAGGCCTCCATTATATACGGGGCTGCATTATATACAGGGCTCCATTATATACGGGCTCCATTATATACCGGGCTCCATTATATACGGGTTTGCATTATATACGGGGCTCCATTATATACGGGGCTGCATTATATACAGGGCTCCATTATATACGGGGCTCCATTATATACGGGGCTCCATTATATACGGGGCTGCATTATATACGGGGCTGCATTATATACGGGGCTGCATTATATACGGGGCTGCATTATATACAGGGCTCCATTATATACGGCCTCCATTATATACGGGGCTCCATTATATACTGGGCTGCATTATATACAGGCCTCCATTATATACGGGCTGCATTATATACGGGGCTCCATTATATACGGGCTGCATTATATACAGGGCTGCATTATATACAGGCCTCCATTATATACGGGGCTACATTATATACAGGGCTGCATTATATACAGGCCTCCATTATATACGGGGCTCCATTATATACGGGGCTGCATTATATACAGGCCTCCATTATATATGGGGCTCCATTATATACGGGGCTGCATTATATACAGGGCTGCATTATATACAGGCCTCCATTATATACGGGGCTCCATTATATACGGGGCTGCATTATATACAGGCCTCCATTATATATGGGGCTCCATTATATACGGGGCTGCATTATATACAGGGCTGCATTATATACAGGCCTCCATTATATACGGGGCTCCATTATATACGGGGCTGCATTATATACAGGCCTCCATTATATACGGGGCTACATTATATACAGGGCTGCATTATATACAGGCCTCCATTATATACGGGGCTCCATTATATACGGGGCTGCATTATATACAGGCCTCCATTATATATGGGGCTCCATTATATACGGGGCTGCATTATATACAGGCCTCCATTATATACGGGGCTCCATTATATACGGGGCTGCATTATATACAGGCCTCCATTATATACGGGGCTACATTATATACAGGGCTGCATTATATACAGGCCTCCATTATATACGGGGCTCCATTATATACGGGGCTGCATTATATACAGGCCTCCATTATATATGGGGCTCCATTATATACGGGGCTGCATTATATACAGGCCTCCATTATATACGGGGCTCCATTATATACGGGGCTGCATTATATACAGGCCTCCATTATATACGGGGCTCCATTATATACGGGGCTGCATTATATATAGGCCTCCATTATATACGGGGCTCCATTATATACGGGGCTGCATTATATACGGGGCTGCATTATATGCGGTTTACTTAAAGGCAGAGCGTTTTATGTCGCAGACCAGGTGAAAAAACAGACAAACATCTGAGCAGTGCATTGTGCAGGAAGGGGCGAGTGCTGCGGGCGAGGGGGGCGCCGTGTCAGTCTAAGTGCTGTGATTTATAGGGCTATTAGGATCTTACTGATGGTTATTATATTCTGTGTACTGCGCTGCGGTACATGTGCCGCTATTTAGAGCGTGAGGAGTAAGGCTCATACCCTGCCAGGACCTGTCATCTCTATAGTCACCCCACTACCTATCTGAGCCCCAGCGCCCGCCCGGCATGCAGACTCCTCACCTTCATATAGAAATCTAGGGGGTTTTATAGAAAGTCCTGGGGTAGTCTGAAATCTTCCCCAGCTCCTCATCGGCTCAGGCTACAACTCTGTTCCTCTATGCTTTACACTGCAGCTCTACTTTATTGGATCACAGCACTAATCAGGGAAGCTCAGAGTCTCTGTATACTCCTTCTGCTACACTGCAGGCTCAAGATGCTTTACACTGCAGCACTGGGCGAGGTCTCTGTGTGCTGTCACCTATAGTGCGGAGGCCATGCTGGCACATATCACGGGGGGTGGCTGCTGGTCCCCAGAGCTGACGCTCCCCATGTCATTTCTTCCTCTCTGGTTACATTGTTGCAGTTGTCAGATGAGCAGCACAAACCTCTCCTGTGTCCTGACGTTACAATGTATCAGTCTGGAGTGACGCTGTCTGATCTAGACACATCACATCCAGGTGTTTTATCTCACAGCTCTGATAAAACGAATTCATAGGAAATGAAAATCATAATCATCGAATATTATTATCTACAGGATCTCACGTTGGGAAGGTACCTACACCATGAAGGCGTCCTGCTCCGTCCTCACACCGTTGTGTGTTTCGCACCAGTTTATCTCCATCGTCTGCTTTACTTCTGTTTGTCTTTTTGACTTTGTGTCATTTTGGTTTTGATACAATGATGAGAATATTCCGCTTTTCCTTTTTCATTTTATACACAAATGTTTAACAATCGGCTCCAGAAAGCGATGTGTGAACTGCTGCCTTGTAATTATCCAAGATTACTTGATGTCAGGACTCTTTTATCTGCTCCTTCGATGGCTTTTCTATTTACATCACGTTTGTGACACTGGAGTTATAGCAGGACTAAAGAGGACCTGTCAGCAGTATCACCAGGTCGGCAGCATGACCAGGGCGGCAGCATCACCAGATCGGCAGTGTCACCCGGTCGGCAGCGTCACCAGGTCGGCAGCATGACCAGGTCGGCAGCTTGACCAGGTCGGCAGCTTGACCAGGTCGGCAGCTTGACCAGGGCGGCAGCATGACCAGGTCGGCAGCATGACCAGGGCGGCAGCATCACCAGATCGGCAGTGTCACCCGGTCGGCAGCGTCACCAGGTCGGCAGCATGACCAGATCGGCAGCTTGACCAGGTCGGCAGCTTGACCAGGTCGGCAGCTTGACCAGGTCGGCAGCTTGACCAGGGCGGCAGCATGACCAGGTCGGCAGCATCATCAGGTCGGCAGAGTCACCAGGTCAGCAGCGTCACCAGGTGCTTCAGCGTCACCAGGTGCTTCAGCGTCACCAGGGCAGCAGCGTCACCAGGTCGGCAGCGTCACCAGGGCAGCAGCGTCATCAGGTCTGCAGCGTCACCAGGTCGGCAGCGTCACCAGGTGCTTCAGCGTCACCAGGTCGGCAGCGTCACCAGGGCAGCAGCGTCATCAGGTCGGCAGCGTCACCAGGGTGGCAGCGTCACCAGGTCGGCAGCGTCACCAGGTGCTTCAGCGTCACCAGGTCGGCAGCGTCACCAGGGCAGCAGCGTCATCAGGTCGGCAGCGTCACCAGGTCGGCAGCGTCACCAGGGCGGCAGCGTCACCAGGTCGGCAGAGTCACCAGGTCGGCAGCGTCACCAGGTCGGCAGCGTCACCAGGGCGGCAGCGTCACCAGGTCGGCAGCGTCACCAGGTCGGCAGCGTCACCAGGGCGGCAGCGTCACCAGGTCGGCAGCGTCACCAGGTCGGCAGCGTCACCAGGGCGGCAGCGTCATCAGGTCGGCAGCGTCACCAGGGCGGCAGAGTCACCCGGTCGGCAGCGTCACCCAGTCGGCAGCGTCTCCTGATCGGCAGAGTCACCCGGTCGGCAGCGGGCAGTTTTTGCTCTTATTTTATTCCCGTTTCTCCCCTGTGCATTCACGCCTCTAAAGATATCAGACTTTTTACTTTTATGGTCTTTAAGGGGCGCTGCTCTCAGTTTAATTATGCAGAGCAGTGAAAAGTCACGCCCCAGAGGATCCTGGGAGCACTAACAAAAGACGTAATACAGAAGCCGACATCGCTGAACCGTGTGACGGATTTAAAAAAGAAAAGCGCAGAATACACAGAGGAGCAGCGGGATTACATTAAGAGCGAAAACTGGACACTGTGACCTGGTGCCACATCCGAAACGCGCTGTTTAAGTCTTGATGCTGTAATTTTATTGTCACTGGATCTGTTTAAACTGAATAAAGCCGTGAGGTTTTCCCGTTTTGCTGTTTCTTTCTTCATCAAACTTCCCGGAGTTGGTGAATCTTCTGCTTTGTGTCTGTTTCTGGACACTTTGTACCAAACCTCCCTGTGTGAGAAGTATCACTTGGGGATCTGGTGTTCAGTCTCTGGGGGTGAACAGGATTGTTTCCATTTCCTGACAGCAAGCAGAGATCTTGAACATGGTGGACATTGAAAAGACTAAGTCCATTGCTGCATCCTGACGGCTCCATGTGACGATGCGGCTTCAGTTACACAATGTCGCTTGTTTGGAGCCGCGGTGATAATTCTGCGCATCCGTGTTTCCTTCCATTATGTTTCCTTCCACCGTGTTTTCTTCCACCATGTTTCCTTCCATCGTGCTTCCTTCCATCGTGCTTCCTTCCATCGTGCTTCCTTCCATCGTGCTTCCTTCCATCGTGCTTCCTTCCACCGTGCTTCCTTCCATCATGCTTCCTTCCACCATGTTTCCTTCCATCGTGCTTCCTTCCACTGTGCTTTCTTCCATCGTGCTTCCTTCCACCATGTTTCCTTCCATCGTGCTTCCTTCCATCGTGCTTCCTTCCATCGTGCTTCCTTCCACCGTGCTTCCTTCCGTGTTTCCTTCCACCGTGATTCCTTCCACCGTGCTTCCATCCACCGTGCTTCCTTCCACCGTGTTTCCTTCCACCGTGCTTCCTTCCACCTTGCTTCCTTCCACCGTGCTTCCTTCCACCGTGCTTCCTTCCACCGTGCTTCCTTCCACCGTGCTTCCATCCACCGTGCTTCCATCCACCGTGCTTCCTTCCACCGTGTTTCCTTCCACCGTGCTTCCTTCCACCGTGCTTCCTTCCACCGTGCTTCCTTCCACCATGCTTCCTTCCACCGTGCTTCCTACCACCGTGCTTCCTTCCACCGTGCTTCCATCCACCGTGCTTCCTTCCACCGTGTTTCCTTCCATCGTGCTTCCTGCCACCGTGCTTCCTTCCACCGTGCTTCCTTCCACCGTGTTTCCTTCCATCTTTTCTCCAGGTTTTTTTCTTCAGCCGCTGCTCTCAGAGATTCGCTTCCTGCGTCGTTCGCAGCTGAACACTTCCATTCTCCAGACCTTGAACCCTTCCAGTCTTTTGAAAACGAGAACGCGGCGAGGAGAATGCGGATGTCGCAAGCTACACAAAGCAGAGGAAGCGACCGAGGAGTCAGCGCAAAATCAAATGTTTGTTTTCCTGTTCTCTCTTCTGTAAGAAAAGGTGACCCCCGAATTAATTGCGAAGATCTACGGAGATAACGTGCGTAGCCCCTCTGCTTTACACATTCTGGTGACACGTTGTATAAGGTCTGAGCCCCCGCTGGGACAGCCCCGCACCTTCCGATCAGCTCACAGTGCCAGTGAGGAAGGGGTTCATCGTGACCTGGATTGGGGTCCCCAATGCACAGGTTTCACTATAGGGCAGAGCCATTCATTGGCCTCTAAAGTTCCAATATGGGGAAGGGATGAAATAATGTGATTAGGGCCCAAAGTCCGAAACTGTCCGAGCAGCTGTGCCTCCTAACCCGACGTGTCCAACCAACTGCAGTGCCGTCCCTTCACAGCCGGTCCCGTAGTTTCCACCCGGTAGTGTCCACCCCTGCAGTCTGCCCCATAGTGTCCACTCCCGCAGTCTCCACCCCTGCAGTGTCCACCCCGTAGTGTCCACTCCTGCGGTGTGCATGCCGTAGTTTACACTCCTGCAGTGTCTGCCCTGTAGTTTCCACCCCTGCAGTGTCCACCCCATAGTATCCACCCTCCTAGTGTCTGCCCGTAGTGTCCACTCCTGTAGTGTCTGCCCCGTAGTGTCCACATCTGCAATGTCCACCCCGTAGTCTCCCCCCTGCAGTGTCTGCCCCGTAGTCTCCCCCCTGCAGTGTCTGCCCCGTAGTCTCCCCCCTGCAGTGTCTGCCCTGTAGTCTCCCCCCTGCAGTGTCTGCCCCGTAGTCTCCCCCCTGCAGTGTCTGCCTTGTAGTGTCCCCCCTGCAGTGTCTGCCCCGTAGTCTCCCCCCTGCAGTGTCTGCCCCGTAGTGTCCACCCCTGCCGTGTCTGCCCCGTAGTGTCCACCCCTGCCGTGTCTGCCCCGTAGTCTCTCCCCTGCAGTGTCTGCCCCGTAGTGTACCCCCTGCAGTGTCTGCCCCGTAGTGTCCACCCCTGCAGTGTCTGCCCCGTAGTCTCCACCCTGCAGTGTCTGCCCCGTAGTCTCCCCCCTGCAGTGTCTGCCTTGTAGTGTCCCCCCTGCAGCCCTGCCCCATAGTTTCCCCCCTGCAGTGTCTGCCCCGTAGTGTCCACCCCTGCCGTGTCTGCCCCGTAGTGTCCACCCTGCCGTGTCTGCCCCGTAGTGTACACCCCTGCAGTGTCTGCCCCGTAGTCTCCACCCTGCAGTGTCTGCCCCGTAGTCTCCCCCCTGCAGTGTCTGCCTTGTAGTGTCCCCCCTGCGGTGTCTGCCCCGTAGTGTACACCCCTGCAGTGTCTGCCCTGTAGTCTCCCCCCTGCAGTGTCTGCCCCGTAGTCTCCCCCCTGCAGTGTCTGCCCCGTAGTCTCCCCCCTGCAGTGTCTGCCTTGTAGTCTCCCCCCTGCAGTGTCTGCCCCGTAGTCTCCCCCCTGCAGTGTCTGCCCCGTAGTCTCCCCCCTGCAGTGTCTGCCTTGTAGTCTCCCCCCTGCAGTGTCTGCCCCGTAGTCTCCCCCCTGCAGTGTCTGCCCCTGTAGTCTCCCCCCTGCAGTGTCTGCCCCCGTAGTCTCCCCCCTGCAGTGTCTGCCCCGTGGTGTCCACCCCTGCAGTGTCTGCCCCGTAGTGTACCCCCTGCAGTGTCTGCCCCGTAGTCTCCCCCCTGCAGTGTCTGCCCCGTAGTCTCCCCCCTGCAGTGTCTGCCCCGTAGTCTCCCCCCTGTAGTGTCTGCCCTGTAGTCTCCCCCCTGCAGTGTCTGCCCCGTAGTCTCCCCCCTGCAGTGTCTGCCCCGTAGTCTCCCCCCTGCAGTGTCTGCCCCGTAGTCTCCCCCCTGCAGTGTCTGCCCCGTAGTCTCCCCCCTGCAGTGTCTGCCCCGTAGTCTCCCCCCTGCAGTGTCTGCCCCGTAGTCTCCCCCTTGCAGTGTCTGCCCCGTAGTCTCCCCCTGCAGTGTCTGCCCCGTAGTCTCCCCCCTGCAGTGTCTGCCCCGTAGTCTCCCCCCTGCAGTGTCTGCCCCGTAGTGTACCCCCTGCAGTGTCTGCCCCGTAGTCTCCGCCCTGCAGTGTCTGCCCCGTAGTCTCCCCCCTGTAGTCTCCCCCCTGCAGTGTCTGCCCCGTAGTCTCCCCCCTGCAGTGTCTGCCCTGTAGTCTCCCCCCTGCAGTGTCTGCCCCGTAGTCTCCCCCTTGCAGTGTCTGCCCCGTAGTCTCCCCCTTGCAGTGTCTGCCCCGTAGTCGCCCCCTTGCAGTGTCTGCCCCGTAGTCTCCCCCCTGCAGTGTCTGCCCCGTAGTGTCCACCCTGCAGTGTCTGCCCCGCAGTCTCCCCCCTGCAGTGTCTGCCCCGTAGTCTCCCCCCTGTAGTCTCCCCCCTGCAGTCTCTGCCCCGTAGTCTCCCCCCTGCAGTGTCTGCCCCGTAGTCTCCCCCCTGCAGTGTCTGCCCTGTAGTCTCCCCCCTGCAGTGTCTGCCCCGTAGTCTCCCCCTTGCAGTATCTGCCCCGTAGTCGCCCCCTTGCAGTGTCTGCCCCGTAGTCTCCCCCCTGCAGTGTCTGCCCCGTAGTGTCCACCCTGCAGTGTCTGCCCCGCAGTCTCCCCCCTGCAGTGTCTGCCCCGTAGTCTCCCCCTTACAGTGTCTGCCCCGTAGTCTCCACCCCTGTCTGCCCCGTAGTCTCCCCCCTGTAGGGTCCCCCCTGCAGTGTCTGCCCCGTAGTCTCCCGCTTGCAGTGTCTGCCCCGTAGTCGCCCCCTTGCAGTGTCTGCCCCGTAGTCTCCCCCCTGCAGTGTCTGCCCCGCAGTCTCCCCCCTGCAGTGTCTGCCCCGTAGTGTCCACCCCTGCTGTGTCTGCCCCGTAGTTTCCCCCCTGCAGTGTCTGCCCCGTAGTCTCCCCCCTGCAGTGTCTGCCCCGTAGTGTCCACCCCTGCTGTGTCTGCCCCGTAGTTTCCCCCCTGCAGTGTCTGCCCCGTAGTGTCCACCCTGCCGTGTCTGCCCCGTAGTCTCCCCCCTGCAGTCTCTGCCCCGTAGTGTCCACCCTGCCGTGTCTGACCCGTAGTCTCCCCCCTGCAGTGTCTGCCCCTGTAGTCTCCCCCCTGCAGTGTCTGCCCCGTGGTGTCCACCCCTGCAGTGTCTGCCCCGTAGTCTCCCCCCTGCAGTGTCTGCCTTGTAGTCTCCCCCCTGCCGTGTCTGCCCCGTAGTCTCCCCCCTGCAGTGTCTGCCCCGTAGTGTCCACCCTGCCGTATCTGCCCCGTAGTGTACCCCCTGCAGTGTCTGCCCCGTAGTCTCCCCCCTGCAGTGTCTGCCCCCGTAGTCTCCCCCCTGCAGTGTCTGCCCCGTGGTGTCCACCCCTGCAGTGTCTGCCCCGTAGTCTCCCCCCTGCAGTGTCTGCCCCGTAGTCTCCCCCCTGCAGTGTCTGCCCCGTAGTCTCCCCCCTGCAGTGTCTGCCTTGTAGTGTCCACCCTGCAGTGTCTGCCCCGTAGTCTCCGCCCTGCAGTGTCTGCCCCGTAGTCTCCCCCCTGCAGTGTCTGCCTTGTAGTGTCCCCCCTGCAGTGTCTGCCCCGTAGTCTCCGCCCTGCAGTGTCTGCCCCGTAGTCTCCCCCCTGCAGTGTCTGCCCCGTAGTCTCCCCCCTGCAGTGTCTGCCCCGTAGTCTCCCCCCTGCAGTGTCTGCCCCTGTAGTCTCCCCCCTGCAGTGTCTGCCCCGTAGTCTCCCCCCTGCAGTGTCTGCCTCGTAGTCTCCCCCCTGCAGTGTCTGCCCCGTAGTCTCCCCCCTGCAGTGTCTGCCCCGTAGTCTCCCCCCTGCAGTGTCTGCCCCTGTAGTCTCCCCCCTGCAGTGTCTGCCCCGTAGTCTCCCCCCTGCAGTGTCTGCCCCGTAGTCTCCACCCTGCAGTGTCTGCCCCGTAGTCTCCCCCTTGCAGTGTGTGCCCCCGTAGTCTCCCCCCTGCAGTGTCTACCCTGTAGTCTCCCCCCTGCAGTGTCAGCCCCGTAGTCTCCCCCCTGCAGTGTCTGCCCCGTAGTCTCCCCCCTGCAGTGTCTGCCCCGTAGTCTCCCCCCTGCAGTGTCTGCCCCGTAGTCTCCACCCTGTAGTATCTGCCCTGAAGTCTCCCCCCTGCAGTGTCTGCCCCGTAGTCTCCCTCCTGCAGTTTCTGCCCCGTAGTCTCCCCCCTGAAGTGTCTGTCCCGTAGTCTCCCCCCTGCAGTGTCCACACCGTAGTCTCCCCCCTGCAGTGTCTGCCCCGTAGTCTCCCTCCTGCAGTTTCTGCCCCGTAGTCTCCCCCCTGAAGTGTCTGTCCCATAGACTCCCCCCTGCAGTGTCTGCCCCGTAGTCTCCCCCCTGCAGTGTCTGCCCCGTAGTCTCCACCCCGGCAGTGTCTGCCCCGTAGTCTCCCCCCTGCAGTGTCTGCCCCGTAGTCTCCCCCCTGCAGTGTCTGCCCCGTAGTCTCCCCCCTGCAGTGTCTGCCCCGTAGTCTCCACCCCTGCAGTGTCTGCCCCGTAGTCTCCCCCCTGCAGTGTCTGCCCCGTAGTCTCCCCCCTGCAGTGTCTGCCCCGTAGTCTCCCCCCTGCAGTGTCTGCCCCGTAGTCTCCCCCCTGCAGTGTCTGCCCCGTAGTCTCCCCCCTGCAGTCTCTGCCCCGTAGTCTCCCCCCTGCAGTGTCTGCCCCGTAGTCTCCCCCCTGCAGTCTCTGCCCCGTAGTCTCCCCCCTGCAGTCTCTGCCCCGTAGTCTCCACCCCTGCAGTGTCTGCCCCGTAGTCTCTGTAGCACCCTGAGGACTCGGCTGCTACAGGGGTATTGCACCTCGACCCAGAGGTGTGGTATTCCACTCCCGGGTAAGGATGGAGTGTGGGACTGAGCTCAGTAGGCTGCATGCACTACATACATCCCATTTCCGGGGGACAGAACTACGGTACTCCCACCAAGTATATGTGCAGGTACGACAGCGTCTGTCCCTGGCTGGAGTGGGAGGGGGGTGGAACATCCCAGTAGTGTAGGGGCAGATAGGGGGAGTACTCTGGGTAAAGCTAGGAGCTCATTGGGTGCTAGTCACCTGGGCTCACACATAGAGGGAGTATATAAGGTGGGCACCATCTTAGGACAGGGTCGAAGTCAGTCTGAGGAGGAGCAGAGCAGAGGAGCTCAGCCAGGAGGGCTGACAGGGAGCTGTGGCTCTGGCTGGGCCCAGCTCCAGAGCCAAGCCTGCAGAGGAGAGAGGAGAAAGAAAGGCCCAGAGTGGAAGACCAGAGGGAACCCTAAGAACCCAGAATCAGACCAAAAAGGGTGAAGGGTTGGCGGACACAGGTACCGGAACCCGAACTGGTGGAGGCCAATTATCCTCAGCCAGGAACCGGAGGTCGTGGTCAAGATTTGCCACGACCCTCACCAAATCCACCAGAAAGGCACACCAAGTATAGGGTCAGGGAACCCAGAGGAGGTTTGACCACCAAGAGACCCGAGGGAGCCGGCCAAAGGTGGATCCCTGGTGGGAACGGCCAGAGACAGAGAGAGAGAAGGGAGCTCAGGACCACGCTCCGGAACTGCCTGGGGGTTAGCCGAGTCCAGGACCTGGTGGACGCAGCACGGCTCGGGTGGTCACTCAAGGCCAGAGTGACTGAGAGAACACCCGTGAGTAAAAACCCTGAAACTGCATCTCCTGACTCTGACTCTTCTTACTGCACCGTCACAACCCCCATCATCTTCACCTGCTGCTCTGAGGCCATACCCCTCCCGTTGGGGGTTATAACATCATCGCTGCACCCATACCACCGGCCTCAGCGGACTGTTCTGCAGCGGCGGCTGCAAAGCCGCACTCAACGGGTGGCGTAGTCGACATCCAAGTTAACATCTACTGCCATAGACTGCCACTTAGTTTGACACCCTGGGCGCGGACCGGGTCACCGCCACGAGACTACAACCCTCAACAGATCCGGCTCCGGGTAAGCTCCCGCGTGCGCAACGCAGCGCGACACAGGCCCAGGGGCGCGTCAACTTTGGCGTAGTCGGCAGGATAACGTGCCCGCAACCACCGGGTACTGCGTGCCTGAAGAAAAGTTTATCTGTACCGTAAAAAGAAGTCTCCCGCCAATTCCGGAGGGTCCCCGCCATCGGACGCCATCACGGGTCGTTTCCCGCCGGTTGCCCGCCATCTGCAGCTTTTTCCCGCCATCTGGGAAGATTTCCCGCCCTGGCAGAGCGGACGCCATTATGGGCGTGCCAGAGGGTGGCAAGAGGCCACCTCCCATCGTGGGCCAGGACCAAGAATGGCGCCAAAAACGAAGACCGCCCCCACCAGCAGAGACTGCAATGATTGAGATGTCCATCAGCGTGGGGGGTCTGCCCCTGGAACTGACAATCACCAAGTTGCCCCAGGACCGCCCTCAATGGGGGCGGATACAGAACAAAACAGAGAAGATGGGTGCAGCCTGGAGGAGTCTGGAGGAGCTGTACCCGGAGATGGAGGGAGAGGCAGGCAGCACCGACCCTGTGGTCAGGAGCCTGATGCAAGCCACCACCCCACAAGACCTGGTGGAGATCCTGGCACAGCTCCCCCGAGACCGGGAGCGTGCACAGACCGCGCTGGAGGGCCTCGCACGGAGGATGGCCCAGGTGCAGCGAGAAACGCTGATGGAATGGAGCAGGGAGATGGCCCAGCAGCCTGGAACCCGCCAGCGGAGCATACCACCCGCAACGAGGAGCACGCCTGCCCCTGAAGAGGATGCAGAAGGGACGGAGGCCGGAGACGACGCCGCAGAGGGAGCTGAAGAGACGGAGGCAAGTAAAGGGGACGTCACTACCCCAAGCCCAGCCACCGTAAGCCTACCCCCGCTCCCCGTCGCAGAGCCCGAAATCCCACCGATCGTGCCCGTTGCCGCACCGCTACCGCTCCAGACTAGGCCCCAAGCAGGAGCCGCGACCACGCCCCTTGTGACGTCACGCGCCTCAACCCTGAGCACGGCCAAGCAGGAGACGCCACCGGCCTGGTCGCAGGGCCGAGTGCCCCCGGGCGCCGCAGTACCAACAGCGCCCTCTACTGAGCCACCGGCCTGGTCGCAAAGTCAAGTACCCCCGGGCGTCGCCGTCTTCACGGTGCCCTTTACCTTCAGGGTACCCCAAGCCTGGTCGCAAGGCCTAGTGATCCCGGGTGCCGCTGCCACCACCGCGCCCTCAACCTCCACAGTGCCGCACCTGGGTGAAGACTTGGTAACCCAGCATATTTGCCCGGATGGGCAGCCTTTTGAGTGGCCACCGGAGTACTACCATCCCCGACTCCGGAAGGAAAGGCCCCTGGATGAGCCCCTGATCCCGGCTCCGGCGCCCGCCAAGATCACCCCACTCTCGCTGGAGGAAGCGCAGTTTGCGTGGGACCCCACTGGAGGAGACCTCATCGGGTTCACTCAAGAGACCCGGGCGGCTGCAGCGGAGCGTGCAGAGTGCTGCCGGCAGCAGTTAGAGGTTTTCGACCGGGAACGGCGAGAGAGGCGGGTCCGCGAGGAGCGGCTGCAAGTGAAGAGTGCAGAGCAGAAGAGCCGGACCCGACGGAACCCCCGTGCAGCTCACGGTCCCAGTGCCACCGGGACTGTAATCAAATTCCAACTGCAGCACGGTTGGGGCTTCATCCGGGATCACCGCACCCCTGGCGACGTCTTCGTGACCCGCAGGGATGTCGAGTCCCACCTGCCGGAGGGACACAGATGTCGTGACCTATACCTGGGTGATGAGGTCACCTTTACCCGGCACCAATGTGCCAAAGGACCCTATGCCCTTCATGTACACCGATTAACAGAGGAAGAGCTGAGGTGTCAGGAGGAGCAAGAGGACCCGGACGGGTCTGAAGAATACAGGGAGGAAGCATCAGGAGGACGCCGTTATTAGAGTACGGTAAAAAAGAACTGTATATAGTTACCCGTCGGGGTATGAGAACTGTTATAAGTACTGCTGCTAGTTAAAATATAGTCCCCGTTGGGACCAGCGAACTGTTACCCGTGTGTCCCTATCCCTTACCAGGCTGAGGACTGAGCAGCCATCCCTTATCCCCACTGGCCGAGGACTGAGAGAGGCCACCTCCCCTTGTATATAGTTGCGCTTTCTAAGGCGCCCCCTACTGGTTTTATAGGAAAACTGCTTTTTCTTAAACTGACTGTTGCACTTTTACCTGGTCACAAGCGCACAGTGGCCAGTAACTCAAAGAACATTATTATGAAAGAGTTTTATATGAAAGAAAAAGTTTATCTTGTTTAAATCTGATAATGTTTAATGTTTGATATGTTCTTGTATGTTTTGAAAAAAAAATTGTATGTTTTTGGATATTTTATTCTTTTACAGCCCGAGGACGTGCTGTGATTTACCAGGGGGGAATGTAGCACCCTGAGGACTCGGCTGCTACAGGGGTATTGCACCTCACTCCAGAGGTGTGGTATTCCACTCCCGGGTAAGGATGGAGTGTGGGACTGAGCTCAGTAGGCTGCATGCACTACATACATCCCATTTCCGGGGGACAGAACTACGGTACTCCCACCAAGTATATGTGCAGGTACGACAGCGTCTGTCCCTGGCTGGAGTGGGAGGGGGGTGGAACATCCCAGTAGTGTAGGGGCAGATAGGGGGAGTACTCTGGGTAAAGCTAGGAGCTCATTGGGTGCTAGTCACCTGGGCTCACACATAGAGGGAGTATATAAGGTGGGCACCATCTTAGGACAGGGTCGAAGTCAGTCTGAGGAGGAGCAGAGCAGAGGAGCTCAGCCAGGAGGGCTGACAGGGAGCTGTGGCTCCGGCTGGGCCCAGCTCCAGGAGCCAAGCCTGCAGAGGAGAGAGGAGAAAGAAAGGCCCAGAGTGGAAGACCAGAGGGAACCCTAAGAACCCAGAATCAGACCAAAAAGGGTGAAGGGTTGGCGGACACGGGTACCGGAACCCGAACTGGTGGAGGCCAATTATCCTCAGCCAGGAACCGGAGGTCGTGGTCAAGATTTGCCACGACCCTCACCAAATCCACCAGAAAGGCACACCAAGTATAGGGTCAGGGAACCCAGAGGAGGTTTGACCACCAAGAGACCCGAGGGAGCCGGCCAAAGGTGGATCCCTGGTGGGAACGGCCAGAGACAGAGAGAGAGAAGGGAGCTCAGGACCACGCTCCGGAACTGCCTGGGGGTTAGCCGAGTCCAGGACCTGGTGGACGCAGCACGGCTCGGGTGGTCACTCAAGGCCAGAGTGACTGAGAGAACACCCGTGAGTAAAAACCCTGAAACTGCATCTCCTGACTCTGACTCTTCTTACTGCACCGTCACAACCCCCATCATCTTCACCTGCTGCCCTGAGGCCATACCCCTCCCGTTGGGGGTTATAACATCATCGCTGCACCCATACCACCGGCCTCAGCGGACTGTTCTGCAGCGGCGGCTGCAAAACCGCACTCAACGGGTGGCGTAGTCGACATCCAAGTTAACATCTACTGCCATAGACTGCCACTTAGTTTGACACCCTGGGCCCGGACCGGGTCACCGCCACGAGACTACAACCCTCAACAGATCCGGCTCCGGGTAAGCTCCCGCGTGCGCAACGCAGCGCGACACAGGCCCAGGGGCGCGTCATCTCCCCCCTGCAGTGTCTGCCCCGTAGTCTCCCCCCTGCAGTGTCTGCCCCGTAGTCTCCCCCCTGCAGTGTCTGCCCCGTAGTCTCCCCCCTGCAGTGTCTGCCCCGTAGTCTCCCCCCTGCAGTGTCTGCCCCGTAGTCTCCCCCCTGCAGTGTCTGCTCCTGTAGTCTCCCCCCTGCAGTGTCTGCCCCGTAGTCTCTCCCCTGCAGTGTCTGCCCCGTAGTCTCCCCCTTGCAGTCTCTGCCCCGTAGTCTCCACCCCTGCAGTGTCTGCCCCGTAGTCTCCCCCCTGCAGTGTCTGCCCCGTAGTCTCCCCCCTGCAGTGTCTGCCCCGTAGTCTCCCCCCTGCAGTGTCTGCTCCTGTAGTCTCCCTCCTGCAGTGTCTGCCCCGTAGTCTCTCCCCTGCAGTGTCTGCCCCGTAGTCTCCCCCTTGCAGTCTCTGCCCCGTAGTCTCCACCCCTGCAGTGTCTGCCCCGTAGTCTCTCCCCTGCAGTGTCTGCCCCGTAGTCTCCCCCCTGCAGTGTCTGCCCCGTAGTCTCCACCCCTGCAGTGTCTGCCCCGTAGTCTCCCCCCTGCAGTGTCTGCCCCGTAGTCTTCCCCCTGCAGTGTCTGCCCCCGTAGTCTCCCCCCTGCACTGTTATATTTTGCACTTTATAGGGAGAATAGCGGCAGACATGGAGTTGAGCAGGGGCGGGGCCTCAGCCTAGGGTGGGTGTGGTCAGGGCGGAGCTTCCTGATTAATTTCTGTTTTCCTTTTAAACTCTCTTATTCTTCATTCTCTGATCTTACGTCCATAGATTGTAAGTTCTGCTGAGTGCGGGGACGGCGGCCGTATAAGACGTATAGACGTTTCCTGACATCTATTTTTACTGTGAATAATTATGAGTCCAATCTGCTAATATGAAGAGGAGGAGATAACGTCCTGTTCCCGGTGACTCATCCTCCATCTGTGACTCATTCTCCGCTCTCAGGATGGAAAATGCTGAGGAAAGATGACGCTGCTGACGATCCAATCACTGAGCCCCATTCACCCATAGGCCGATCCGCTGCGTCCACAGAGAAAATCAACCGCCAGTCCCCAAAAGTGATCAGAAATGTCATGTAACAGCAGAATAGTGAGTGCAGCTCTGGAGGTGACTGGAGGATAAGACAAGATGTAACAGCAGAATAGTGAGTGCAGCTCTGGAGGTGATTGGAGGATAAGACATGATGTAACAGCAGAATAGTGACTGCAGCTCTGGAGGTGACTGGAGGATAAGACACGATGTAACAGCAGAATAGTGAGTGCAGCTCTGGAGGTGATTGGAGGATAAGACACAATGTAACAGCAGAATAGTGAGTGCAGCTCTGGAGGTGATTGGAGGATAAGACATGATGTAACAGCAGAATAATGACTGCAGCTCTGGAGGTGACTGGAGGATAAGACGCAATGTAACAGCAGAATAGTGACTGCAGCTCTGGAGGTGACTGGAGGATAAGACACAATGTAACAGCAGAATAGTGACTGCAGCTCTGGAGATGACTGGAGGATAAAACGCAATGTAACAGCAGTATAGTGAGTGCAGCTCTGGAGGTGACTGTAGAGTGTCCCGAAAAGTTTACATACCCCGGCAGAATTTTTGCTTTCTTGGTCTTGTTTCAGAGAATATGAATGACAACAAAAAAAATTTTCTCCACTCCTGGTTATTGGTTGGCTGAGGCCATTTATTGTCAAACTCCTGTGTTTTCTCTTTTTAAATCTTAATGACAACTAAAAACATCCAAATGACCCTGATCAAAAGTTCACATACCCTGGTGATTTTGACCTGATAACATGCACTGAATTTGACACAAATGGGTTTGAATGGCTACTAAAGGTAACATCCTCACCTGTGACCTGTTTGCTTGTAATCAGTGTGTGTGCATAAAAGCTGAGTGAGTTTCTGGGATCCAGACAGACTCTTGCATCTTTCATCCAGCCACTGACGTTTCTGGATTGTGAGTCATGGAGAAAGCAAAAGAATTGTCAACGGATCTACGGGAAAAGGTAGTTGAACTGTATAACACAGGAAAGGGATACAAAAAAATATCCAAGAAATTGATAATGCCAGTCAGCAGCGTTCAAACTGTGATTAACAAATGGAAAATCAGGGGCTGTGTAAAAACCAAACCACGGTCAGGTAGAACAGCAAAAATTTCGGCCACAACTGCCAGGAAAATTGTTCAGGATGCAAAGAAAAAAACACAAATAACATCAGCTGAAATTCAGGACTCTCTGAAAACTAGCGGTGTGGCTGTTTCAAGATGCACAATAAGGAGGCACTGGAAGAAAAATGGGCTGCATGGTCGAGTCGCCAGAAGAAAGCCATTACTGCGCAAATGCCACAAAGAATCTCGCCTACAATACGCCAAACAGCACAGAGACAAGCCTCAAAACTTCTGCAACAAGGTAATTTGGAGTGATGAGAACAAAATTTAACTTTTTGGCCACAAAAATAAACCATAAACACCATTCCTACAGTAAAGCACGGAGGTGGATCACTGATGTTTTGGGGATGTGTGAGCTACAAAGGCACAGGAAACTTGGTAAAAGTTGAAGGAAAGATGAATGCAGCACGATATCAGCAAATACTGGAGGCAAATTTGCACTCATCAGCCCGGAAGCTGCGCATGGGACGTACTTGGACGTTCCAACATGACAACGATCCAAAACACAAGGACAAGTCGACCTGTCATTGGCTACAGCAGAACAAAGTGAAGGTCCTGGAGCGGCCATCTCAGTCTCCTGACCTCAATATCATTGAGCCGCTCTGGGGAGATCTCAAGCGCGCAGTTCATGCCAGAAAGCCCAGGAATTTACAGGAACTGGAGGCTTTTTGCCAAGAAGAATGGGCAGCTTTACCATCTGAGAAAATAAAGAACCTCATCCACAACTGCCACAAAAGACTTCAAGCTGTCATTGATGTTAGAGGGGGCAATACACGGTATTAAGAACTGGGGGATGGGAACTTCTGATCAGGTTCATTTGGATGTTTTTAGTTGTCATTAAGATTTAAAAAGAGAAAACACAGTAGTTTGACAATAAATGGCTTCACCCAACCAATAACCATGAGTGGAGAAGAAGGTGTAAGACGCACGGCAGGTGTAAGATGCACGGCAGGTGTAAGATGCACGGCAGGTGTAGGATGCACGGCAGGTGTAAGATGCACGGCAGGTGTAAGATGCACGGCAGGTGTAAGATGCACGGCAGGTGTGAGATGCACGGCAGGTGTAAGATGCACGGCAGGTGTAGGATGCACGGCAGGTGTAAGATGCACGGCAGGTGTAAGATGCACGGCAGGTGTAGGATGCACGGCAGGTGTAAGATGCACGGCAGGTGTGAGATGCACGGCAGGTGTGAGATGCACGGCAGATGTAAGATGCACGGCAGATGTAAGATGCACGGCAGATGTAAGATGCACGGCAGGTGTGAGATGCACGGCAGGTGTAAGATGCACGGCAGGTGTAAGATGCACGGCAGGTGTAAGATGCACGGCAGATGTAAGATGCACGGTAGGTGTAAGATGCACGGCAGGTGTAAGATGCACGGCAGGTGTAAGATGCACGGCAGGTGTAAGATGCACGGCAGATGTAAGATGCACGGCAGGTGTAAGATGCACGGCAGGTGTAAGATGCACGGTAGGTGTAAGATGCACGGCAGGTGTGAGATGCACGGCAGGTGTAAGATGCACGGCAGGTGTAAGATGCACGGCAGGTGTGAGATGCACGGCAGATGTAAGATGCACGGCAGGTGTAAGATGCACGGTAGGTGTAAGATGCACGGCAGGTGTGAGATGCACGGCAGGTGTAAGATGCACGGCAGATGTAAGATGCACAGCAGGTGTGAGATGCACGGCAGATGTAAGATGCACGGCAGATGTAAGATGCACGGCAGGTGTAAGATGCACGGTAGGTGTAAGATGCACGGCAGGTGTGAGATGCACGGCAGGTGTAAGATGCACGGCAGGTGTAAGAAGCACGGCAGGTGTGAGATACACGGCAGGTGTAAGATGCACGGTAGGTGTGAGATACACGGCAGGTGTAAGAAGCACGGCAGGTGTGAGATACACGGCAGGTGTAAGATGCACGGCAGGTGTGAGATGCACGGCAGGTGTAAGATGCACGGCAGGTGTGAGATGCACGGCAGGTGTGAGATGCACGGCAGGTGTAAGATGCACGGCAGGTGTGAGATACACGGCAGGTGTAAGATGCACGGCAGGTGTAAGATACACGGCAGGTGTGAGATGCACGGCAGGTGTGAGATGCACGGCAGGTGTAAGATGCACGGAAGGTGTGAGATGCACGGCAGGTGTAAGATGCACGGCAGGTGTAAGATACACGGCAGGTGTGAGATGCACGGCAGGTGTGAGATGCACGGCAGGTGTAAGATACACGGCAGGTGTAAGATACACGGCAGGTGTAAGATGCACGGCAGGTGTAAGATGCACGGCAGGTGTGAGATGCACGGCAGGTGTAAGATACACGGCAGGTGTAAGATGCACGGCAGGTGTAAGATGCACGGCAGGTGTAAGATGCACGGCAGGTGTGAGATGCACGGCAGGTGTAAGATACACGGCAGGTGTAAGATGCACGGCAGGTGTAAGATGCACGGCAGGTGTAAGATGCACGGAAGGTGTGAGATGCACGGCAGGTGTAAGATACACGGCAGGTGTAAGATGCACGGCAGGTGTGAGATGCACGGCAGATGTAAGATGCACGGCAGGTGTAAGATGCACGGCAGATGTAAGATACACGGCAGGTGTAAGTTGCACGGAAGGTGTGAGATGCACGGCAGATGTAAGATACACGGCAGGTGTGAGATGCACGGCAGATGTAAGATGCACGGCAGGTGTAAGATGCACGGCAGATGTAAGATACACGGCAGGTGTAAGTTGCACGGAAGGTGTGAGATGCACGGCAGGTGTAAGATGCACGGCAGGTGTGAGATGCACGGCAGGTGTGAGATGCACGGCAGATGTAAGATGCACGGCAGATGTAAGATGCACGGCAGATGTAAGATGCACGGCAGGTGTAAGATGCACGGCAGATGTAAGATGCACGGCAGGTGTAAGATGCACGGCAGATGTAGGATGCACGGCAGGTGTAGGATGCACGGCAGGTGTAGGATGCACGGCAGGTGTAAGATGCACGGAAGGTGTGAGATGCACGGCAGGTGTAAGATGCACGGCAGGTGTGAGATGCACGGCAGGTGTAAGATGCACGGCAGATGTAAGATGCACGGCAGGTGTAAGATGCACGGCAGGTGTAAGATGCACGGCAGGTGTAAGATACACGGCAGGTGTGAGATGCACGGCAGGTGTAAGATGCACGGCAGGTGTAGGATGCACGGCAGATGTAAGATGCACGGCAGGTGTAAGATGCACGGCAGGTGTGAGATGCACGGCAGGTGTAAGATGCACGGAAGGTGTGAGATGCACGGCAGGTGTAAGATGCACGGCAGGTGTAAGATGCACGGCAGATGTAAGATGCACGGCAGGTGTGAGATGCACGGAAGGTGTGAGATGCACGGCAGGTGTAAGATGCACGGAAGGTGTGAGATGCACGGCAGGTGTAAGATGCACGGCAGGTGTAAGATGCACGGCAGATGTAAGATGCACGGCAGGTGTAAGATGCACGGCAGGTGTAAGATGCACGGCAGGTGTAAGATGCACGGCAGGTGTAAGATGCACGGCAGATGTAAGATGCACGGCAGGTGTAAGATGCACGGCAGGTGTAAGATGCACGGCAGATGTAAGATGCACGGCAGGTGTAAGATGCACGGCAGATGTAAGATGCACGGCAGGTGTAAGATGCACGGCAGGTGTAAGATGCACGGCAGATGTAAGATGCACGGCAGGTGTGAGATGCACGGCAGGTGTGAGATGCACGGAAGGTGTGAGATGCACGGCAGGTGTAAGATGCACGGCAGGTGTAAGATGCACGGCAGATGTAAGATGCACGGCAGGTGTAAGATGCACGGCAGGTGTAAGATGCACGGAAGGTGTGAGATGCACGGCAGGTGTAAGATGCACGGCAGGTGTAAGATGCACGGCAGATGTAAGATGCACGGCAGGTGTAAGATGCACGGAAGGTGTGAGATGCACGGCAGGTGTAAGATGCACGGAAGGTGTGAGATGCACGGCAGGTGTAAGATGCACGGCAGGTGTAAGATGCACGGCAGATGTAAGATGCACGGCAGGTGTAAGATGCACGGCAGGTGTAAGATGCACGGCAGGTGTAAGATGCACGGCAGGTGTAAGATGCACGGCAGATGTAAGATGCACGGCAGATGTAAGATGCACGGCAGGTGTAAGATGCACGGCAGATGTAAGATGCACGGCAGGTGTAAGATGCACGGCAGATGTAAGATGCACGGCAGGTGTAAGATGCACGGCAGGTGTAAGATGCACGGCAGATGTAAGATGCACGGCAGGTGTAAGATGCACGGCAGGTGTAAGATGCACGGCAGATGTAAGATGCACGGCAGGTGTAAGATGCACGGCAGGTGTAAGATGCACGGCAGATGTAAGATGCACGGCAGGTGTAAGATGCACGGCAGGTGTGAGATGCACGGCAGATGTAAGATGCACGGCAGGTGTAAGATGCACGGCAGATGTAAGATGCACGGCAGGTGTGAGATGCACGGCAGGTGTAAGATGCACGGCAGGTGTAAGATGCACCTGATTCAGTAAGTGACCAGTCCCTCTGCAGGAATTAGGGGCATCTTACTCCAGCGCTGCCTTTATTAAGTCTCGGGGGCACTGCCGGCCCAAAGACGGATTTCTCTGCTGCAAATACTGAATGTATGCACATACTCTAAGTCTATGTTCACACGCAGAGTTTTCTCAGCGTCTTTTTCTGTCTTGTAAGTAAAAACGCTGAGTTCAAAATGCCCGTTTTGCGACGTTAGCGTCATTTTTGTCTTGTTTTTTTTCAGCGTTTTGGGTGCAGATTACACGCGTACTTTGTCTACAGGACATGGTGAATTGAGTTAGTTTTATTCACCAAAAATGCTTCAAAAACGTCCCGAAAAACAAAATTTGTTTTTCGCAACTTTTTTTTTAACTTTCTCTTCGCTTTCTATGGGTGAAAAAAAAAACGCTGAAAGAATTGAGTCCGCAGCTCTGAAATTTAGTCATGAAAACAAAACCAAAGCGATGGCTGGAGATCTCCTGAAATCTTTTGTTGGTGCTGTAAAAATAAGCTTTTAATTTGCAGCGTAAAAACAAAACGCAAAGTGTGAACAAAGACAAGGCTGTTTTTAATTAGTGCTGCCCTTTCCGTTTGTAAGCTTTTGGAATAGGAGAGGTTAAGTGCGATAAATATTAGGTTAGGATCCTATCCTAAGAGATCCATCAAAAGACAGCTCGCCTTGTGGTGGCCGGTGGGCGCAGGCCAATTGGTGAGATAAGCCCCTAGTTGTCTTATGGCATATTTTTAGTGATGGTGTGTATGTGAGTGCGTACAGTGATGCTGTAGTCCTTGGTCTCTCCTTTACCTCTTTGTATCCACATAGAGACACAATGTTGCAACTTCTTATTTTGAAAATAAATAATCGCAAACATTCCGTTTCCGTCGTGTTCCGTGTGAGCAGTTCCCCGGACTGATGCTGATGGTTCCAGAGAAGTGACGCGTCCAATCTCCAGGCGCTTTCCACTAGGACGACGCTCAAAACTTTACAAACCAGGTAACTAGGAGCAACCAGGTAACTAGGAGCAACCAAGTAACTAGGAGCAACCAGGTAACTAGGAGCAACCAGGTAACTAGGAGCGCTAAAAAGACGACAGGACGGCGGCCCGAGCTCTCTGACCGTTCTGTAGGTGTTTAACCTGGAAAAAAAGCTTTATGGATTATAAGAAAAAGTCAGGAAAACGCCAATAAAAAGACGACTAAAGAAACGCTGCCGGAAAAAAACACCGGAAAAATACTCCGAGAAAAAAGGAAAGGAAAGGAAAGGATGATTCCTGAAAAATTCCTTAAAAAAGACGCAGTGTGAACATGGCCTAAAAGTATTTTTTTTTTTTAATTACTCCATAATTCTCATGTCATATCCTGAAAATACATGGGGTGAAAAGAAAAAACAGTAAGGGGTTAATGTTAGCAAAGATAGATATCTCACTATCTATTATCTATCATCTATTATCTATCATCTATCTATTATCTATCTATTATCTATCATCTATCTATTATCTATCTATTATCTATCTATTATCTATCATCTATCTATTATCTATCTATTATCTATCATCTATCTATCATCTATTATCTATCTATTATCTATCTATTATCTATCATCTATCTATCATCTATCTATCATCTATCTATTATCTATTATCTATCATCTATCTATTATCTATCTATTATCTATGTATTATCTATCATCTATCTATTATCTATCTATTATCTATCTATTATCTATCATCTATCTATTATCTATCTATTATCTATCTATTATCTATTATCTATCATCTATCTATCATCTATCATCTATCTATTATCTATCATCTATCTATTATCTATCTATTATCTATCATCTATCTATTATCTATCTATTATCTATCATCTATTATCTATTATCTATCATCTATCTATCATCTATCATCTATTATCTATCTATTATCTATCATCTATCTATTATCTATTATCTATCATCTATCTATTATCTATCTATCATCTATCTATTATCTATCTATTATCTATTATCTATCTATTATCTATCTATTATCTATCTATCATCTATCTATTATCTATCTATTATCTATCTATTATCTATCATCTATCTATTATCTATCTATTATCTATTATCTATCTATTATCTATTATCTATCTATTATCTATCTATTATCTATTATCTATCTATCATCTATCTATTATCTATCATCTATCTATTATCTATCTATTATCTATCTATTATCTATCTATTATCTATCATCTATCTATCATCTATCTATTATCTATTATCTATCTATTATCTATCTATTATCTATCATCTATCTATTATCTATCTATTATCTATGTATCATCTATCATCTATCTATTATCTATCATCTATCTATCATCTATTATATATTATCTATTATCTATCTATCATCTATCTATCATCTATCTATTATCTATCTATCATCTATCATCTATCTATCATCTATCTATTATCTATCATCTATCTATTATCTATCTATTATCTATCTATTATCTATCTATTATCTATCATCTATCTATTATCTATCTATCATCTATCTATCATCTATCTATTATCTATCATCTATCTATCTATCATCTATCTATTATCTATCATCTATCTATTATATATCTATTATCTATCATCTATCTATTATCTATCATCTATCTATTATCTATCTATTATCTATCATCTATCTATTATCTATCTATCATCTATCTATTATATATCTATCATCTATCTATTATCTATCATCTATCTATTATCTATCTATCATCTATCTATCATCTATCTATTATCTATCATCTATCTATTATCTATCATCTATTATCTATCATCTATCTATCATCTATCTATCTATCATCTATTATCTATCTATTATCTATCTATTATCTATCTATTATCTATCATCTATCTATTATCTATCTATCATCTATCTATTATCTATCATCTATCTATTATCTATCTATTATCTATCTATTATCTATCATCTATCTATAATCTATCTATTATCTATCTATCATCTATCTATTATCTATCATCTATGTATTATCTATTATCTATCTATTATCTATTATCTATCTATCATCTATCTATCTATTATCTATCTATCATCTATCTATTATCTATCATCTATCTATTATCTATCTATCATCTATCTATTATCTATCATCTATCTATTATCTATCTATTATCTATCTATTATCTATCATCTATCTATAATCTATCTATTATCTATCTATCATCTATCTATTATCTATCATCTATGTATTATCTATTATCTATCTATTATCTATTATCTATCTATCATCTATCTATCTATTATCTATCTATCATCTATCTATTATCTATCATCTATCTATTATCCATCATCTATCTATTATCTATCTATCATCTATTATCTATCATCTATCTATTATCTATCATCTATCTATTATCTATCTATTATCTATCTATCATCTATCTATTATCTATCATCTATGTATTATCTATCTATTATCTATCTATTATCTATCATCTATCTATTATCTATCTATTATCTATCATCTATCTATTATCTATCTATCATCTATCTATTCTCTATCTATTATCTATTATCTATCTATTATCTATCTATTATCTATCATCTATCTATCATCTATCTATTCTCTATCTATTATCTATTATCTATCTATTATCTATCTATTATCTATCATCTATCTATTATCTATCTATTATCTATTATCTATCTATCATCTATCTATTATCTATCATCTATGTATTATCTATCTATTATCTATCTATTATCTATCATCTATCTATTATCTATCTATTATCTATCATCTATCTATCATCTATCTATCATCTATCTATTCTCTATCTATTATCTATCTATTATCTATCTATTATCTATCATCTATCTATCATCTATCTATCTATTATCTATCATCTATCTATCATCTATCTATTATCTATTATCTATCATCTATCTATTATCTATTATCTATCTATTATCTATCATCTATCTATCTATTATCTATTATCTATCATCTATCTATTATCTATCATCTATCTATCATCTATTATCTATCATCTATCTATCATCTATCTATTATCTATCATCTATCTATTATCTATTATCTATCTATTATCTATCATCTATCTATTATCTATCTATCTATTGTCTATCATCTATCTATCATCTATCATCTATCTATCATCTATCTATTATCTATCATCTATCTATCATCTATTATCTATCATCTATCTATCATCTATCTATTATCTATCATCTATCTATTATCTATTATCTATCTATTATCTATCATCTATCTATTATCTATCTATCTATTATCTATCATCTATCTATCATCTATCTATCTATCTATTATCTATCTATCATCTATCTATTATCTATCTATTATCTATCATCTATCTATCATCTATCTATCATCTATCTATTATCTATATATCATCTATCTATTATCTATCATCTATCTATTATCTATCTATCATCTATCTATTATCTATCTATCATCTATCTATTATCTATCATCTATCTATTATCTATCTATCATCTATTATCTATCATCTATCTATTATTTATCTATTATCTATCTATTATCTATCTATTATCAATTATCTATCTATCATCTATCTATCATCTATCTATTATCTATCATCTATCTATTATCTATCTATTATCTATCATCTATCTATTATCTATCATCTATCTATTATCTATTATCTATCTATTATCTATCATCTATCTATCATCTATCTATCATCTATCTATTATCTATATATCATCTATCTATTATCTATCATCTATCTATTATCTATCTATCATCTATCTATTATCTATCTATCATCTATCTATTATCTATCATCTATCTATTATCTATCTATCATCTATTATCTATCATCTATCTATTATTTATCTATTATCTATCTATTATCTATCTATTATCAATTATCTATCTATCATCTATCTATCATCTATCTATTATCTATCATCTATCTATTATCTATCTATCATCTATCTATCATCTATCTATCATCTATCTATTATCTATCATCTATCTATTATCTATCTATTATCTATCATCTATCTATTATCTATCATCTATCTATCATCTATCTATTATCTATCATCTATCTATCATCTATCATCTATCTATTATCTATCTATTATCTATCATCTATCTATTATCTATCTATTATCTATTATCTATCTACCATCTATCTATCATTCTATTATCTATCTATTATCTATCTATCATCTATCTATCATCTATCTATCATCTATCATCTATCTATTATCATCTATCATCTATCTCTGTCTTATCTCGCCGTCCGTGTCCGTGCCTCCCCTGCTCTCTGTGGGCCTCGTTCACACTCGCAGCCGCTGGTCTTTCCTATAGGACGTGTCCTGTACTCCTCGGTGGGTGTTTTGTCCTGTGGCCGAGGTCTTTACTCCGCCGGTGTCTCGTGTGATGGTTGCCGTTTCTGGACGGGGTCTTGTAATCGTCGTCTTGTAGGGAGTCCCTGATTAGTCATTGAGTGGCTGATAATCCTCCGCGCTCGGCGGATACCTGGATTATCTGCTGCTGCTGCTGCGAGGACTCGGCCGCCGTCTCTTCAGAGAGCTTTGTGCAGATCCTGCGGAGATCCCTCCAGATTATCCGGCGTGCGGCTCTTCTGAGAGTCAGAGCATGAAAAGCAAACGCGGCTTATATCCAGAGAGGGACGGCCGCCCTGCAGACACACGGGCCGGTGTGTGCTGGAAACACTCTGTGCTGCTGAGAGGCCAATGTTCAACTCTTAGGCTGTATCATTCCTCTGCTGAAATACTCTGTGCTTCTATCAGACACCATTCCTATAGACACCTTCCATAGGATCAGCATGTTCCTGAAATCCTCTGTGCTGCTCGGAGTCTGCTGCTTTCCATAGGTAACTTTTGGCCTGCAATACTCGCGGAGATCACCGGATCCCGTGCACATGCGCTGAGGAGGGCCTTTGTGAGTAATGATCCTACTAGACATGATCCAGTCACTAGATCCTGCGTGATCCGGTGCTGCATCCTCTCCAGACGTTCGTCTGCACGATGTCCGATCTGGGATCGGTTCTGGATCCTCATCGGACTGGTAGGAGGAATAAGTGTGGACTCCACCGCTTGTTACTGTGCAGCGGTGTTCTTACCCCAATAATTCTCTGGTTTACTATTGATCTACTATGATCGAGTGATTACCTATCCATCTCTGCTTGTCTGGTAGATTCCAGTTTTTACCTGACGAGTTAACAGTTTAATGTCTATCCCCGATGATCCAGTGGATTCCTGTTTATATGTAATGAATGATTAATTGACTTTGTTTCCATCTGTGCGGATCACTCTGGTGACCCAGTGGATTAATGTTCCTCTAGCCATCTAGTGACATAGTGATTTCCCTGGTGATCTGGTGGTGATCTAGTGTTCCTTCTTGGTGATTTGTTTTCCTGTCCTGACTATTAAAGTGTTTTCCAGGATCTAGTGGATCAATGTTCATAATAATTGATGTGTTTTCTTTTTTCCGATACTGCACTTTTAGTGTCGAAGTGGATTAGTGTCATTCCCTTTTGATCTGTGTAGTAGAATCTGTCCAGAGGGATTTATTTCTTTACTATCCTTTTGTGATGATCCAGTGGATTTATGTTGTGGATTAGTGTCCTACTCTGGTGATCCAGTGATGAGGTGGGGAGGAGGGGGATGCAGCTGCAGCTCTCCTCACTTCTTTCCTTCAGTGATTAGTGTCTTTTTCTCGGGATCCATTACTCTTGTGTTTTTCCATGATCATTCACTGGATTACTACCCTCCTCCCTCAGTGAAGCAGAGCACACCATGGTGATCTAGTGATCTCCTTGATGATCCAATCCCTTATATTCCTCTCTTCACTATTTAATAGTTTCCTTCTCTGCTGATGAATGTGTTAATTTCCTTGTGATCCACTGCTTTCCTCATTTGTTTCTATATTCTTCTTCTAGTTGATTCAGTGGTCTATTCTTCTTTCCCAGTGATGTTCAGCTCCTCCCGGGTGATCCAGTAATTCATTATCTTTCTCTGTTCTTGCTGGTTTAGCCTGGAGATCAAGTGGATTGCCAGTAATCAGATCATGGTTTTAATAGATAATAATATTAATGGATCATAGAATAAGAAAAATCAAGCAAAACTTTTTCAGAAAAGATTATCAAACTAGTTAAAATGTGTAGACTCCTTGGGAAAAGAATAACTGAGGAGAGTCCAAGGGGTGTGATTATCTGTAAAGAGTCTTTGGGGTGTGACTATCTGTGAGGAGTCTAAGGGTTATGACTATCTGTGAAGAGTCTAAGGGGTGTGACTATCTGTGAAGAGTCTTTGAGATGTGATTTTGTGAAAAGTCTAAGGGGTATGACTATCTGTGAAGAGTCTAAGGGGTGTGACTATCAGTGAGGAGTCTAAGTGGTGTGACTATCTGTGAGGAGTCTTTGGGTTGTGAATATCTCTGAGGAATCTTTGGGGTGTGACTATCTGTGAGGAATCTTTGGGGTGTGACTATCTGTGAGGAGTCTTTGGGGTGTGACTATCTGTGATGAGTCTTTGGGGTGTGACTATCTGTGAAGAGTCTTTGGGGTGTGGCTACCTGTGAGGAGTCTTTGGGGTGTGACTATGGGAAGAGTCTAAGTGATGTGACTATCTGTGAAGAGTCTTTGGGGTGTGACTATCTGTGAAGAGTCTAAGGGGTGTGACTATCTGTGAAGAGTCAAAAGGGTGTGGCTATCTGTGAGAAGTCTAAAGGGTGTGGCTAACTGTGAAGAGTCTTTGGGGTGTGGCTATGGGAAACATCTAAGGGATGTGACTATCTGTGAAGAGTCTAAGGGGTGTGACTATCTGTGAAGAGTTCAAGGGGTGTGACTATGTGAAGAGTCTAAGGGGTGTGACTATCTGTGAGAAGTCTTTGTGGTGTGGCTATATGTGAAGAGCCTGAGGGGTGTGACTATCTGTGAGGAGTCTTTGGGGTGTGACTATCTGTGAGGAGTCTTTGGGGTGTGACTATCTGTGATGAGTCTTTGGGGTGTAACTATCTGTGAGGAGTCTTTGGGGTGTGACTATCTGTTAGGAGTCTTTTGGGTGTGACTATCTGTGAGGAATCTTTGCGGTGTGACTATCTGTGAGGAGTCTAAGGGGTCTGTGAGCTTTACTTCTATACCAGGAAAGATCTTTGAACAAATTATTAAACTTCTTGTATGTAAGTACATGGATAAGAATGAAGTGATTAACCAGAGTCAGCATGGGTTGTAACTAAAGTCATATGAGACAAACTTAATTTCATCTATGACAGAATCACTGACTGGGTGGATCAGGGAAATGCTGTAGATATAGTATACCTTGACTTCAGCAAAGCATTTGACAAAGTATCTCACACCATCCTTATTGAAAAAATGACCAAGTATGCAATGGACCAGGCAACTGTTAGGTGGATTCATAACTGGCTTAGTGATCGGACTCAAAGAGTGGTTGTAAATGGCTTCACATCCAGCTGGATGAATGTCTCAAGTGGGGTACCACAGGGCTCCGTCCTGGGACCTGTATTGTTCAACATCTTTATCAATGATTTAGATGAAGGAATTGAGGGTAAACTGATTAAATTTGCTGATGACACAAAGCTAGGAGGGATAGCTAATACTAGAGAAGAGAGAGAGGAGACTCAAAAAGATCTAAAAAATCTGGAGCAGTGGGCAGCAACCAACAGAATGGTTTTTAACAGGGAGAAATGAAAAGTCCTACAGCTGGGCAATAAAAATGAAAAAATCATCTACAGAATGGGAGGAATAGAGCTAAGCAACAGTACATGTGAAAAAGACTTAGGTATACTAATAGATCATAGACTGAACATGAGTCAACAGTGTGATGCAGCAGCAAAAAAGGCAAATACAATTCTGGGATGTATTAACAGAAGCATAGAGTCTAGATCACGTGAAGTCATTATCGGTCTTTACTCCTCTTTGGTCAGACCTCATCTGGAATACTGTGTACAGTTTTGGGCACCACATTTTAAAAAAGACATCGACAAACTGGAGCAAGTTCAGAGAAGAGCGACCAGAATGGTGACTGGTCTGCAAACCATGTCCTATGAGGAACGGTTGCAGGATTTGGGAATGTTTAGCTTGCAAAAAAGAAGACTGAGAGGAGACTTAATAGCTGTCTACAAATATGTCAAGGGCTGTCACATTGTAGAAGGATCATCTTTATTCTCATTTGCAGAAGGAAAGACTAGAAGCAATGGGATGAAACTAAATGGGAGGAGACACAGATTAGATATTAGACACTGTATGACAGTTAGGGTGATTAATGAGTGGAACAGGCGGCCACGAGAGGTGGTGAGTTCCCCTTCAATGGACGTCTTCAGAGGCTGGACAGACATCTGTCTGAGATGGTTTAGTGGATCCTGCATCGAGCAGGGGGTTGGACCAGATGACCCAGGAGGTCCCTTCCAACTCTACCATTCTGTGATCTGTGAAGCGTGTAAGAGGCTTGACTATCTGTGAAGAGTCTAAGGGGTGTCACTCTCTGTGAAGAGTCTTTGGGATGTGACTATGTGAAAATTCAAAGGTGTATGACTGTGAAGAGTCTTTGGGGTGTGACTATCTGTGAAGAGTCTTTGAGGTGTGCCTATGTGAAGAGTCTTTGGGGTATGACTATCTGTGAAGAGTCCAAGAGGTGTGACTATCTGTAAAGAGTTTAAAGGTGTCACTACGTGAAGAGTCTAAGGGGGTGTGACTAGCCGTGAGTAGTCTAAGGGGTGTGACTATCTAAGAAGAGTCTAAGGGGTGTAACTGTGAAGAGTCCAAGGGGTATGACTAGCCGTGAGGAGTATTTGGGGTGCAACTATCTGTGAAGAGTATTTGGGGTTTGAATATCTGTGAAGAGTTTAACGGTGTCACTAAAGTGAAGAGTCTAAGGGGTGTGACTTTCTGTGAAGAGTCTAAGGGGTGTGACTATGTGAAGAGTCTAAGAGGTGTGACTATCTGTGAAGAGTTTAAAGGTGTCACTACGTGAAGAGTCTAAGGGGGTGTGACTAGCCGTGAGGAGTCTAAGGGGTGTGACTATCTATGAAGAGTCTATGGGGTGTGACTGTGAAGAGTCCAGGGGGTGTGACTAGCCGTGAGGAGTCTAAGGGGGTGTGACTATATATGAAGAGTCTAAGGGGGTGTGACTGTGAAGAGTCCAAGGGGTATGACTAGCCGTGAGTATTCTAAGGGGTGTGACTATCTAAGAAGAGTCTAAGGGGTGTGACTGTGAAGAGTCCAAGGGGTATGACTAGCCTTGAGGAGTATTTGGGGTGCGACTATCTGTGAAGAGTATTTGGGGTTTGACTATCTGTGAAGAGTTTAAAGGTGTCACTACGTGAAGAGTCTAAGGGGTGTGACTATCTGTGAAGAGTCTAAGAGAATGACTATCTGTGAAGAGTCTAAGGGGTGTGACTATGTGAAGAGTCTAAGAGGTGTGACTATCTGTGAAGAGTTTAAAGGTGTCACTATGTGAAGAGTCTAAGGGGGTGTGACTAGCTGTGAGGAGTCTAAGGGGTGTGACTATCTATGAAGAGTCTATGGGGTGTGACTGTGAAGAGTCCAAGGGGTATGACTAGCCGTGAGGAGTCTAAGGGGTGTGACTATGTGAAGAGTCTAAGAGGTGTGACTATCTGTGAAGAGTTTAAAGGTGTCACTACGTGAAGAGTCCAGGGGGTGTGACTAGCCGTGAGGAGTCTAAGGGGTGTGACTATATATGAAGAGTCTAAGGGGGTGTGACTGTGAAGAGTCCAAGGGGTATGACTAGCCGTGAGTAGTCTAAGGGGTGTGACTATCTAAGAAGAGTCTAAGGGGTGTGACTGTGAAGAGTCCAAGGGGTATGACTAGCCGTGAGGAGTATTTGGGGTGCGACTATCTGTGAAGAGTATTTGGGGTTTGACTATCTGTGAAGAGTTTAAAGGTGTCACTACGTGAAGAGTCTAAGGGGGTGTAACTATCTGTGAAGAGTCTAAGGGTATGACTATCTGTGAAGAGTCTAAGGGGTGTGACTATGTGAAGAGTCTAAGAGGTGTGACTATCTGTGAAGAGTTTAAAGGTGTCACTATGTGAAGAGTCTAAGGGGGTGTGACTAGCTGTGAGGAGTCTAAGGGGTGTGACTATCTATGAAGAGTTTATGGGGTGTGACTGTGAAGAGTCCAAGGGGTATGACTAGCCGTGAGGAGTCTAAGGGGTGTGACTATGTGAAGAGTCTAAGAGGTGTGACTATCTGTGAAGAGTTTAAAGGTGTCACTATGTGAGGAGTCTAAGGGGGTGTGACTAGCCGTGAGGAGTCTAAGGGGTGTGACTATCTATGAAGAGTCTAAGGGGTGTGACTGCGAAGAGTCCAAGGGGTATGACTAGCCGTGAGGAGTATTTGGGGTGCGACTATCTGTGAAGAGAATTTGGGGTGTGACAATCTGTGAAGAATCTAAAGTGTGTGACTATCTGTGAAGAGTCTAAGGGGTGTGACTATCTGTGAAGAGTCTTTGAGGTGTGACTATCTGTGAAAAGTCTAAAGGGTGTGACTATCTGTGAAGAGTCTAAAGGGTGTGACTAGCCGTGAGGAGTTTAAGGGGTGTGACTATTTATGAAGAGTCTATGGGGTGTGACTGTGAAGAGTCCAAGGGGTGTGACTATCTGTGAAGAGTCTTTGAGGTGTGACTATCTGTGAAAAGTCTAAAGGGTGTGACTATCTGTGAAGAGTCTAAAGGGTGTGACTAGCTGTGAGGAGTCTAAGGGGTGTGACTATTTATGAAAAGTCTAAGAGGTGTGACTGTGAAGAGTCCAAGGGGTATGACTAGCCGTGAGGAGTCTTTGGGGTGTGACTATCTGTGAGGAGTCTAATAGGTGTCACTCTGTGAAGAGTCTTTGGGGTGTGGCTATCTGTGAAGAACCAAAGGGGTGTGACTGAGATTAGTCTAAGGGGTGTGACTATCTGTGTAGTGTCTCTGAGGTGTGACTATCTGTGAAAAGTCTTTGGGGTGTGACTATATGTGAATAGTCTTTGGGGTGTGACTATATGTGAAGAGTCTTTGGGGTGTGACTATCACTGAAGAGTCTAAGGGGTATGACTATCTGCGAAGAGTCTAAAGGGTGTGACTATCTGTGAGGAGTCTTTGGAGTGTGACTATCACTGAAGAGTCTAAGGGGTATGACTATCTGTGAAGAGTCTAAAGGGTGTGACTATCTGTGAGGAGTCTTTGGAATGTGACTATGGGAAAAGTCTAAGGGATGTGATTATCTGTGAAGAGTCTAAGGGGTGTCACTATGTGAAGAGTCTAAGGGGTGTGACTATCTGTGAAGAGTCTAAGGGGTGTGACTATCTGTCAAGGGTCTAAGGGGTGTGACTATCTGTCAAGGGTCTAAGGGGTGTGACTATCTGTCAAGGGTCTAAGGGGTGTGACTATCTGTGAAGAGTCTAAGGTGTGTGACCATCTGTGAAGAGTCTAAGGGGTGTGGCTATCTATGAAAAGTCTAAGGGGCGTGACAATCTATGAATTGTCTAAGGGTTGGACTGTGAAGAGTCCAAGGGGTGTGACTATCTGTGAAGAGTCTAAGGGGTGTGACTATCTATGAAGAGTCTAAGGGGCGTGACTGTCTGTGAAGAGTCTAAGGGGTGTGACTATCTATGAAGAGTCTAAGGGGCGTGACTGACTGTGAAGAGTCCAAGTGGTGTGACTAGCTGTGACAATAACCTCTTCATAGTTCAGAAAAGTCTCATTCCATCAGTCAGGATCTGTGCAAAAAAATAAAACAATATTTCAGTGATGAGATCACAGCGATCTGTGTAATAATAAAAACAATGAAGAAGATGATATTAAAATAAAAAAATCATAAATTATTCAAAACAGTGGTAAAATCTAGAAATGGGAATAATAATGAATACATTTAATCAAAAAACAGTGATACATTTTGTTAATATATTATTAATTGGCTATAAAAAAAAAAATATTGCTGTAAACTAAAAAATGGAGCACAAAATTCCTAAAATTTATAGTAATAAAATATCAAGAAAAAAAAAGTAATAAAGAACAATAAAACATCTAAAATATGGGGGGGGGGAATAATGCCGCATTGCTTCGATTTTATTTACAAGTTCCTGGAAAATAAATGGATGAGAATTGTGGAAAACAATTAGTTTATTAGGCAGTTTCTTAAAATATAATAAATAAGAAAAGGCGAATAATTATTTTTTAACGCGTTCCTTCTACTTGTTTACAGAACATCAACAATTTGTGGGAATCCAATTCTCTGCTTTCATCACGGAGCGGAGTTTGTCATTGTGAGGAGCCGACCCTGCGGCAGGAGGAGCAGTGGAGAGGGGTGCGCTGCGGCAGGAGGAGCAGCGGAGAGGGGTGCGCTGCGGCAGGAGGAGCAGCGGAGAGGGGTGCGCTGCGGCAGGAGGAGCAGCGGAGAGGGGTGCGCTGCGGCAGGAGGAGCAGCGGAGAGGGGTGCGCTGCGGCAGGAGGAGCAGCGGAGAGGGGTGCGCTGCGGCAGGAGGAGCAGCGGAGAGGGGTGCGCTGCGGCAGGAGGAGCAGCGGAGAGGGGTGCGCTGCGGCAGGAGGAGCAGCGGAGAGGGGTGCGCTGCGGCAGGAGGAGCAGCGGAGAGGGGTGCGCTGCGGCAGGAGGAGCAGCGGAGTGGGGTGCGCTGCGGCAGGAGGAGCAGCGGAGAGGGGTGCGCTGCGGCAGGAGGAGCAGCGGAGAGGGGTGCGCTGCGGCAGGAGGAGCAGCGGAGAGGGGTGCGCTGCGGCAGGAGGAGCAGCGGAGAGGGGTGGGCTGCGGCAGGAGGAGCAGCAGAGAGGCTTGCACTGCGGCAGGAGGAGCAGCAGAGAGGGGTGCGCTGCGGCAGGAGGAGCAGCGGAGAGGGGTGCGCTGCGGCAGGAGGAGCAGCGGAGAGGGGTGCGCTGCGGCAGGAGGAGCAGCGGAGTGGGGTGCGCTGCGGCAGGAGGAGCAGCGGAGAGGGGTGCGCTGCGGCAGGAGGAGCAGCGGAGAGGGGTGCGCTGCGGCAGGAGGAGCAGCGGAGAGGGGTGCGCTGCGGCAGGAGGAGCAGCGGAGAGGGTTGCGCTGCGGCAGGAGGAGCAGCGGAGAGGGGTGCGCTGCGGCAGGAGGAGCAGCGGAGAGGGGTGCGCTGCGGCAGGAGGAGCAGCGGAGAGGGGTGCGCTGCGGCAGGAGGAGCAGCGGAGAGGGGTGCGCTGCGGCAGGAGGAGCAGCGGAGAGGGGTGCGCTGCGGCAGGAGGAGCAGCGGAGAGGGGTGCGCTGCGGCAGGAGGAGCAGCGGAGAGGGGTGCGCTGCGGCAGGAGGAGCAGCGGAGAGGGGTGCGCTGCGGCAGGAGGAGCAGCGGAGTGCGGTGCGCTGCGGCAGGAGGAGCAGCGGAGAGGGGTGCGCTGCGGCAGGAGGAGCAGCGGAGAGGGGTGCGCTGCGGCAGGAGGAGCAGCGGAGTGCGGTGCGCTGCGGCAGGAGGAGCAGCGGAGAGGGGTGCGCTGCGGCAGGAGGAGCAGCGGAGAGGGGTGCGCTGCGGCAGGAGGAGCAGCGGAGAGGGGTGCGCTGCGGCAGGAGGAGCAGCGGAGAGGGGTGCGCTGCGGCAGGAGGAGCAGCAGAGAGGGGTGCGCTGCGGCAGGAGGAGCAGCGGAGAGGGGTGCGCTGCGGCAGGAGGAGCAGCGGAGAGGGGTGCGCTGCGGCAGGAGGAGCAGCGGAGAGGGGTGCGCTGCGGCAGGAGGAGCAGCGGAGAGGGGTGCGCTGCGGCAGGAGGAGCAGCGGAGAGGGGTGCGCTGCGGCAGGAGGAGCAGCGGAGAGGGGTGCGCTGCGGCAGGAGGAGCAGCGGAGAGGGGTGCGCTGCGGCAGGAGGAGCAGCGGAGTGCGGTGCGCTGCGGCAGGAGGAGCAGCGGAGAGGGGTGCGCTGCGGCAGGAGGAGCAGCGGAGAGGGGTGCGCTGCGGCAGGAGGAGCAGCGGAGAGGGGTGCGCTGCGGCAGGAGGAGCAGCGGAGTGCGGTGCGCTGCGGCAGGAGGAGCAGCGGAGAGGGGTGCGCTGCGGCAGGAGGAGCAGCGGAGAGGGGTGCGCTGCGGCAGGAGGAGCAGCGGAGTGCGGTGCGCTGCGGCAGGAGGAGCAGCGGAGAGGGGTGCGCTGCGGCAGGAGGAGCAGCGGAGAGGGGTGCGCTGCGGCAGGAGGAGCAGCGGAGTGAGGTGCGCTGCGGCAGGAGGAGCAGCGGAGAGGGGTGCGCTGCGGCAGGAGGAGCAGCGGAGTGAGGTGCGCTGCGGCAGGAGGAGCAGCGGAGAGGGGTGCGCTGCGGCAGGAGGAGCAGCGGAGTGAGGTGCGCTGCGGCAGGAGGAGCAGCGGAGAGGGGTGCGCTGCGGCAGGAGGAGCAGCGGAGTGCGGTGCGCTGCGGCAGGAGGAGCAGCGGAGTGCGGTGCGCTGCGGCTTCTGGCGCTCCACTTTACACAATGTCGTGCTCGCTGTTAATGCCGCTGCCGCTCTTTTGTTATCTGTGTATAAAGTGTTTAATTGCTTTTTAAATTTAGGTCCAAAGTAACATATCCCCCGGCGCAGCGACAGCGCACAGACAGACGCCTTTACACCGTCACTAGTGTACACATCGTCCTGACACGGTGAAAGAGCGCGACGGTCACATGACTAGTTAATATTAAAAGGTCCCAACTATTGGGAGAAACAGGACCTCTGACACCAGATCAGCCTGACCCCGAACTCCCATAGACTGCAATGGAGGAAACTATGTAGCAATGTAGCAATCTGCCTCCCCTGCATGCATCTCACCAGAGAAGATTTCAGCTCTGAAGGTGCAGAACTATAAGTGCAGCTCTGGAGTGTAATCTTGGCTGCTTTTCACTTTCCTCATCTAGATGTCAGGTGTGCACAGTCCTTTGACCTCGGCCGCTGGAAATGATGCATCTTGGGACGTGACAGCTATTAACACTGGGATATCCGGATTCTGATTCTCTAAAAATAAGTAACAAGATTCAACCCAGGAGGAAGCAACAATGTGATAAGGAGAAGACGGATGGCGGCTATAATGGTGAAGGCAATGGCACGGGGCAAAGAGGGTGCAAAAATAGTGATGGTGAGGATGAAAGCAAGGACCCTAATGGTCAGAGTAATGATACCAGGGATTATAGTGATAGTAATAATATCAGGGATTATAATAACAGTGATAGTAATAATTCCAGGGATAATAGTGATACAAGTAGTCAAAATAATACCAGTGGTGATAGTAATAATACCAGGGATTATAGTGATAGTAATTACACCAGGGATTATAGTAACAGGGAAAGTAATAATACCAGGGATTATAGTAATAGTAATAATACTAGGGATTATAGTGATAATACCAGGGATTATAGTGATAGTAATAATACCAGGGATTATAGTGATAGTAATTACACCAGGGATTATAGTAACAGGGATAGTAATAATACCAGGGATTATAGTAATAGTAATAATACTAGGGATTATAGTGATAATACCAGGGATTATAGTGATAGTAATAATACCAGAGATTATAGTGATAGTAATTACACCAGGGATTATAGTAACAGGGATAGTAATAATACCAGGGATTATAGTAATAGTAATAATACTAGGGATTATAGTGATAATACCAGGGATTATAGTAATAGTAATAATACCAGGGATTATAATAACAGTGATAGTAATAATTCCAGGGATGATAGTGATAATACCAGGGATTATAGTGATAGTAATAATATATTAGTTTTGACAGTGATAGTAATAATAACAGTGACTATAATAATAGTGATACTAGTGATAGTGATGATACTAGTGACTGTAATAATAGTGGTAGTGTTGATATCAGTGATTATAGGTCTAGTGGTAATGGTTACTGCAGAGATCCTAGTGATCATTTTACTGACACTATCACTATTGCTTGTGCGGTGGATTCCCACAGACGGACACATCGGATGCTCGGGGTCTCGGCCTCGGATACTTCTCTCATTATTATGGAGGAAGGCGCGAGGCGTCAGACCCCGAGGAAGGAAGAGATTGAGGGATATTTGCTTCCGGTCAGGGCAGAGGCTCCACTATTACTACACGTCAGACCACTGCAGAAGCCGCACAGACCCCGGACACCCACCATATACACCACGCTGTATCCCACAGGAGAGGATTAGATACACGGCTCAGCAGACAGTATCACACAGGATAGGATTAGATACACAGCTCAGCAGACAGTATCACACAGGAGAGGATTAGATACACGGCTCAGCAGACAGTATCACACAGGATAGGATTAGATACACGGCTCAGCAGACAGTATCACACAGGAGAGGATTAGATACACAGCTCAGCAGTCAGTATCACACAGGAGAGGATTAGATACACGGCTCAGCAGACAGTATCACACAGGAGAGGATTAGATACACGGCTCAGCAGACAGTATCACACAGGAGAGGATTAGATACACGGCTCAGCAGACAGTATCACACAGGAGAGGATTAGATACACAGCTCAGCAGACAGTATCACACAGGAGAGGATTAGATACACTGCTCAGCAGTCAGTATCACACAGGAGAGGACTAGATACACGGCTCAGCAGACAGTATCACACAGGAGAGGATTAGATACACGGCTCAGCAGACAGTATCACACAGGAGAGGATTAGATACACGGCTCAGCAGACAGTATCACACAGGAGAGGATTAGATACACAGCTCAGCAGGCAGTATCACACAGGAGAGGATTAGATACACTGCTCAGCAGTCAGTATCACACAGGAGAGGATTAGATACACGGCTCAGCAGACAGTATCACACAGGAGAGGATTAGATACACGGCTCAGCAGACAGTATCACACAGGAGAGGATTAGATACACGGCTCAGCAGACAGTATCACACAGGAGAGGATTAGATACACAGCTCAGCAGGCAGTATCACACAGGAGAGGATTAGATACACTGCTCAGCAGTCAGTATCACACAGGAGAGGATTAGATACACGGCTCAGCAGACAGTATCACACAGGATAGTATTAGATACACGGCTCAGCAGACAGTATCACACAGGAGAGGATTAGATACACGGCTCAGCAGTCAGTATCACACAGGAGAGGATTAGATACACGGCTCAGCAGACAGTATCACACAGGAGAGGATTAGATACACGGCTCAGCAGACAGTATCACACAGGAGGATTAGATACACGGCTCAGCAGACAGTATCACACAGGAGAGGATTAGATACACAGCTCAGCAGACAGTATCACACAGGAGAGGATTAGATACACGGCTCAGCAGTCAGTATCACACAGGAGAGGATTAGATACACGGCTCAGCAGTCAGTATCACACAGGAGAGGATTAGATACACGGCTCAGCAGACAGTATCACACAGGATAGGATTAGATACACGGCTCAGCAGTCAGTATCACACAGGAGAGGATTAGATACACGGCTCAGCAGACAGTATCACACAGGATAGGATTAGATACACGGCTCAGCAGACAGTATCACACAGGAGAGGATTAGATACAGGCTCAGCAGACAGTATCACACAGGAGAGGATTAGATACACGGCTCAGCAGACAGTATCACACAGGATAGGATTAGATACACGGCTCAGCAGACAGTATCACACAGGAGAGGATTAGATACACGGCTCAGCAGTCAGTATCACACAGGAGAGGATTAGATACACGGCTCAGCAGTCAGTATCACACAGGAGAGGATTAGATACACGGCTCAGCAGTCAGTATCACACAGGAGAGGATTAGATACACGGCTCAGCAGTCAGTATCACACAGGAGAGGATTAGATACACGGCTCAGCAGACAGTATCACACAGGATAGGATTAGATACACGGCTCAGCAGACAGTATCACACAGGAGAGGATTAGATACAGGCTCAGCAGACAGTATCACACAGGAGAGGATTAGATACACGGCTCAGCAGACAGTATCACACAGGATAGGATTAGATACACGGCTCAGCAGACAGTATCACACAGGAGAGGATTAGATACACGGCTCAGCAGACAGTATCACACAGGATAGGATTAGATACACGGCTCAGCAGACGGTATCACACAGGATAGGATTAGATACACAGCTCAGCAGACAGTATCACACAGGATAGGATTAGATACACGGCTCAGCAGACAGTATCACACAGGATAGGATTAGATACACGGCTCAGCAGTCAGTATCACACAGGAGAGGATTAGATACACGGCTCAGCAGTCAGTATCACACAGGAAAGGATTAGATACACGGCTCAGCAGACAGTATCACACAGGAGAGGATTAGATACACGGCTCAGCAGTCAGTATCACACAGGAGAGGATTAGATACACGGCTCAGCAGTCAGTATCACACAGGAGAGGATTAGATACACGGCTCAGCAGACAGTATCACACAGGAGAGGGTTAGATACAATGCTCAGCAGACAGTATCACACAGGATAGGATTAGATACACGGCTCAGCAGACAGTATCACACAGGAGAGGATTAGATACACGGCTCAGCAGTCAGTATCACACAGGAGAGGATTAGATACACGGCTCAGCAGACAGTATCACACAGGAGAGGATTAGATACACGGCTCAGCAGTCAGTATCACACAGGAGAGGATTAGATACAATGCTCAGCAGACAGTATCACACAGGAGAGGATTAGATACACGGCTCAGCAGACAGTATCACACAGGAGAGGATTAGATACACGGCTCAGCAGTCAGTATCACACAGGAGAGGATTAGATACACGGCTCAGCAGTCAGTATCACACAGGAGAGGATTAGATACACGGCTCAGCAGACAGTATCACACAGGAGAGGATTAGATACACGGCTCAGCAGACAGTATCACACAGGATAGGATTAGATACACGGCTCAGCAGACAGTATCACACAGGAGAGGATTAGATACACGGCTCAGCAGACAGTATCACACAGGAGAGGATTAGATACAATGCTCAGCAGACAGTATCACACAGGAGAGGATTAGATACACGGCTCAGCAGACAGTATCACACAGGAGAGGATTAGATACACGGCTCAGCAGACAGTATCACACAGGAGAGGATTAGATACACGGCTCAGCAGACAGTATCACACAGGAGAGGATTAGATACACGGCTCAGCAGACAGTATCACACAGGAGAGGATTAGATACACAGCTCAGCAGACAGTATCACACAGGAGAGGATTAGATACACGGCTCAGCAGACAGTATCACACAGGATAGGATTAGATACACAGCTCAGCAGACAGTATCACACAGGAGAGGATTAGATACACGGCTCAGCAGATAGTATCACACAGGAGAGGATTAGATACACGGCTCATCAGGCAGTATCACACAGGAGAGGATTAGATACACGGCTCAGCAGACAGTATCACACAGGATAGGATTAGATACACGGCTCATCAGGCAGTATCACACAGGATAGGATTAGATACACGGCTCAGCAGACAGTATCACACAGGAGAGGATTAGATACATGGCTCATCAGGCAGTATCACACAGGATAGGATTAGATACACGGCTCAGCAGATAGTATCACACAGGATAGGATTAGATACACGGCTCAGCAGACAGTATCACACAGGAGAGGATTAGATACACGACTCATCAGGCAGTATCACACAGGATAGGATTAGATACACGGCTCAGCAGACAGTATCACACAGGAGAGGATTAGATACACGGCTACGCAGATAGTATCACACAGGAGAGGATTAGATACACGGCTCAGCAGACTGTATCACACAGGATAGGATTAGATACACGGCTCAGCAGATAGTATCACACAGGAGAGGATTAGATACACGGCTCAGCAGACAGTATCACACAGGAGAGGATTAGATACACGGCTCAGCAGTCAGTATCACACAGGAGAGGATTAGATACACGGCTCAGCAGACAGTATCACACAGGAGAGGATTAGATACACGGCTCAGCAGACAGTATCACACAGGATAGGATTAGATACAGGCTCAGCAGACAGTATCACACAGGAGAGGATTAGATACACAGCTCAGCAGACAGTATCACACAGGAGAGGATTAGATACACGGCTCAGCAGACAGTATCACACAGGAGAGGATTAGATACACAGCTCAGCAGACAGTATCACACAGGAGAGGATTAGATACACGGCTCAGCAGACAGTATCACACAGGAGAGGATTAGATACACGGCTCAGCAGACAGTATCACAGAGGAGAGGATTAGATACACGGCTCAGCAGACAGTATCACACAGGAGAGGATTAGATACACGGCTCAGCAGACAGTATCATACAGGAGAGGATTAGATACACGGCTCAGCAGACAATATCACAGAGGAGAGGATTAGATACACGGCTCAGCAGACAGTATCACACAGGAGAGGATTAGATACACGGCTCAGCAGACAGTATCACACAGGAGAGGATTAGATACACAGCTCAGCAGTCAGTATCACACAGGAGAGGATTAGATACACAGCTCAGCAGACAGTATCACACAGGAGAGGATTAGATACACGGCTCAGCAGACAGTATCATACAGGAGAGGATTAGATACACGGCTCAGCAGACAGTATCACACAGGAGAGGATTAGATACACGGCTCAGCAGACAGTATCACACAGGAGAGGATTAGATACACGGCTCAGCAGACAGTATCACAGAGGAGAGGATTAGATACACGGCTCAGCAGACAGTATCACACAGGAGAGGATTAGATACACAGCTCAGCAGACAGTATCACACAGGAGAGGATTAGATACACGGCTCAGCAGACAGCATCACACAGGAGAGGATTAGATACACGGCTCAGCAGACGGTATCACACAGGAGAGGATTAGATACACGGCTCAGCAGATAGTATCACACAGGATAGGATTAGATACACGGCTCAGCAGACAGTATCACACAGGAGAGGATTAGATACACGGCTCAGCAGACAGTATCACACAGGAGAGGATTAGATACATGGCTCAGCAGACTGTATCACACAGGAGAGGATTAGATACACAGCTCAGCAGACAGTATCACACAGGAGAGGATTAGATACACGGCTCAGCAGACAGTATCACACAGGAGAGGATTAGATACACGGCTCAGCAGACAGTATCATACAGGAGAGGATTAGATACACGGCTCAGCAGACAGTATCACACAGGAGAGGATTAGATACACGGCTCAGCAGACAGTATCACACAGGAGAGGATTAGATACACGGCTCAGCAGACAGTATCACACAGGAGAGGATTAGATACACGGCTCAGCAGATAGTATCACACAGGATAGGATTAGATACACGGCTCAGCAGACAGTATCACACAGGAGAGGATTAGATACACGGCTCAGCAGACAGTATCACACAGGAGAGGATTAGATACACGGCTCAGCAGACAGTATCACACAGGATAGGATTAGATACACGGCTCAGCAGACAGTATCATACAGGAGAGGATTAGATACACGGCTCAGCAGACAGTATCACACAGGAGAGGATTAGATACACGGCTCAGCAGACAGTATTCACACAAGAGAGGATTAGATACACGGCTCAGCAGATAGTATCACACAGGAGAGGATTAGATACACGGCTCAGCAGACAGTATCACACAGGAGAGGATTAGATACACAGCTCAGCAGACAGTATCACACAGGAGAGGATTAGATACACGGCTCAGCAGACAGTATCACACAGGAGAGGATTAGATACACGGCTCAGCAGACTGTATCACACAGGAGAGGATTAGATACACGGCTCAGCAGACAGTATCACACAGGAGAGGATTAGATACATGGCTCAGCAGACTGTATCACACAGGAGAGGATTAGATACACGGCTCAGCAGACAGTATCACACAGGAGAGGATTAGATACATGGCTCAGCAGACAGTATCACACAGGAGAGGATTAGATACACGGCTCAGCAGACAGTATCACACAGGAGAGGATTAGATACATGGCTCAGCAGACTGTATCACACAGGAGAGGATTAGATACACAGCTCAGCAGACAGTATCACACAGGAGAGGATTAGATACACAGCTCAGCAGACAGTATCACACAGGAGAGGATTAGATACACCTCAGCAGACAGTATCACACAGGAGAGGATTAGATACACAGCTCAGCAGACAGTATCACACAGGAGAGGATTAGATACACGGCTCAGCAGACAGTATCACACAGGATAGGATTAGATACACGGCTCAGCAGACAGTATCACACAAGAGAGGATTAGATACACGGCTCAGCAGTCAGTATCACACAGGAGAGGATAAGATACACAGCTCAGCAGACAGTATCACACAGGAGAGGATTAGATACACAGCTCAGCAGACAGTATCACACAGGAGAGGATTAGATACACGGCTCAGCAGACAGTATCACACAGGAGAGGATTAGACACACGGCTCAGCAGACAGTATCCCACAGGAGAGGATTAGATACAGGCTCAGCAGACAGTATCACACAGGAGAGGATTAGATACAGGCTCAGCAGACAGTATCACACAGGAGAGGATTAGATACACGGCTCAGCAGACAGTATCACACAGGATAGGATTAGATACACAGCTCAGCAGACAGTATCCCACAGGAGAGGATTAGATACAGGCTCAGCAGACAGTATCCCACAGGAGAGGATTAGATACAGGCTCAGCAGACAGTATCACACAGGAGAGGATTAGATACAGGCTCAGCAGTCAGTATCCCACAGGAGAGGATTAGATACACGGATCAGCAGACAGTATCACACAGGAGAGGATTAGATACACGGCTCAGCAGACAGTATCACACAGGAGAGGATTAGATACACGGCTCAGCAGACAGTATCCCACAGGAGAGGATTAGATACACAGCTCAGCAGACAGTATCACACAGGAGAGGATTAGATACACGGCTCAGCAGGCAGTATCACACAGGATAGGATTAGATACACGGCTCAGCAGACAGTATCCCACAGGAGAGGATTAGATACACGGCTCAGCAGACAGTATCACACAGGATAGGATTAGATACACGGCTCAGCAGACAGTATCACACAGGATAGGATTAGATACACAGCTCAGCAGACAGTATCACACAGGAGAGGATTAGATACACGGCTCAGCAGACAGTATCCCACAAGAGAGGATTAGATACACGGCTCAGCAGACAGTATCCCACAGGAGAGGATTAGATACACGGCTCAGCAGACAGTATCCCACAGGAGAGGATTAGATACAGGCTCAGCAGACAGTATCACACAGGAGAGGATTAGATACAGGCTCAGCAGACAGTATCACACAGGAGAGGATTAGATACACGGCTCAGCAGACAGTATCACACAGGAGAGGATTAGATACACGGCTCAACAGACAGTATCACACAGGATAGGATTAGATACACGGGTCAGCAGACGGTATCCCACAGGAGAGGATTAGATACACGGCTCAGCAGACAGTATCACACAGGAGAGGATTAGATACACCTCAGCAGACAGTATCACACAGGAGAGGATTAGATACACGGCACAGCAGACAGTATCACACAGGATAGGATTAGATACACGGGTCAGCAGACGGTATCCCACAGGAGAGGATTAGATACACGGCTCAGCAGACAGTATCACACAGGAGAGGATTAGATACACCTCAGCAGACAGTATCACACAGGAGAGGATTAGATACACGGCTCAGCAGACAGTATCACACAAGAGAGGATTAGATACAGCTCAGCAGACAGTATCACACAGGATAGGATTAGATACACGGCTCAGCAGACAGTATCCCACAGGAGAGGATTAGATACAGGCTCAGCAGACAGTATCACACAGGAGAGGATTAGATACACGGCTCAGCAGACAGTATCACACAGGATAGGATTAGATACACGGCTACGCAGACAGTATCACACAAGAGAGGATTAGATACAGCTCAGCAGACAGTATCACACAGGATAGGATTAGATACACGGCTCAGCAGACAGTATCCCACAGGAGAGGATTAGATACAGGCTCAGCAGACAGTATCACACAGGAGAGGATTAGATACACGGCTCAGCAGACAGTATCACACAGGATAGGATTAGATACACGGCTCAGCAGACAGTATCACACAGGAGAGGATTAGATACAGGCTCAGCAGACAGTATCACACAGGAGAGGATTAGATACACGGCTCAGCAGTCAGTATCACACAGGAGAGGATTAGATACACGGCTCAGCAGACAGTATCACACAGGATAGGATTAGATACACGGGTCAGCAGACAGTATCCCACAGGAGAGGATTAGATACAGGCTCAGAAGACAGTATCACACAGGAGAGGATTAGATACAGGCTCAGCAGACAGTATCACACAGGAGAGGATTAGATACACAGCTCAGCAGTCAGTATCACACAGGAGAGGATTAGATACACGGCTCAGCAGACAGTATCACACAGGATAGGATTAGATACACGGGTCAGCAGACGGTATCACACAGGATAGGATTAGATACACGGGTCAGCAGACAGTATCACACAGGAGAGGATTAGATACAAGGCTCAGCAGACGGTATCACACAGGATAGGATTAGATACACGGGTCAGCAGACAGTATCACACAGGAGAGGATTAGATACACAGCTCAGCAGTCAGTATCACACAGGAGAGGATTAGATACACGGCTCAGCAGACAGTATCACACAGCATAGGATTAGATACACGGCCCAGCAGACAGTATCACACAGGAGAGGATTAGATACACGGCTCAGCAGACAGTATCACACAGGAGAGGATTAGATACACAGCTCAGCAGACAGTATCACACAGCATAGGATTAGATACACGGCCCAGCAGACAGTATCACACAGGAGAGAATTAGATACACGGCTCAGAAGACAGTATCACACAGCATAGGATTAGATACACGGCCCAGCAGACAGTATCACACAGGATAGGATTCGATACACGGCTCAGCAGACAGTATCACACAGGAGGGGATTAGATACACGGCTCAGCAGACAGTATCACACAGCATAGGATTAGATACACGGCCCAGCAGACAGTATCACACAGGATAGGATTAGATACACGGCTCAGCAGACAGTATCACACAGGAGAGGATTAGATACACAGCTCAGCAGACAGTATCACACAGGATAGGATTAGATGCATAGCTCAGCAGACAGTATCACACAGGATAGGATTAGATACACGGCTCAGCAGACAGTATCACACAGGAGAGGATTAGATACATGGCTCAGCAGACAGTATCACACAGGATAGAATTAGATACACGGCTCAGCAGACAGTATCACACAGGAGAGGATTAGATACACGGCTCAGCAGACAGTATCACACAGGATAGGATTAGATACACGGCTCAGCAGACAGTATCACACAGGATAGGATTCGATACACGGCTCAGCAGACAGTATCACACAGGAGAGGATTAGATACACAGCTCAGCAGACAGTATCACACAGGACAGGATTAGATACATGGCTCAGCAGACAGTAGCACACAGGATAGGATTAGATACACGGCTCAGCAGACTGTATCACACAGGAGAGGATTAGATACAAAGCTCAGCAGACAGTATCACACAGGATAGGATTAGATACACGGCTCAGCAGTCAGTATCACACAGGATAGGATTAGATACACGGCTCAGCAGACGGTATCACACAGGAGAGGATTAGATACACGGCTCAGCAGACAGTATCACACAGGAGAGGATTAGATACATGGCTCAGCAGACAGTATCACACAGGAGAGGATTAGATACACGGTTCAGCAGACAGTATCACACAGGATAGGATTAGATACACAGCTCAGCAGACAGTATCACACAGGATAGGATTAGATACACGGCTCAGCAGACAGTATCACACAGGAGAGGATTAGATACACGGCTCAGCAGACAGTATCACACAGGAGAGGATTAGATACACAGCTCAGCAGACGGTATCACACAGGATAGGATTAGATACACAGCTCAGCAGACAGTATCACACAGGAGAGGATTAGATACACGGCTCAGCAGACAGTATCACACAGGAGAGGATTAGATACACGGCTCAGCAGACACTATCACACAGGAGAGGATTAGATACACGGCTCAGCAGACAGTATCACACAGGAGAGGATTCGATACACAGCTCAGCAGACAGTATCACACAGGAGAGGATTAGATACACGGCTCAGCAGACAGTATCACACAGGAGAGGATTAGATACACGGCTCAGCAGACAGTATCACACAGGAGAGGATTAGATACACGGCTCAGCAGACAGTATCACACAGGATAGGATTAGATACACGGCTCAGCAGACACTATCACACAGGAGAGGATTAGATACACGGCTCAGCAGACAGTATCACACAGGATAGGATTAGATACACGGCTCAGCAGACACTATCACACAGGAGAGGATTAGATACACGGCTCAGCAGACAGTATCACACAGGAGAGGATTAGATACACGGCTCAGCAGACAGTATCACACAGGATAGGATTAGATACACGGCTCAGCAGATAGTATCACACAGGATAGGATTAGATACACGGCTCAGCAGACAGTATCACACAGGATAGGATTAGATACACGGCTCAGCAGACAGTATCACACAGGAGAGGATTAGATACACGGCTCAGCAGACAGTATCACACAGGAGAGGATTAGATACACGGCTCAGCAGACAGTATCACACAGGATAGGATTAGATACACGGCTCAGCAGATAGTATCACACAGGATAGGATTAGATACACGGCTCAGCAGACAGTATCACACAGGAGAGGATTAGATACACGGCTCAGCAGACGGTATCACACAGGATAGGATTAGATACACAGCTCAGCAGTCAGTATCACACAGGAGAGGATTAGATACACGGCTCAGCAGACAGTATCACACAGGAGAGGATTAGATACACAGCTCAGCAGTCAGTATCACACAGGAGAGGATTAGATACACGGCTCAGCAGACAGTATCACACAGGAGAGGATTAGATACACGGCTCAGCAGACAGTATCACACAGGAGAGGATTAGATACAAAGCTCAGCAGACAGTATCACACAGGAGAGGATTAGATACACAGCTCAGCAGACAGTATCACACAGGATAGGATTAGATACACGGCTCAGCAGACAGTATCACACAGGAGAGGATTAGATACACAGCTCAGCAGACAGTATCACACAGGATAGGATTAGATACACAGCTCAGCAGACAGTATCACACAGGATAGGATTAGATACACGGCTCAGCAGACAGTATCACATAGGATAGGATTAGATACACGGCTCAGCAGACAGTATCACACAGGAGAGGATTAGATACACGGCTCAGCAGACAGTATCACATAGGATAGGATTAGATACACGGCTCAGCAGACAGTATCACACAGGATAGGATTAGATACACAGCTCAGCAGACAGTATCACACAGGAGAGGATTAGATACACGGCTCAGCAGACAGTATCACACAGGAGAGGATTAGATACACAGCTCAGCAGACAGTATCACACAGGAGAGGATTAGATACACAGCTCAGCAGACAGTATCACACAGGAGAGGATTAGATACACGGCTCAGCAGACAGTATCACACAGGAGAGGATTAGATACACAGCTCAGCAGACAGTATCACACAGGAGAGGATTAGATACACGGCTCAGCAGACAGTATCACACAGGAGAGGATTAGATACACAGCTCAGCAGACAGTATCACACAGGAGGGGATTAGATACACGATTCAGCAGACAGTATCACACAGGAGATTATTAGATACACAGCTCAGCAGTCAGTATCACACAGGAGAGGATTAGATACACGGCTCAGCAGACAGTATCACACAGGAGAGGATTAGATACACGGCTCAGCAGACAGTATCACACAGGAGAGGATTAGATACACGGCTCAGCAGACACTATCACACAGGAGAGGATTAGATACACAGCTCAGCAGACAGTATCACACAGGATAGGATTAGATACACGGCTCAGCAGATAGTATCACACAGGATAGGATTAGATACACGGCTCAGCAGACAGTATCACACAGGATAGGATTAGATACACGGCTCAGCAGACAGTATCACACAGGAGAGGATTAGATACACGGCTCAGCAGACAGTATCACACAGGAGAGGATTAGATACACGGCTCAGCAGACAGTATCACACAGGATAGGATTAGATACACGGCTCAGCAGATAGTATCACACAGGATAGGATTAGATACACGGCTCAGCAGACAGTATCACACAGGAGAGGATTAGATACACGGCTCAGCAGACGGTATCACACAGGATAGGATTAGATACACAGCTCAGCAGACAGTATCACACAGGAGAGGATTAGATACACGGCTCAGCAGACAGTATCACACAGGAGAGGTTTAGATACACGGCTCAGCAGACAGTATCACACAGGAGAGGATTAGATACACGGCTCAGCAGACGGTATCACACAGGATAGGATTAGATACACAGCTCAGCAGACAGTATCACACAGGAGAGGATTAGATACACGGCTCAGCAGACAGTATCACACAGGAGAGGATTAGATACACGGCTCAGCAGACAGTATCACACAGGAGAGGATTAGATACACAGCTCAGCAGACAGTATCACACAGGATAGGATTAGATACACAGCTCAGCAGACAGTATCACACAGGATAGGATTAGATACACGGCTCAGCAGACAGTATCACATAGGATAGGATTAGATACACGGCTCAGCAGACAGTATCACACAGGAGAGGATTAGATACACGGCTCAGCAGACAGTATCACATAGGATAGGATTAGATACACGGCTCAGCAGACAGTATCACACAGGATAGGATTAGATACACAGCTCAGCAGACAGTATCACACAGGAGAGGATTAGATACACGGCTCAGCAGACAGTATCACACAGGAGAGGATTAGATACACAGCTCAGCAGACAGTATCACACAGGAGAGGATTAGATACACAGCTCAGCAGACAGTATCACACAGGAGAGGATTAGATACACGGCTCAGCAGACAGTATCACACAGGAGAGGATTAGATACACAGCTCAGCAGACAGTATCACACAGGAGGGGATTAGATACACGATTCAGCAGACAGTATCACACAGGAGATTATTAGATACACAGCTCAGCAGTCAGTATCACACAGGAGAGGATTAGATACACGGCTCAGCAGTCAGTATCATACAGGAGAGGATTAGATACACGGCTCAGCAGACAGTATCACACAGGAGATTATTAGATACACAGCTCAGCAGTCAGTATCACACAGGAGAGGATTAGATACACGGCTCAGCAGACGGTATCACACAGGAGAGGATTAGATACACAGCTCAGCAGTCAGTATCACACAGGATAGGATTAGATACACGGCTCAGCAGACAGTATCACACAGGAGAGGATTAGATACACGGCTCAGCAGACGGTATCACACAGGATAGGATTAGATACACAGCTCAGCAGTCAGTATCACACAGGAGAGGATTAGATACACGGCTCAGCAGACAGTATCACACAGGAGAGGATTAGATACACGGCTCAGCAGACAGTATCACACAGGAGAGGATTAGATACACGGCTCAGCAGACAGTATCACACAGGAGAGGATTAGATACAAAGCTCAGCAGACAGTATCACACAGGATAGGATTAGATACACGGCTCAGCAGTCAGTATCACACAGGATAGGATTAGATACACGGCTCAGCAGACGGTATCACACAGGAGAGGATTAGATACACGGCTCAGCAGACAGTATCACACAGGAGAGGATTAGATACACGGCTCAGCAGACAGTATCACACAGGAGAGGATTAGATACACGGTTCAGCAGACAGTATCACACAGGATAGGATTAGATACACAGCTCAGCAGACAGTATCACACAGGATAGGATTAGATACACGGCTCAGCAGACAGTATCACACAGGAGAGGATTAGATACACGGCTCAGCAGACAGTATCACACAGGAGAGGATTAGATACACGGCTCAGCAGACAGTATCACATAGGATAGGATTAGATACACGGCTCAGCAGACAGTATCACACAGGATAGGATTAGATACACAGCTCAGCAGACAGTATCACACAGGAGAGGATTAGATACACGGCTCAGCAGACAGTATCACACAGGAGAGGATTAGATACACAGCTCAGCAGACGGTATCACACAGGATAGGATTAGATACACAGCTCAGCAGACAGTATCACACAGGAGAGGATTAGATACACAGCTCAGCAGACAGTATCACACAGGAGAGGATTCGATACACAGCTCAGCAGACAGTATCACACAGGAGAGGATTAGATACACGGCTCAGCAGACAGTATCACACAGGATAGGATTAGATACACGGCTCAGCAGACAGTATCACACAGGATAGGATTAGATACACGGCTCAGCAGACAGTATCACACAGGATAGGATTAGATACACGGCTCAGCAGACAGTATCACACAGGATAGGATTAGATACACGGCTCAGCAGACAGTATCACACAGGAGAGGATTAGATACACGGCTCAGCAGACAGTATCACACAGGAGAGGATTAGATACACGGCTCAGCAGACAGTATCACACAGGATAGGATTAGATACACGGCTCAGCAGATAGTATCACACAGGATAGGATTAGATACACGGCTCAGCAGACAGTATCACACAGGAGAGGATTAGATACACGGCTCAGCAGACAGTATCACACAGGAGAGGATTAGATACACGGCTCAGCAGACAGTATCACACAGGAGAGGATTAGATACACGGCTCAGCAGACAGTATCACACAGGATAGGATTAGATACACGGCTCAGCAGACTGTATCACACAGGAGAGGATTAGATACACGGCTCAGCAGACAGTATCACACAGGAGAGGATTAGATACACGGCTCAGCAGACAGTATCACACAGGAGAGGATTAGATACACGGCTCAGCAGACAGTATCACACAGGATAGGATTAGATACACGGCTCAGCAGACTGTATCACACAGGAGAGGATTAGATACACGGCTCAGCAGACAGTATCACACAGGAGAGGATTAGATACAGGATTCAGCAGACAGTATCACACAGGAGATTATTAGATACACAGCTCAGCAGTCAGTATCACACAGGAGAGGATTAGATACACGGCTCAGCAGTCAGTATCATACAGGAGAGGATTAGATACACGGCTCAGCAGACGGTATCACACAGGAGAGGATTAGATACACAGCTCAGCAGTCAGTATCACACAGGAGAGGATTAGATACACGGCTCAGCAGACAGTATCACACAGGAGAGGATTAGATACACGGCTCAGCAGACAGTATCACACAGGAGAGGATTAGATACATGGCTCAGCAGACAGTATCACACAGGAGAGGATTAGATACACGGCTCAGCAGTCAGTATCATACAGGAGAGGATTAGATACACAGCTCAGCAGACAGTATCACACAGGAGAGGATTAGATACATGGCTCAGCAGTCAGTATCATACAGGAGAGGATTAGATACACGGCTCAGCAGTCAGTATCATACAGGAGAGGATTAGATACACGGTTCAGCAGACAGTATCACACAGGAGAGGATTAGATACACGGTTCAGCAGACAGTATCCCACAGGAGAGGATTAGATACACGGCTCAGCAGACAGTATCACACAGGAGAGGATTAGATACACGGTTCAGCAGACAGTATCACACAGGAGAGGATTAGATACACGGCTCAGCAGACAGTATCACACAGGAGAGGATTAGATACACGGCTCAGCAGACGGTATCACACAGGAGAGGATTAGATACACGGCTCAGGAGACAGTATCACACAGGATAGGATTAGATACACTGCTCAGCAGACAGTATCACACAGGAGAGGATTAGATACACGGCTCAGCAGACAGTATCACACAGGATAGGATTAGATACACGGCTCAGCAGACAGTATCACACAGGAGAGGATTAGATACACGGCTCAGCAGACAGTATCACACAGGATAGGATTAGATACACGGCTCAGCAGACAGTATCACACTGGATAGGATTAGATACACGGCTCAGCAGACAGTATCACACAGGAGAGGATTAGATACACGGCTCAGCAGACAGTATCACACAGGATACGATTAGATACACGGTTCAGCAGACAGCATCACACAGGATAGGATTAGATACACAGCTCAGCAGACAGTATCACACAGGAGAGGATTAGATACACGGCTCAGCAGACAGTATCACACAGGAGAGGATTAGATACACGGCTCAGCAGACGGTATCACACAGGAGAGGATTAGATACACGGCTCAGCAGACAGTATCACACTGGATAGGATTAGATACACGGCTCAGCAGACAGTATCACACAGGAGAGGATTAGATACACGGCTCAGCAGACAGTATCACACAGGATAGGATTAGATACACGGCTCAGCAGACAGTATCACACTGGATAGGATTAGATACACGGCTCAGCAGACAGTATCACACAGGAGAGGATTAGATACACGGCTCAGCAGACAGTATCACACAGGATAGGATTAGATACACGGCTCAGCAGACAGTATCACACAGGAGAGGATTAGATACACGGCTCAGCAGACAGTATCACACAGGAGAGGATTAGATACACGGCTCAGCAGACAGTATCACACAGGATAGGATTAGATACACGGCTCAGCAGACAGTATCACACTGGATAGGATTAGATACACGGCTCAGCAGACAGTATCACACAGGAGAGGATTAGATACACGGCTCAGCAGACAGTATCACACAGGATACGATTAGATACACGGTTCAGCAGACAGCATCACACAGGATAGGATTAGATACACAGCTCAGCAGACGGTATCACACAGGAGAGGATTAGATACACGGCTCAGCAGTCAGTATCACACAGGAGAGGATTAGATACACGGCTCAGCAGACAGTATCACACAGGATGGGATTAGATACACAGCTCAGCAGACAGTATCACACAGGATAGGATTAGATACACAGCTCAGCAGACAGTATCACACAGGATAGGATTAGATACACAGCTCAGCAGACAGTATCACACAGGATGGGATTAGATACACGGCTCAGCAGTCAGTATCACACAGGATGGGATTAGATACACGGCTCAGCAGACAGTATCACACAGGATAGGATTAGATACACAGCTCAGCAGATGATATCACACAGGATAGGATTAGATACACGGCTCAGCAGACAGTATCACACAGGAGAGGATTAGATACACGGCTCAGCAGACAGTATCACACAGGAAAGGATTAGATACACGGCTCAGCAGACAGTATCACACAGGAGAGGATTAGATACACGGCTCAGCAGACAGTATCACACAGGAGAGGATTAGATACACGGCTCAGCAGACAGTTTCACACAGGAGAGGATTAGATACACGGCTCAGCAGACAGTATCACACAGGAGAGGATTAGATACACAGCTCAGCAGACAGTATCACACAGGAGAGGATTAGATACACAGCTCAGCAGACAGTATCACACAGGAGAGGATTAGATACACGGCTCAGCAGACAGTATCACACAGGAGAGGATTAGATACACGGCTCAGCAGACAGTATCACACAGGATAGGATTAGATACACGGCTCAGCAGACAGTATCACACAGGAGAGGATTAGATACACAGCTCAGCAGTCAGTATCACACAGGAGAGGATTAGATACACGGCTCAGCAGACAGTATCACAAAGGAGAGGATTAGATACACGGCTCAGCAGACAGTATCACAAAGGATAGGATTAGATACACGGCTCAGCAGACAGTATCACACAGGAGAGGATTAGATACACGGCTCAGCAGACAGTATCACACAGGAGAGGATTAGATACACGGCTCAGCAGACAGTATCACACAGGATAGGATTAGATACACAGCTCAGCAGACAGTATCACACAGGAGAGGATTAGATACACGGCTCAGCAGTCAGTATCACACAGGATAGGATTAGATACACGGCTCAGCAGACAGTATCACACAGGAGAGGATTAGATACACGGCTCAGCAGACAGTATCACACAGGATAGGATTAGATACACAGCTCAGCAGACAGTATCACACAGGAGAGGATTAGATACACGGCTCAGCAGACAGTATCACACAGGAGAGGATTAGATACACAGCTCAGCAGACAGTATCACACAGGATGGGATTAGATACACGGCTCAGCAGTCAGTATCACACAGGAGAGGATTAGATACACGGCTCAGCAGACAGTATCACACAGGAGAGGATTAGATACACGGCTCAGCAGACAGTATCACACAGGAGAGGATTAGATACACGGCTCAGCAGACAGTATCACACAGGATGGGATTAGATACACAGCTCAGCAGACAGTATCACACAGGATAGGATTAGATACACAGCTCAGCAGACAGTATCACACAGGAGAGGATTAGATACACAGCTCAGCAGACAGTATCACACAGGATAGGATTAGATACACAGCTCAGCAGACAGTATCACACAGGATAGGATTAGATACACAGCTCAGCAGACAGTATCACACAGGAGAGGATTAGATACACAGCTCAGCAGACAGTATCACACAGGATGGGATTAGATACACGGCTCAGCAGTCAGTATCACACAGGATGGGATTAGATACACGGCTCAGCAGACAGTATCACACAGGATAGGATTAGATACACAGCTCAGCAGATGATATCACACAGGATAGGATTAGATACACGGCTCAGCAGACAGTATCACACAGGAGAGGATTAGATACACGGCTCAGCAGACAGTATCACACAGGAGAGGATTAGATACACGGCTCAGCAGACAGTATCACACAGGAGAGGATTAGATACACGGCTCAGCAGACAGTATCACACAGGAAAGGATTAGATACACGGCTCAGCAGACAGTATCACACAGGATAGGATTAGATACACGGCTCAGCAGACAGTATCACACAGGAGAGGATTAGATACACGGCTCAGCAGACAGTATCACACAGGATAGGATTAGATATACGGCTCAGCAGACAGTATCACACAGGAGAGGATTAGATACACGGCTCAGCAGTCAGTATCACACAGGAGAGGATTAGATACACGGCTCAGCAGACAGTATCACACAGGAGAGGATTAGATACACGGCTCAGCAGACAGTATCACACAGGATAGGATTAGATACACGGCTCAGCAGTCAGTATCACACAGGAGAGGATTAGATACACGGCTCAGCAGACAGTATCACACAGGAGAGGATTAGATACACAGCTCAGCAGTCAGTATCACACAGGAGAGGATTAGATACACAGCTCAGCAGACGGTATCACACAGGATAGGATTAGATACACGGCTCAGCAGACAGTATCACACAGGAGAGGATTAGATACACAGCTCAGCAGACGGTATCACACAGGAGAGGATTAGATACACAGCTCAGCAGACAGTATCACACAGGAGAGGATTAGATACACGGCTCAGCAGACAGTATCACACAGGAGAGGATTAGATACACAGCTCAGCAGTCAGTATCACACAGGAGAGGATTAGATACACGGCTCAGCAGACAGTATCACACAGGATAGGATTAGATACACAGCTCAGCAGTCAGTATCACACAGGAGAGGATTAGATACACAGCTCAGCAGACAGTATCACACAGGATAGGATTAGATACACGGCTCAGCAGACAGTATCACACAGGATAGGATTAGATACACGGCTCAGCAGTCAGTATCACACAGGAGAGGATTAGATACACAGCTCAGCAGACAGTATCACACAGGAGAGGATTAGATACACGGCTCAGCAGACAGTATCACACAGGAGAGGATTAGATACACGGCTCAGCAGACAGTATCACACAGGATGGGATTAGATACACAGCTCAGCAGACAGTATCACACAGGATAGGATTAGATACACAGCTCAGCAGACAGTATCACACAGGAGAGGATTAGATACACAGCTCAGCAGACAGTATCACACAGGATAGGATTAGATACACAGCTCAGCAGACAGTATCACACAGGATAGGATTAGATACACAGCTCAGCAGACAGTATCACACAGGAGAGGATTAGATACACAGCTCAGCAGACAGTATCACACAGGATGGGATTAGATACACGGCTCAGCAGTCAGTATCACACAGGATGTGATTAGATACACGGCTCAGCAGACAGTATCACACAGGATAGGATTAGATACACAGCTCAGCAGATGATATCACACAGGATAGGATTAGATACACGGCTCAGCAGACAGTATCACACAGGAGAGGATTAGATACACGGCTCAGCAGACAGTATCACACAGGAGAGGATTAGATACACGGCTCAGCAGACAGTATCACACAGGAGAGGATTAGATACACGGCTCAGCAGACAGTATCACACAGGAAAGGATTAGATACACGGCTCAGCAGACAGTATCACACAGGATAGGATTAGATACACGGCTCAGCAGACAGTATCACACAGGAGAGGATTAGATACACGGCTCAGCAGACAGTATCACACAGGATAGGATTAGATATACGGCTCAGCAGACAGTATCACACAGGAGAGGATTAGATACACGGCTCAGCAGTCAGTATCACACAGGAGAGGATTAGATACACGGCTCAGCAGACAGTATCACACAGGAGAGGATTAGATACACGGCTCAGCAGACAGTATCACACAGGATAGGATTAGATACACGGCTCAGCAGTCAGTATCACACAGGAGAGGATTAGATACACGGCTCAGCAGACAGTATCACACAGGAGAGGATTAGATACACAGCTCAGCAGTCAGTATCACACAGGAGAGGATTAGATACACAGCTCAGCAGACGGTATCACACAGGATAGGATTAGATACACGGCTCAGCAGACAGTATCACACAGGAGAGGATTAGATACACAGCTCAGCAGACGGTATCACACAGGAGAGGATTAGATACACAGCTCAGCAGACAGTATCACACAGGAGAGGATTAGATACACGGCTCAGCAGACAGTATCACACAGGAGAGGATTAGATACACAGCTCAGCAGTCAGTATCACACAGGAGAGGATTAGATACACGGCTCAGCAGACAGTATCACACAGGATAGGATTAGATACACAGCTCAGCAGTCAGTATCACACAGGAGAGGATTAGATACACAGCTCAGCAGACAGTATCACACAGGATAGGATTAGATACACGGCTCAGCAGACAGTATCACACAGGATAGGATTAGATACACGGCTCAGCAGTCAGTATCACACAGGAGAGGATTAGATACACAGCTCAGCAGACAGTATCACACAGGATAGGATTAGATACACGGCTCAGCAATCAGTATCACACAAGAGAGGATTAGATACACGGCTCAGCAGTCAGTATCACACAGGATAGGAATAGATACACAGCTCAGCAGACGGTATCACACAGTAGAGGATTAGATACACGGCTCAGCAGACAGTATCACACAGGAGAGGATTAGATACACGGCTCAGCAGACAGTATCACACAGGAGAGGATTAGATACGCGGCTCAGCAGACAGTATCACACAGGAGAGGATTAGATACACGGCTCAGCAGACAGTATCACACAGGAGAGGATTAGATACACAGCTCAGCAGACAGTATCACACAGGAGAGGATTAGATACACGGCTCAGCAGACAGTATCACACAGGAGAGGATTAGATACACAGCTCAGCAGTCAGTATCACACAGGAGAGGATTAGATACACGGCTCAGCAGACAGTATCACACAGGAGAGGATTAGATACACGGCTCAGCAGACAGTATCACACAGGAGAGGATTAGATACACGGCTCAGCAGACAGTATCACACAGGAGAGGATTAGATACACGGCTCAGCAGATAGTATCACACAGGATAGGATTAGATATACGGCTCAGCAGTCAGTATCACACAGGAGAGGATTAGATACACGGCTCAGCAGACAGTATCACACAGGAGAGGATTAGATACACGGCTCAGCAGTCAGTATCACACAGGAGAGGATTAGATTCGATTTTTGGCATTTGTTGTCTTTGCCTCAGAAACGGCATTTTTGATGTCACCCCACAAATGTTCGGATTAAGGTCCGGGGATTGGGCTGGCCACTCCATAACCTCAATTTTTGTTGGGCTGGAACCAAGATTTTGCTCATTTACTGGTGTGTTTAGGGTCGTTGTCTTGGTGAAACATCCATTTCGAGGGCATATCCTCTTCAGCGTAAGGCAACATGACCTCTTCAAGTATTTTAACATATGCAAACTGGTCCATGATCCCTGGTTTGCGGTAAATAGGTCTGGCACCATAGTAAGAGAAACATGCCCATATCATGATGCTTCCACCATGCTTCACTGTCTGCAGGGTGTACTGTGGCTGAATGCAGAGTTTGGGGGTCGTCTGACGAACTGTCTGTGGCCCTGGGACCCAAAAAGAACAATTTTACCTTCATCAGTCCACAAAATGTTTTTCTATTTCTCTTTAGGCCGGTTGATGTGCTGTTCTTTGGCAAATTGTATCCGTTTCAGTACATGCCTTTTTTTTAACAGTTGGACTTTGTGGGGACTTCTAAGAGTAAGAGATTAGCTTCACACAGGCGTCTTCTCACTGTCACAGTCCTCACCGGTAATTTGAGACTGTCTGTGATCATCCTGGAGCTGATCATCGGCTGAGCCTTTGCCATGTCTGGCTATTCTTCCATCCATTTGAATGGTAGTCTTCCGTTTTCTTCCACGTCTCTCTGGTTTTGCTTTCCATTATAAAGCATTGGTGATCATTTTAGCTGAACAGCCGATCATTGTCTGCACGTCTTTATAAGTTTTACCCTCTCCAATCAACCTTTTAATTAAAGTACGCTATTCTTCTGAACAATGTTTCAAGCTACCCATATTTCTCAGGCTTTCAAGGAGAAATGCATGTACAACATGTGCTGCTTCACCCTTAAATAAGGGCCACCTGATTCACAGCTGTTTCTTCACAGAATGATTGACCGCACTGATTGAACTCCACACCCCCTTTCAATTAATTATTAAGTGTATTACATACAGTCCGAGTATTACGCACAGTCTGAGTATTACCCATAGTCCGAGTATTACCTACAGTCCGAGTATTACCCACAGTCTGAGTATTACCCACAGTCCGAGTATTACCCACAGTCTGAATATTGCCTACAGTCCGAGTATTACCCACAGTCCGAGTATTACCTACAGTCTGAGTATTACATACAGTCTGAGTATTACCTACAGTCCGAGTATTTCCTACAGTCTGAGTATTACCCACAGTCTGAGTATTACCCACAGTCTGAGTATTAGCTACAGTCCGAGTATTACCCTCAGTCCGAGTATTACCTACAGTCCGAGTATTACCTACAGTCTGAGTATTACCCACAGTCTGAGTATTACCCACAGTCTGAGTATTACCTACAGTCTGAGTATTACCCTCAGTCCGAGTATTACCCACAGTCCGAGTAATACCTACAGTCTGACTATTACCTACAGTCTGCGTATTACCTACAGTCTGAGTATTACTCACAGTCTGAGTATTACCCACAGTCCGAGTATTACCTACAGTCTGAGTATTACTCACAGTCTGCGTATTACCCACAGTCCGAGTATTACCTACAGTCCGAGTATTACCTACAGTCTGAGTATTACCTACAGTCTGCGTATTACCTACAGTCTGAGTATTACTCACAGTCTGAGTATTGCCTACAGTCTGAGTATTACCTACAGTCTGAGTATTACCTACAGTCTGAGTATTACCCACAGTCTGAGTATTGCCTACAGTCTGAGTATTACCTACACTCCGAGTATTACCTACAGTCTGAGTATTACCTACAGTTCGAGTATTACCCATAGTCTGAGTATTACCTACAGTCTGAGTATTACCCACAGTCCGAGTATTACCCCCAGTCTGAGTATTACCTACAGTCCGAGTATTACCTACAGTCTGAGTATTACCCACAGTCTGAGTATTACCTACAGTCTGAGTATTACCCCCAGTCTGAGTATTACCTACAGTCCGAGTATTACCTACAGTCTGAGTATTACCCACAGTCTGAGTATTACCCACAGTCTGAGTATTACCCACAGTCCGAGTAATACCTACAGTCTGACTATTACCTACAGTCTGCGTATTACCTACAGTCTGAGTATTACTCACAGTCTGAGTATTACCCACAGTCCGAGTATTACCTACAGTCCGAGTATTACCCACAGTCTGACTGTTACTCACAGTCTGAGTATTACCTACAGTCTGAGTATTACCTACAGTCCGAGTATTTCCTACAGTCTGAGTATTACCCACAGTCTGACTATTACCCACAGTCTGACTATTACCCACAGTCTGAGTATTGCCTACAGTCCGAGTATTACCCTCAGTCCGAGTATTACCCACAGTCTGAGTATTACCCACAGTCTGAGTATTACCTACAGTCCGAGTATTACCCTCAGTCCGAGTATTACCCACAGTCCGAGTAATACCTACAGTCTGCGTATTACCTACAGTCTGCGTATTACCTACAGTCTGAGTATTACTCACAGTCTGAGTATTACCCACAGTCCGAGTATTACCTACAGTCTGAGTATTACTCACAGTCTGCGTATTACCCACAGTCCGAGTATTACCTACAGTCCGAGTATTACCTACAGTCTGCGTATTACCTACAGTCTGAGTATTACTCACAGTCTGAGTATTGCCTACAGTCTGAGTATTGCCTACAGTCTGAGTATTACCTACACTCCGAGTATTACCTACAGTCTGAGTATTACCTACAGTTCGAGTATTACCCATAGTCTGAGTATTACCTACAGTCTGAGTATTACCCACAGTCCGAGTATTACCCCCAGTCTGAGTATTACCTACAGTCCGAGTATTACCTACAGTCTGAGTATTACCCACAGTCTGAGTATTACCTACAGTCTGAGTATTACCCCCAGTCTGAGTATTACCTACAGTCCGAGTATTACCTACAGTCTGAGTATTACCCACAGTCTGAGTATTACCTACAGTCTGAGTATTACCCACAGTCTGAGTATTACCTACAGTCTGCGTATTACCTACAGTCTGAGTATTACTCACAGTCTGAGTATTACCCACAGTCTGAGTGTTACCTACAGTCTGAGTATTATCTACAGTCTGAGTATTACCCACAGTCTGAGTATTACCCACAGTCCGATTATTACCCACAGTCTGAGTATTACCCCCAGTCTTAGTATTACCCACAGTCTGAGTGTTACCTACAGTCTGAGTATTACCTACAGTCTGAGTATTGCCTACAGTCTGAGTATTACCCACAGTCTGAGTATTACCTACAGTCCGTGTATTACCTACAGTCTGAGTATTACCTACACTCCGAGTATTACCTACAGTCTGAGTATTACCTACAGTCCGTGTATTACCTACAGTCTGAGTATTACCTACAGTTCGAGTATTACCCATAGTCTGAGTATTACCTACAGTCTGAGTATTACCCACAGTCTGAGTATTACCCACAGTCTGAATATTACCTACAGTCTGAGTATTACCTACAGTCTGAGTATTACCCACAGTCTGAGTATTACCCCCAGTCTTAGTATTACCCACAGTCTGAGTGTTACCTACAGTCTGAGTATTACCTACAGTCTGAGTATTGCCTACAGTCTGAGTATTACCTACACTCTGAGTATTACCTACAGTCTGAGTGTTACCTACAGTCTGAGTATTACCTACAGTCTGAGTATTGCCTACAGTCTGAGTATTACCCACAGTCTGAGTATTACCCACAGTCTGAGTATTACCCCCAGTCTTAGTATTACCCACAGTCTGAGTGTTACCTACAGTCTGAGTATTACCTACAGTCTGAGTGTTACCTACAGTCTGAGTATTACCTACAGTCTGAGTATTACCTACAGTCTGAGTATTGCCTACAGTCTGAGTATTACCCACAGTCTGAGTATTACCTACAGTCTGAGTATTACCTACAGTCTGAGTATTACCCACAGTCTGAGTATTACCTACAGTCTGAGTATTACCTACAGTCTGAGTGTTACCTACAGTCTGAGTATTACCTACAGTCTGAGTATTGCCTACAGTCTGAGTATTACCCACAGTCTGAGTATTACCCCCAGTCTGAGTATTACCCCCAGTCTGAGTGTTACCTACAGTCTGAGTATTACCTACAGTCTGAGTATTGCCTACAGTCTGAGTATTACCCACAGTCTGAGTATTACCTACAGTCTGAGTATTACCTACAGTTCGAGTATTACCTACAGTCTGAGTATTACCTACAGTCTGAGTATTACCTACAGTCCGAGTATTACCTACAGTTCGAGTATTACCCATGGTCTGAGTATTACCTACAGTCTGAGAATTACCCACAGTCTGAGTATTACCTACAGTCTGCGTATTACCTACAGTCTGAGTATTACTCACAGTCTGAGTATTACCCACAGTCTGAGTGTTACCTACAGTCTGAGTATTGCCTACAGTCTGAGTATTACCCACAGTCTGAGTATTACCTACAGTCCGTGTATTACCTACAGTCTGAGTATTACCTACAGTTCAAGTATTACCTACAGTCTGAGTATTACCTACAGTCCGAGTATTACCTACAGTTCGAGTATTACCCATGATCTGAGTATTACCTACAGTCTGAGTATTGCCTACAGTCCGAGTATTACCTACAATCTGAGTATTACCCCCAGTCTGAGTATTACCCCCAGTCCGAGTATTACCTACAGTCTGAGTATTACCTACAGTCTGAGTATTACCCACAGTCTGAGTATTACCTACAGTCTGAGTATTACCTACAGTCTGAGTGTTACCTACAGTCTGAGTATTACCTACAGTCTGAGTATTGCCTACAGTCTGAGTATTACCCACAGTCTGAGTATTACCCCCAGTCTGAGTATTACCCCCAGTCTTAGTATTACCCACAGTCTGAGTGTTACCTACAGTCTGAGTATTACCTACAGTTCGAGTATTACCTACAGTCTGAGTATTACCTACAGTCCGAGTATTACCTACAGTTCGAGTATTACCCATGATCTGAGTATTACCTACAGTCTGAGTATTGCCTACAGTCCGAGTATTACCTACAATCTGAGTATTACCCCCAGTCTGAGTATTACCCCCAGTCCGAGTATTACCTACAGTCTGAGTATTACCCACAGTCTGAGTGTTACCTACAGTCTGAGTATTACCTACAGTCTGAGTATTGCCTACAGTCTGAGTATTACCCACAGTCCGTGTATTACCTACAGTCTGAGTATTACCTACAGTTCGAGTATTACCTACAGTCTGAGTATTACCTACAGTCCGAGTATTACCTACAGTTCGAGTATTACCCATGATCTGAGTATTACCTACAGTCTGAGTATTGCCTACAGTCCGAGTATTACCTACAATCTGAGTATTACCCCCAGTCTGAGTATTACCCCCAGTCCGAGTATTACCTACAGTCTGAGTATTACCCACAGTCTGAGTATTACCTACAGTCTGAGTATTACCTACAGTCTGCGTATTACCTACAGTCTGAGTATTACTCACAGTCTGAGTATTGCCTACAGTCTGAGTATTACCCACAGTCTGAGTATTGCCTACAGTCTGAGTATTACCTACAGTCTGAGTGTTACCTACAATCTGAGTATTTCCTACAGTCTGAGTATTACCTACAGTTCGAGTATTACCCATAATCTGAGTATTACCTACAGTGTGAGTATTACCCACATTCCGAGTATTACCCACAGTCTGAGTATTACCTACAGTCTGAGTATTACCCACATTCCGAGTATTACCTACAGTCTGAGTGTTACCTACAGTCTGAGTATTACCTACAGTTCGAGTATTACCTACAGTCCGAGTATTACCCAGTCTGAGTATTACCCTCAGTCTGAGTATTACCTACAGTCTGAGTATTACCTACAGTCCGAGTATTACCTACAGTCTGAGTATTACCCACAGTCTGAGTATTACCTACAGTCCGAGTATTACCCACAGTCCGAGTATTACCCACAGTCTAAGTTTTACCTACAGTCTGAGTATTACCCACAGTCCGAGTATTACCTACAGTCTGAGTATTACCCACAGTCCGAGTATTACCTACAGTCTGAGTATTACCCACAGTCCGAGTATTACCTACAGTCCGAGTATTACCCACAGTCTGACTGTTACCCACAGTCTGAGTATTACCTACAGTCCGAGTATTTCCTACAGTCTGAGTATTACCCTCAGTCCGAGTATTACCCACAGTCCGAGTAATACCTACAGTCTGCGTATTACCTACAGTCTGCGTATTACCTACAGTCTGAGTATTACTCACAGTCTGAGTATTACTCACAGTCTGCGTATTACCCACAGTCCGAGTATTACCTATAGTCCGAGTATTACCTACAGTCTGAGTATTACCTACAGTCTGCGTATTACCTACAGTCTGAGTATTACTCACAGTCTGAGTATTGCCTACAGTCTGAGTATTACCTACAGTTCGAGTATTACCCATAGTCTGAGTATTACCTACAGTCTGAGTATTACCTACAGTCTGAGTATTACCCACAGTCCGAGTATTACCCCCAGTCTGAGTATTACCTACAGTCCGAGTATTACCTACAGTCTGAGTATTACCCACAGTCTGAGTATTACCCACAGTCTGAGTATTACCTACAGTCTGCGTATTACCTACAGTTCGAGTATTACCCATAGTCTGAGTATTACCTACAGTCTGAGTATTACCTACAGTCTGAGTATTACCCACAGTCCGAGTATTACCCCCAGTCTGAGTATTACCTACAGTCTGAGTATTACCCACAGTCTGAGTATTACCCACAGTCTGAGTATTACCTACAGTCTGCGTATTACCTACAGTTCGAGTATTACCCATAGTCTGAGTATTACCTACAGTCTGAGTATTACCCACAGTCTGAGTATTACCCACAGTCTGAGTATTACCTACAGTCTGCGTATTACCTACAGTCTGCGTATTACCTACAGTCTGAGTATTACTCACAGTCTGAGTATTACCCACAGTCTGAGTGTTACCTACAGTCTGAGTATTACCTACAGTCTGAGTATTACCCACAGTCTGAGTATTACCCACAGTCCGAGTATTACCCACAGTCTGAGTATTACCCCCAGTCTTAGTATTACCCACAGTCTGAGTGTTACCTACAGTCTGAGTATTACCTACAGTCTGAGTATTGCCTACAGTCTGAGTATTACCCACAGTCTGAGTATTACCTACAGTCCGTGTATTACCTACAGTCTGAGTATTACCTACACTCCGAGTATTACCTACAGTCTGAGTATTACCTACAGTTCGAGTATTACCCATAGTCTGAGTATTACCTACAGTCTGAGTATTACCTACAGTCTGAGTATTACCCACAGTCTGAGTATTGCCTACAGTCTGAGTATTACCTACAGTCTGAGTATTACCTACAGTCTGAGTGTTACCTACAGTCTGAGTATTACCTACAGTCTGAGTATTGCCTACAGTCTGAGTATTACCCACAGTCTGAGTATTACCCCCAGTCTGAGTATTACCCCCAGTCTGAGTATTACCCACAGTCTGAGTATTACCTACAGTCTGAGTATTGCCTACAGTCTGAGTATTACCCACAGTCTGAGTATTACCTACAGTCCGTGTATTACCTACAGTCTGAGTATTACCTACAGTTCGAGTATTACCTACAGTCTGAGTATTACCTACAGTCCGAGTATTACCTACAGTTCGAGTATTACCCATGGTCTGAGTATTACCTACAGTCTGAGTATTGCCTACAGTCCGGGTATTACCTACAATCTGAGTATTACCCCCAGTCTGAGTATTACCCCCAGTCCGAGTATTACCTACAGTCTGAGTATTACCCACAGTCTGAGTATTACCTACAGTCTGAGTATTACCTACAGTCTGCGTATTACCTACAGTCTGAGTATTACTCACAGTCTGAGTATTGCCTACAGTCTGAGTATTACCCACAGTCTGAGTATTGCCTACAGTCTGAGTATTACCCACAGTCTGAGTGTTACCTACAATCTGAGTATTACCTACAGTCTGAGTATTACCTACAGTTCGAGTATTACCTACAGTCTGAGTGTTACCCACATTCCGAGTATTACCCACAGTCTGAGTATTACCTACAGTCTGAGTATTACCCACATTCCCAGTATTACCTACAGTCTGAGTGTTACCTACAGTCTGAGTATTACCTACAGTTCGAGTATTACCTACAGTCCGAGTATTACCCAGTCTGAGTATTACCCTCAGTCTGAGTATTACCTACAGTCTGAGTATTACCTACAGTCCGAGTATTACCTACAGTCTGAGTATTACCCACAGTCTGAGTATTACCTACAGTCTGAATATTACCCACATTCCGAGTATTACCCACAGTCTGAGTATTACCTACAGTCTGAGTATTACCCACATTCCCAGTATTACCTACAGTCTGAGTGTTACCTACAGTCTGAGTATTACCTACAGTTCGAGTATTACCTACAGTCCGAGTATTACCCACAGTCCGAGTATTACCCACAGTCTAAGTTTTACCTACAGTCTGAGTATTACCTACAGTCCGAGTATTACCTACAGTCTGAGTATTACCCACAGTCCGAGTATTACCTACAGTCTGAGTATTACCCACAGTCTGAGTATTACCTACAGTCCGAGTATTACCCACAGTCCGAGTATTACCCACAGTCTAAGTTTTACCTACAGTCTGAGTATTACCCACAGTCCGAGTATTACCTACAGTCTGAGTATTACCCACAGTCCGAGTATTACCTACAGTCTGAGTATTACCCACAGTCTGAGTATTACCTACAGTCTGAGTATTACCCACAGTCTGAGTATTACCTACAGTCTGAGTATTACCTACAGTCTGAGTATTACCCACAGTCTGAGTATTACCTACAGTCTGAGTATTACCTACAGTTCGAGTATTACCTACAGTCTGAGTGTTACCCACATTCCGAGTATTACCCACAGTCTGAGTATTACCTACAGTCTGAGTATTACCCACATTCCCAGTATTACCTACAGTCTGAGTGTTACCTACAGTCTGAGTATTACCTACAGTTCGAGTATTACCTACAGTCCGAGTATTACCCAGTCTGAGTATTACCCTCAGTCTGAGTATTACCTACAGTCTGAGTATTACCTACAGTCCGAGTATTACCTACAGTCTGAGTATTACCCACAGTCTGAGTATTACCTACAGTCTGAATATTACCCACATTCCGAGTATTACCCACAGTCTGAGTATTACCTACAGTCTGAGTATTACCCACAGTCCGAGTATTACCCACAGTCTAAGTTTTACCTACAGTCTGAGTGTTACCTACAGTCTGAGTATTACCTACAGTTCGAGTATTACCTACAGTCCGAGTATTACCCACAGTCCGAGTATTACCCACAGTCTAAGTTTTACCTACAGTCTGAGTATTACCTACAGTCCGAGTATTACCTACAGTCTGAGTATTACCCACAGTCCGAGTATTACCTACAGTCTGAGTATTACCCACAGTCTGAGTATTACCTACAGTCCGAGTATTACCCACAGTCCGAGTATTACCCACAGTCTAAGTTTTACCTACAGTCTGAGTATTACCCACAGTCCGAGTATTACCTACAGTCTGAGTATTACCCACAGTCCGAGTATTACCCACAGTCTGAGTATTACCTACAGTCTGAGTATTACCCACAGTCTGAGTATTACCTACAGTCTGAGTATTACCTACAGTCTGAGTATTACCCACAGTCTGAGTATTACCTACAGTCTGAGTATTACCTACAGTCTGAGTATTACCCACAGTCTGAATATTACCTACAGTCTGAGTATTACTCACAGTCTGAGTATTACCCACAGTCTGAGTATTACCTACAGTGCGAGTATTACCTACAGTCCGAGTATTACCCACAGTCCGAGTATTACCCACAGTCTAAGTTTTACCTACAGTCCGAGTATTACCTACAGTCCGAGTATTACCTACAGTCCGAGTATTACCCACAGTCCGAGTATTACCCACAGTCTAAGTTTTACCTACAGTCTGAGTATTACCCACAGTCTGAGTTTTACCTGCAGCGCAAATAATGATGAATTGAGCGTGGGGGTGGGGAGAGCAAATGATAATGAATAAGGGTGGGGGACAACAAATGATGATGAATTGGGGGTGGGGGGAGTAAGTAATGATGCAGTGTGGGTGGGAGAGAGAGAGGACATCACATGACAAGATGAATTGGGGCGGAAGGGGGCATGTACATATAATGAATTGGGAGAGGGGGGCGTTGAGGATAACGGAGTGTGACTTGTAATGAATTGGGGGAAAGAGTACAGATTCTAATTAATTTATATATTCATTAGGTGGCGAAAGTGGCTATTTATAGTTAGTGGGGGCACCATGGAGGATTACAGTTGATATTTGGAATGGTGGGTTGCATAATAACTAATTATATATTAATGGTGGGTGCATATCTGTGTAGTGTAGAAGTTGGGGAATGTGCTTTAGATAACTATGTGCTATTTTATGCAGAGACGAGTCCTGGCTGGAAGAAGTGATGGCGATCTGTGGATGAAGGAGAAAAGCGAAGATGAAGGACTTCAACTAGAGACGTCACTGGTGAGTCAGTGTGTTATCTGTACACTGACACTATACACTGTATACTATGTACAGAGCTCCTGTGTACAATGTCACTGGTGATCCCTGTATTACCTGTACACTGTATACTGAGCTCCTGTGTATAATGTCACTGGTGGTCACTGTATTACCTGTACACTATACACTATATACAGAGCTCCTGTGTATAATGTCACTGGTGATCACTGCATTACCTTTACACTATACACTATATACAGAGCTCCTGTGTATAATGTCACTGGTGATCCCTGTATTGCCTGTACACTATACACTATATACAGAGCTCCTGTGTATAATGTCACTGGTGATCACTGTATTACCTCTACACTGACACTATATACAGAGCTCCTGTGTATAATGTCACTGGTGATCACTGTATTACCTGTACACTATATACTGAGCTCCTGTGTATAATGTCACTGGTGTTCACGGTATTACCTGTACACTATACACAGAGCTCCTGTGTATAATGTCACTGGTGATCACGGTATTACCTGTACACTATATACAGAGCTCCTGTGTATAATGTCACTGGTGTTCACTGTATTACCTGTACACTATACACTATATACAGAGCTCCTGTGTATAATGTCACTGGTGATCACTGTATTACCTGTACACTATACACTATATACAGAGCTCCTGTGTACAATGTCACTGGTGATCCCTGTATTACCCGTACACTGACACTATATACAGAGCTCCTGTGTACAATGTCACTGGTGATCCCTGTATTACCTGTACACTGACACTATATACAGAGCTTCTGTGTATAATGTCACTGGTGATCACTGTATTACCTGTACACTATACACTATATACAGAGCTCCTGTGTATAATGTCACTGGTGATCACTGTATTACCTGTACACTATACACTATATACAGAGCTCCTGTGTACAATGTCACTGGTGATTCCTGTATTACCTGTACACTGACACTATATACAGAGCTCCTGTGTATAATGTCACTGGTGATCACTGTATTATCTGTATACTGTATACTATATACAGAGCTCCTGTGTATAATGTCACTGGTGATCACTGTATTACCTGTACACTGACACTATATGCAGAGCTCCTGTGTATAATGTCACTGGTGATCACTGTATTACCTCTACACTGACACTATATACAGAGCTCCTGTGTATAATGTCACTGGTGATCCCTGTATTACCTGTACACTATACACTATATACAGAGCTCCTGTGTATAATGTCGCTGGTGATCACTGTATTACCTGTACACTATACACTATATACAGAGCTCCTGTGTACAATGTCACTGGTGATCACTGTATCACCTGTTCACTGGCACTATATACAGAGCTCCTGTGTATAATGTCGCTGGTGATCACTCTATTACCTGTACACTATACACTATATATAGAGCTCCTGTGTACAATGTCACTGGTGATCCCTGTATTACCTGTACACTGACACTATATACAGAGCTCCTGTTTATAATGTCACTAGTGATCACTGTATTACCTGTACATTGACACTATACCCTGTATACTATCTACAGAGCTCCCGTGTATAATGGGACTTATGATAATATTAATATTGTGTCTTTTTATTAATGATCAGTATTGCAGTATTCGGTCACTATGTGATGGAAATATGTGGTCTGGTTATGGTAAGCCGGTATTTGTTCATTGTATGTGGTATTATTTGGTCACTATGTGATGGTAAAATGTGGTATGGCCATGGTGTGACGGTATTTCTCCCTTGTATATGGTATTATTCAGTCACTATGTGGTGGTAATATGTGATCTGGTCATGGTGTGACAGTATTTGTTCCTTGTATGTGATATTATTGGTCATTTAAAAAAAATTATGTGACACATTCCCTTACAGAAAATGAAATAAAAATATACCTAAAAAGAATATTGGATATTTTAAGAAATGTTTAATAGGTTAGATTAGAGTAGGGCCCGGCCAAAAGAGACTACCTGGTCGTGGTGGCTACTTAAAAAATCTTTTGGCTAAAACAAAAGCTGATGGCTATGTATGTGATATGATTCGATGGGAACTGTTAATGTGTGATTGGTGAGGACGTGGTGCAGAAGTGGAGTTTTTCCAAGAGTGGGCGGTGGGACTGCGGAAGGTTCGAGGGATGGAGAAGGAACTGGGATGGAAGAGGAGTCTCAAGGGGGCCCGACAATGTTGCCAGTATGGGGCTCTGAAATTCCCCACCCCCACCCTCAATTCATAATATTAAAAACATTACCATGTGTCAAAGTTGACCTCTGTGTGAATAAGGGCAAAAAAAGGACTGGGTCCTGAATGTGGACACCAGCCAGGGGGAGCTTTTTAAATGTACTATCCAGTTCTAGGAAGGGGGGGCCACACCTTGGTTTACACAGAATGCAAAAAATACAAAGAAAAAACACAAAATGTGAGCTTGGTTTAAGTTGGTATACGAGCAGCACATAAATGCGTGTTTCACAATGGCCATGAATCAGAAAAACCTAAAACTCACTCTCAATTCATTATTTGCTCTCCCCACCCCCATTCTTCATTTACTCTCCCCCTCCACTCCTAATTCCTCATTAGCTCTCCCCACCCCACACTCCCAGTTCATTATTTGCTCCCCCCACCTCCACTTCATCATATGCTCTCCTCACCCCCACACACAGTTCATGTACTCTCCTCACCCCCACACACAGTTCATGTACTCTCCTCACCCCCACACACAGTTCATGTACTCTCCTCACCCCCACACACAGTTCTTGTACTCTCCTCACCCCCCACACACAGTTCATGTACTCTCCTCACCCCCACACACAGCTCTTGTACTCTCCTCACCCCCCACTCCCAGTTCATCAAGTGCTCTCCTCACCCCCCACACACAGTTGTTGTACTCTCCTCAACCCCACACACAGTTCTTGTACTCTCCTCACCTCCCACTTCCAGTTCATCAAGTGCTCTCCTCATCCCCCAGTCCCATTTCATGTGCTCTCCCCATCCCCCACTCACAGTTCATCATGTGCTCTCTCCACACCCCACTTCCAGTTCATCATATGCTCTGCCCACTCCCCAGTCCCAGGTCATCATATGCTCTGCCCACTCCCCAGTCCCAGGTCATCATATGCTCTGCCCACTCCCCGGTCCCAGTTCATCATATGCTCTGCCCACTCCCCAGTCCCAGTTCATCATATGCTCTGCCCACTCCCCAGTCCCAGGTCATCATATGCTCTGCCCACTCCCCAGTCCCAGTTCATCATGTGCTCTGCCCACTCCCCAGTCCCAGTTCATCATATGCTCTGCCCACCCCCCAGTCCCAGTTCATCATATGCTCTGCCCACTCCCCAGTCCCAGTTCATCATATGCTCTGCCCACTCCCCAGTCCCAGGTCATCATATGCTCTGCCCACTTCCCAGTCCCAGGTCATCATATGCTCTGCCCACTCCCCAGTCCCAGGTCATCATATGCTCTGCCCACTCCCCAGTCCCAGGTCATCATGTGCTCTGCCCACTCCCCAGTCCCAGTTCATCATATGCTCTGCCCACTCCCCAGTCCCAGTTCATCATATGCTCTGCCCACTCCCCAGTCCCAGTTCATCATATGCTCTGCCCACTCCCCAGTCCCAGTTCATCATATGCTCTGCCCACTCCCCAGTACCAGTCCATCATGTGCTCTGCCCACTCCCCAGTCCCAGTTCATCATATGCTCTGCCCACTCCCCAGTCCCAGTTCATCATATGCTCTGCCCACTCCCCAGTCCCAGTTCATCATATGCTCTGCCCACTCCCCAGTCCCAGTTCATCATATGCTCTGCCCACTCCCCAGTACCAGTCCATCATATGCTCTGCCCACTCCCCAGTACCAGTCCATCATGTGCTCTACCCCCCCCCAAGACCATTTAATTAATTCTATTAAAAAAATAATAAAGTTTTCATACTTACCTCTCTTACGATCTCTGCAGCTCCACTTCTGGACTAGCATCCTCGCGCTCGATGCGGGCGAGTACACGATGACATCATCGCGTACGCTCCGACTCCAGCGCTTCACAGAAGAGGAGGAGGGACTCCCTTGGAGCTTCACGGCTTTTTGGCCAAGAGAGCTGCAAGGCAGAAGCTCCCTGCTGCTAGATATACGCCACCGGCGGCGGCACACTAGCATGTGATACCCATTGGCCTGATGAGCGGAAGCACAAGAAGGGGGGGCCCCCGGACAGGGACAGGGCCCCGCCCTTTTATGCTGTTCACCAGGCCCCATACAGCAGTAAGGGCAGTAATGCTCTGATGGCGGCCCTGCTTAGTATTATCCACAGTCTGAGCATTACCTACAGTCTGAGCATTACCTACAGTCTGAGTATTATCCACCATCTATAGTAGTGATGATATAATAGTACCATCTATAGTAGTGATGATATAACAGTACCATCTATAGTAGTGATGATATAATAGTACCATCTATAGTAGTGATAATATAATAGTACCATCTATAGTAGTGATGATATAATAGTACCATCTATAGTAGTGATGATATAATAGTACCATCTATAGTAGTGATGATATAATAGTACCATCTATAGTAGTGATGATATAATAGTACCATCTATAGTAGTGATAATATAATAGTACCATCTATAGTAGTGATGATATAATAGTACCATCTATAGTAGTGATGATATAATAGTACCATCTATAGTAGTGATGATATAATAGTACCATCTATAGTAGTGATAATATAATAGTACCATCTATAGTAGTGATGATATAATAGTACCATCTATAGTAGTGATGATATAATAGTACCATCTATAGTAGTGATAATATAATAGTACCATCTATAGTAGTGATGATATAATAGTACCATCTATAGTAGTGATGATATAATAGTACCATCTATAGTAGTGATGATATAATAGTACCATCTATAGTAGTGATGATATAATAGTACCATCTATAGTAGTGATAATATAATAGTACCATCTATAGTAGTGATGATATAATAGTACCATCCATAGTAGTGATGATATAATAGTACCGTGTATATTGATGATATTATTACAGTACAATTAGTAGATCTGCTGCTATTATGTATCAGTCATCGGATTCTTTTCTGCTATTACTTCTTGTTATTGATCTTTTCTTTAGAACCAGACTTTGCTTCTTTTTACAGTTTTCACTTCACTTTTTTTAAGCCCAAATCTCCACTAATAAATGAAACAATCTTTTTGTCTCGTCCTTTACAGTTTGTGATCCGTCACCAGTGATGATGGCCGACGTCTGAGCTCATTGCTTCCGATGAATCGTTCACCTCCGATCGGAAAATCACCAATGTCTGTGGCCATGATGGCTTCTGGCGCCTTAAAGGGCCGGATCAGTACAGTCAGCAGAAAACTTATGGAGATCCCAAAACTTTTCCCTAGAAGTTTCCATCTGGGCCCGGGTGGCTTCTCATGGCGGAGCGGACGGCGCTATATTATTTCATTAAGTGTTAACCAGGAGGGGATTAAAACCAGTAAAACCAGTGGCTTTGTGCAGCAAGGTCAAGACCTGTGACAAGTCCAGAGTTGGACCCTTTCATGTCCCCGCCCCCCCCCCCCCCCCCCCCCCCGTCCCTGGAGACCCTCATTGCCCAGGAATGGGAGCGCGGACGTCTGGGCCAGACAGGATTCGCCATTGTTGTCAGCACTCGGAGCTTTCTCCTGTGTTTTTTTTTTTTTTTTTTTTTTTCCCCCCTAAACAAAACAGATCTGAACTGAGCCAAGGAAACAAAAATGTATTGTTCCTCGCAGATGGAAGCGAGTGTCGCCTAGGTAACGAGATTAATCTCCCTTTTCTCTCCATTCCTCTTGTAGAGCGGTAATCGGTGAGTCCTTTTCACAAAAAGCAGCCTCAAAGCTCGGGGCTCTAACTAGGTTCCTAATTAGCTGCAATTTACAATGAAGACAACATGATGAGATAATAGAAATTTGCAAAATAATGACATACCTCAGCCAAATATTCCTCCTCCTAAGAACCATTTTTATAGAAAAACAATAAAGAGGGCCCTTCTAAAGCCGAGCTGGAAAATGGTGGCGCATTATGTGACACAGAACGCTATTGTTCCCCCCTTGTTCCCCCAATCAACAGCTTATTGTTTGCCATCTTAAATAAAAATGACTGAAATACCGGCCCCATAATGATCTCCATTGCGCTAATATCCAGCGAATAGTGAGAACGTATCCGAGCCAGAGTCCGAGCGGGCCGATCGGGGCCGGGCCATGGGCGCCATCATTTCCATGGCTACATTGTATCGGCCGCCGTCTGCAGACACAATGTAGCACTTCTGCATATTCAGAAGCACCTGTTCTCCTGGAGTCACATCGGGTGTCATTGCTCCAATATGGCTGCCCCCCCCCCTCTGTCACCCGTACCCCAAATCAGGGTGAGGGCTTCATAGACGGAGATGGATTGGGTTTGATGGCTGCCAGGGCGTCCCCTGCCCCCCTCTGTCCCCCGTACCCCAAATCAGGGTGAGGGCTTCATAGACGGAGATGGATTGGGTTTGATGGCTGCCAGGGCGTCCCCTGCCCCCCTCTGTCCCCCGTACCCCAAATCAGGGTGAGGGCTTCATAGACGGAGATGGATTGGGTTTGATGGCTGCCAGGGCGTCCCCTGCCCCCCTCTGTCCCCCGTACCCCAAATCAGGGTGAGGGCTTCATAGACGGAGATGGATTGGGGTTTGGGTCTGAGCTTGGTGACAGTGTGCAAAAAAGTTAAATACTGGATGAGCATTAAATAGCTGGAATATTCTATAGAAAGGACAACTCCCATCATCCTGGAGGTAATGCAGCTGCAGTTTAGGGGTCGTCTGTGGGCACATTGGTGGGTGGGTAGGATTTATCTCTTTCTCTGGGGTCCTGGCTGGGGGTCCTCTCCACGTTCCAATCTCTCCCAATGGTCTCTTTGCCCCATATAAAAAAAGACTATTACTATTCAGGACCTGTGTTAGTTGGGGCCCGTTGGAGATTTTGCATTGGGGCCACAAGCTTCGCGTTATGTCACTGTCAGAGTCTCCAGGAATTAATGGCTTGCTGTGGTGGCGGCCCCCCAGCCCCCGTCAGTGGTCACCTCTACCATTTCCTATGTGACCATCAGGTGGTGGCGATCTGAACTCACAATCTCTCTACACAGAGCTATTACCAGTACTAGAACTATTATTACTACAACTACTACTACTATTATTACTACAACTACTACAACTATTACTACTACAACTACTACAACTATTACTACTACTACTACTACTATTATTACTACTACTACTATTATTACTACTACTACTAATATTACTACTACATCTACTACCCTTACAACTATTACTACAACTATTATTACTACAACTACTACTACTATTATTACTACAACTACTACAACTATTATTACTACTACTACTATTATTACTACTATATCTACTACTAATATTACTACAACTACTACTACTTACAACTATTACTACAACTATTATTACTACAACTACTACTACTATTATTACTACAAATACTACAACTACTATTACTACTATTATTACTACAACTACTACTACCCTTACAACTATTACTACTAATATTATTACTACAACTACTACCACCATGATTACAACTACTTCTCCTATTACCACTACTACTGCAACTACTACTACTAATATTACTACAACTACTACTACTATTATTACTACAACTACTACTACTAATATTACTACAACTACTACTACTATTATTACTACTACATCTACTACTATTATTACTACAACTACTACTACCCTTACAACTATTACTACAACTATTATTACTACAACTACTACTACTATTATTACTACAACTACTGCTACTATTATTACTACAACTACTACTACTATTATTACTACTACATCTACTACTATTATTACTACAACTACTACTACTATTATTACTACTACATCTACTACTATTATTACTACAACTACTACTACCCTTACAACTATTACTACAACTATTATTACTACAACTACTGCTACTATTATTACTACAACTACTACTACCCTTACAACTATTACTACAACTATTATTACTACAACTACTACTACTATTATTACTACTACTACTATTATTACTACTACTACTACTAATATTACTACTACTACTACTACCCTTACAATTATTACTACAACTATTATTACTACAACTACTGCTACTATTATTACTACAGCTACTACTACCCTTACAACTATTACTACAACTATTATTACTACAACTACTACTACTATTATTACTACTACTACTATTATTACTACTACTACTACTAATATTACTACTACTACTACTACCCTTACAATTATTACTACAACTATTATTACTACAACTACTACTACTAAAACTACTACAAATATTACTACAACTATTATTACTACAACTACTACTACTACATCTACTACTAATATTACTACAACTACTACTACTATTATTACTACTACTATTATTACTACTACATCTACTACTAATATTACTACTACTACTCAAACTACTACAAATATTACTACAACTATTATTACTACTACTACTATTATTACTACTACATCTACTACTAATATTACTACAACTACTACTACCCTTACAACTATTACTACAACTATTATTACTACAACTACTACTACTATTATTACTACAACTACTACTACTATTATTACTGCTACTACTAAAACTGCTGCAAATATTACTACTACAACTACCATTACGACTACTATTACTACTACAAATATTACAACTACTACTATTACTACTACATCTACTACTAATATTACTACAACTACTACTACCCTTACAACTGTTAATATTATTACTACAACTGCTACCACCATGATTACAACTTCTACTCCTATTACCACTACTACTATTACAACTACTACTCCTATTACCACTACTACTATTACAACTTCTACTCCTATTACCACTACTACTATTACAACTACTACTTCTATTACCACTACTACTATTACAACTACTACTCCTATTACCACTACTACTATTACAACTTCTACTCCTATTACCACTACTACTATTACAACTACTACTCCTATTACCACTACTACTGCAACTATTACTACTAATATTACGACTACATCTACTACCAATACTATGACTCCCCTTATTAATACCCCTACTAATATTACATCTACTACTACTACCATGACAAGTACTACTACTAATGTTACTATCACTTACTATTACTACTAATACCACCACTACTTCTGTTACTATTATTGCTACTAATGTTACTACCACATTGTTACCACCACTATTACTATAATTAATCAGTACTGCTATCAATTTCGTTAGTACTACTACCAACACTACTATTATTACTAATAATACTGATTGTTATATCTGCTTCTACTACTATCATCACTACTATCACTCCTACTGTTATACCCACACTCTTACCGCCATTACTAGGGGCAGCACGGTGGCTCAGTGGTTAGCACTGCAGCTTTGCAGCACTGGGGTCCTGGGTTCAAATCCCTCCAAGGATTTGTATTCTCTCCCCGTGTTTGCGTGGGTTTCCTCTGGGTTCTCCGGTTTCCTCCCACACTCCAAAGACTGATAGAGAATATAGATTGTGAGCCCCGATGGGGACAGTGCCCATAATGTGTGAATTGTAAAGCGCTGCAGAATATGTTGGCGCTATATAAATAAAAAGATTCTTATTATTACTGTTACTACCAGCACTGCTATCTATATTACTCCTACTACTACCCATCACTGCTAATATTACTATTAGACGACTACTACTATCAATGTTACCACAATCGTTATTGCCATTATTATTACTAATTAATGGCATTATTACTTCTACTACTTTTATTAATATGACTATTATTAGTACCACTACTATTCGTACCACCACAACTACTATTACCACCACTACTCCTATCAGTCCAAGAAGAGTAAAGCTGATCGGCACATCCAAAAAATAGATGAAATCTTCAAATTTTATTCCATAAGTATCAAACAATTAAAATCCACATTCTGGTGACATAAAAAACACTCTGACGTGTTTCTGGCGCTGTGCGCCCAGAGTCATAGAGAATTCTCTACTATTTTACGTATCTTACTATCAATGTCACCACCAGCATTACTGTCATTGTTAGTACTATTACTACCATCATTACTATCACTGCTAGTACTATTACTACCATCATTACTATCACTGCTAGTACTATTACTACCATCATTACTATCACTGCTAGTACTATTACCACCATCATTACTATCACTGCTAGTACTATTACCACCATCATTACTATCACTGCTAGTACTATTACCACCATCATTACTATCGCTGCTAGTACTATTACTACCATCATTACTATCACTGCTAGTACTATTACTACCATCATTGCTATCACTGCTAGTACTATTACTACCATCATTACTATCGCTGCTAGTACTATTACTACCATCATTACTATTGCTGCTAGTACTATTACTACCATCATTACTATCACTGCTAGTACTATTACCACCATCATTACTATCGCTGCTAGTACTATTAGCACCATCATTACTATCACTGCTAGTACTATTACTACCATCATTACTATCGCTGCAAGTACTATTACTACCATCATTACTATCACTGCTAGTACTATTACCACCATCATTACTATCACTGCTAGTACTATTACCACCATCATTACTATCGCTGCTAGTACTATTACTACCATCATTACTATCACTGCTAGTACTATTACTACCATCATTGCTATCACTGCTAGTACTATTACTACCATCATTACTATCGCTGCTAGTACTATTACTACCATCATTACTATCACTGCTAGTACTATTACCACCATCATTACTATCGCTGCTAGTACTATTAGCACCATCATTACTATCACTGCTAGTACTATTACTACCATCATTACTATCGCTGCTAGTACTATTACTACCATCATTACTATCACTGCTAGTACTATTACTACCATCATTGCTATCACTGCTAGTACTATTACCACCATCATTACTATCACTGCTAGTACTATTACTACCATCATTGCTATCACTGCTAGTACTATTACCACCATCATTACTATCACTGCTAGTACTATTACCACCATCATTACTATCACTGCTAGTACTATTACCACCATCATTACTATCACTGCTAGTACTATTAGCACCATCATTACTATCACTGCTAGTACTATTACTACCATCATTACTATCACTGCTAGTACTATTACTACCATCATTGCTATCACTGCTAGTACTATTACCACCATCATTACTATCACTGCTAGTACTATTACTACCATCATTGCTATCACTGCTAGTACTATTACTACCATCATTACTATCACTGCTAGTACTATTACCACCATCATTACTATCACTGCTAGTACTATTAGCACCATCATTACTATCACTGCTAGTACTATTACTACCATCATTACTATCACTGCTAGTACTATTACTACCATCATTGCTATCACTGCTAGTACTATTACTACCATCATTACTATCACTGCTAGTACTATTAGCACCATCATTACTATCACTGCTAGTACTATTACCACCATCATTACTATCACTGCTAGTACTATTACTACCATCATTGCTATCACTGCTAGTACTATTACCACCATCATTACTATCACTGCTAGTACTATTAGAACCATCATTACTATCACTGCTAGTACTATTACTACCATCATTACTATCGCTGCTAGTACTATTACTACCATCATTACTATCACTGCTAGTACTATTACTACCATCATTGCTATCACTGCTAGTACTATTACCACCATCATTACTATCACTGCTAGTACTATTACCACCATCATTACTATCACTGCTAGTACTATTAGCACCATCATTACTATCACTGCTAGTACTATTAGCACCATCATTACTATCACTGCTAGTACTATTACTACCATCATTGCTATCACTGCTAGTACTATTACCACCATCATTACTATCACTGCTAGTACTATTACTACCATCATTGCTATCACTGCTAGTACTATTACTACCATCATTGCTATCACTGCTAGTACTATTACCACCATCATTACTATCACTGCTAGTACTATTAGAACCATCATTACTATCACTGCTAGTACTATTACTACCATCATTACTATCACTGCTAGTACTATTACTACCATCATTACTATCACTGCTAGTACTATTACTACCATCATTGCTATCACTGCTAGTACTATTACTACCATCATTACTATCACTGCTAGTACTATTACCACCATCATTACTATCACTGCTAGTACTATTACTACCATCATTGCTATCACTGCTAGTACTATTACCACCATCATTACTATCACTGCTAGTACTATTACTACCATCATTGCTATCACTGCTAGTACTATTACCACCATCATTGCTATCACTGCTAGTACTATTACCACCATCATTACTATCACTGCTAGTACTATTACCACCATCATTGCTATCACTGCTAGTACTATTACCACCATCATTACTATCACTGCTAGTACTATTACCACCATCATTACTATCACTGCTAGTACTATTACTACCATCATTGCTATCACTGCTAGTACTATTACCACCATCATTGCTATCACTGCTAGTACTATTACCACCATCATTACTATCACTGCTAGTACTATTACTACCATCATTGCTATCACTGCTAGTACTATTACCACCATCATTGCTATCACTGCTAGTACTATTACCACCATCATTACTATCACTGCTAGTACTATTACCACCATCATTACTATCACTGCTAGTACTATTACCACCATCATTGCTATCACTGCTAGTACTATTACTACCATCATTACTATCACTGCTAGTACTATTACCACCATCATTACTATCACTGCTAGTACTATTACTACCATCATTGCTATCACTGCTAGTACTATTACCACCATCATTGCTATCACTGCTAGTACTATTACTACCATCATTGCTATCACTGCTAGTACTATTACTACCATCATTACTATCAGTGTTGCTACTACTATTACCACCATCATTACTATCACTGCTAGTACTATTACCACCATCATTACTATCACTGCTAGTACTATTACCACCATCATTGCTATCACTGCTAGTACTATTACCACCATCATTGCTATCACTGCTAGTACTATTACTACCATCATTGCTATCACTGCTAGTACTATTACCACCATCATTGCTATCACTGCTAGTACTATTACCACCATCATTGCTATCACTGCTAGTACTATTACTACCATCATTGCTATCACTGCTAGTACTATTACTACCATCATTACTATCACTGCTAGTACTATTACCACCATCATTGCTATCACTGCTAGTACTATTACTACCATCATTGCTATCACTGCTAGTACTATTACTACCATCATTACTATCAGTGTTGCTACTACTATTACCACCATCATTACTATCACTGCTAGTACTATTACTACCATCATTGCTATCACTGCTAGTACTATTACCACCATCATTACTATCACTGCTAGTACTATTACTACCATCATTGCTATCACTGCTAGTACTATTACTACCATCATTACTATCAGTGTTGCTACTACTATTACCACCATCATTACTATCACTGCTAGTACTATTACTACCATCATTGCTATCACTGCTAGTACTATTACCACCATCATTACTATCACTGCTAGTACTATTACTACCATCATTGCTATCACTGCTAGTACTATTACTACCATCATTACTATCACTGCTAGTACTATTACTACCATCATTGCTATCACTGCTAGTACTATTACTACCATCATTACTATCACTGCTAGTACTATTACTACCATCATTACTATCACTGCTAGTACTATTACTACCATCATTACTATCACTGCTAGTACTATTACCACCATCATTACTATCACTGCTAGTACTATTACTACCATCATTGCTATCACTGCTAGTACTATTACCACCATCATTACTATAACTGCTAGTACTATTACTACCATCATTGCTATCACTGCTAGTACTATTACTACCATCATTACTATCACTGCTAGTACTATTAGAACCATCATTGCTATCACTGCTAGTACTATTACCACCATCATTACTATCACTGCTAGTACTATTACTACCATCATTGCTATCACTGCTAGTACTATTACTACCATCATTGCTATCACTGCTAGTATTATTACCACCATCATTACTATCACTGCTAGTACTATTGCCACCATCATTGCTATCACTGCTAGTACTATTACTACCATCATTACTATCACTGCTAGTACTATTACCACCATCATTACTATCACTGCTAGTACTATTACTACCATCATTGCTATCACTGCTAGTACTATTACCACCATCATTACTATCACTGCTAGTACTATTACCACCATCATTACTATCACTGCTAGTAGTATTACTACCATCATTGCTATCACTGCTAGTACTATTACCACCATCATTACTATCACTGCTAGTACTATTACCACCATCATTACTATCACTGCTAGTACTATTACTACCATCATTGCTATCACTGCTAGTACTATTACCACCATCATTACTATCACTGCTAGTACTATTACTACCATCATTGCTATCACTGCTAGTACTATTACCACCATCATTACTATCACTGCTAGTACTATTACTACCATCATTACTATCAGTGTTGCTACTACATTTACTATCATCATTACTCTAGTACTGCTCTTACTACCAGTCTTACTATCACTACTGCTATCATATCACAACTCGTGAGACTTCTGATATCACTACTATTATTAATGGCATTAATGTCACTATTACTATTAATATTACTGCCTTCTCTACTAGTGATATCAATATTGTTACCGCAGCCGTTACTACTTATATTACTACTATCAAAATGATTCCCACCACTTCTGCTATTACTGATACTATCATCACTGTTACTACTCCTATTAATATTACTACTAATATAATATAATATATCGGTATTTTAGTACTGTTACTATCTGATGTAATTATCATCATATTAGCTGATAACATCCACATTACTAGCGATGCTGCTGTAACCTCTGCTAGTGACGTCATTGCTACAACTAGTATCCAACCACTACTATCACTTCTATCAGAACAACTACCACCACCATCATCACAGCTCTGTTCTCAGAGACTTTTTTTATGTGGATTTCGGTGGAGATTATGCTCTAAAGTCCACAGAAAGATGTTTGAAGGTGTTATTAGGCGTCCTGTGGATTCCAGCTGTAACTCGCCCGCAGAGCTCACGGCTTCTCCAGGTGGTTTTCAGTGAGGGAATAAAGTGTCAATTCTAGGAAGCAATTATATAAGGGGGTAACGTAACCATGTATCGGGGCCCGGACCCAGAATCTCATCATGTATCTAATAGTCTATTGTACTAACATGTCATAGTGATAATATAGTAATACTTCTCGTGATGGTAGTGATAGTAGTAGCAATGATGGTGGTAGTAGTAATGACAGTAGTATTGATAGTAGTAATTACTGTAATGCGGCTATACATAGGATTGTTGGAGGTAATATTTGTAGTAATAAGCACATTGATAGTAATATTAGTAATGAAATCAGATTAGTATTGACATTAATAGTAACATTGTAAGAATAGTCGTAGACAGTGAGAGTAAAATGATGGTAGTGGTAGTAATGTTAGTAATGGGGGTAGTAGTAGTGGTCATAGTAATACTGGTAGCAGTAGTGATTGTAGTACTATGTATAGTGCTAATAATGGCTGGAATAATAATAGTAGTAATAATAATGGTGATCCTTATTATTCGTTATAATATAATAGTAATAATGATTGTAGTGATGAGTGTAGAAGTAATATTACTGCTGGGAGTATTAATAGTATTGTTAGTGCTGACAGTATTGATGGCGGTAGTAATAATGGTAGTGGTAGTAGTAACAATGGTGGTGGTAGCAGTATTAATGGTAGTGGTAGTAGTAATAATGGTGGTGGTAGTAGTAATAATGGTGGTGGTAGTAGTAATAATGGTGGTGGTAACAGTAATAATGGTAGTGGTAGTAGTAACAATGGTGGTGGTAGCAGTAATAATGGTGGTGGTAGTAGTAATAATGGTGGTGTAGCAGTAATAATGGTGGTGGTAGTAGTAATAATGGTGGTGGTAACAGTAATAATGGTGTGGTAGTAGTAATAATGGTGGTGGTAGTAGTAACAAAGGTGGTGGTAACAGTAATAATGGTAGTGGTAGTAGTAATAATGGTGGTGGTAGTAGTAATAATGGTGGTGGTAGTAGTAACAATGGTGGTGGTAGCAGTAATAATGGTGGTGGTAGTAGTAATAATGGTGGTGTAGCAGTAATAATGGTGGTGGTAGTAGTAATAATGGTGGTGGTAGCAATAATAATGGTGGTGGTCGTAGTAATAATGGTGGTGGTAACAGTAATAATGGTAGTGGTAGTAGTAATAATGGTGGTGGTAGTAGTAACAAAGGTGGTGGTAACAGTAATAATGGTAGTGGTAGTAGTAATAATGGTGGTGGTAGTAGTAATAATGGTGGTGGTAGTAGTAACAATGGTGGTGGTAGCAGTAATAATGGTGGTGGTAGTAGTAATAATGGTGGTGTAGCAGTAATAATGGTGGTGGTAGTAGTAATAATGGTGGTGGTAGCAGTAATAATGGTGGTGGTAGTAGTAATAATGGTGGTGGTAACAGTAATAATGGTAGTGGTAGTAGTAATAATGGTGGTGGTAGTAGTAACAAAGGTGGTGGTAACAGTAATAATGGTAGTGGTAGTAGTAATAATGGTGGTGGTAGTAGTAATAATGGTGGTGGTAGTAGTAACAATGGTGGTGGTAGCAGTAATAATGGTGGTGGTAGTAGTAATAATGGTGGTGGTAGTAGTAATAATGGTGGTGGTAGTAGTAACAATGGTGGTGGTAACAGTAATAATGGTAGTGGTAGTAGTAATAATGGTGGTGGTAGTAGTAATAATGGTGGTGGTAACAGTAATAATTCATAGAATCATAGAATCATAGAATGGCAGAGTTGGAAGGGACCTCCTGGGTCATCTGGTCCAACCCCCTGCTCAAAGCAGGATTCACTAAATCATCTCAGACAGATGTCTGTCCAGCCTCTGTTTAAAGACGTCCATTGAAGGGGAACTCACCACCTCTCGTGGCAGCCTGTTCCACTCATTAATCACCCTAACTGTCCAAAAGTTTTTTCTAATATCTAATCTGTGTCTCCTCCCATTTAGTTTCATCCCGTTGCTTCTAGTCTTTCCCTGTGCAAATGAGAATAAAGATGATCCTTCTACAATGTGACAGCCCTTGACATATTTGTAGACAGCTATTAAGTCTCCTCTCAGTCTTCTTTTTTGCAAGCTAAACATTCCCAAATCCTGCAACCGTTCCTCATAGGACATGGTTTGCAGACCAGTCACCATTCTGGTCGCTCTTCTCTGAACTTGTTCCAGTTTGTCTATGTCTTTTTTAAAATGTGGTGCCCAAAACTGTACACAGTATTCCAGATGAGGTCTGACCAAAGAGGAGTAAAGACTGATAATGACTTCACGTGATCTAGACTGTATGCTTCTGTTAATACATCCCAGAATTGTATTTGCCTTTTTTGCTGCTGCATCACACTGTTGACTCATGTTCAGTCTATGATCTATTAGTATACCTAAGTCTTTTTCACATGTACTGTTGCTTAGCTCTATTCCTCCCATTCTGTATATGCTTTTTTTATTTTTATTGCCCAGATGTAGTACTTTGCATTTTTCCCTGTTAAAAACCATTCTGTTGGTTGCTGCCCACTGCTCCAGTTTATTTAGGTCTTTTTGAATCCTCTCTCTCTCTTCTCTAGTATTAGCTATCCCTCCTAGCTTTGTGTCATCAGCAAATTTAATCAGTTTACCCTCAATTCCTTCATCTAAATCATTGATGAAGATGTTGAACAATACAGGTCCCAGGACAGAGCCCTGTGGTATCCCACTTGAGACATTCATCCAGCTGGATGTGAAGCCATTTACAACCACCCTTTGAGTCCGATCACTAAGCCAGTTATGAATCCACCTAACAGTTGCCTGGTCCATTGCATACTTGGTCATTTTTTCAATAAGGATGGTGTGAGATACTTTGTCAAATGCTTTGCTGAAGTCAAGATATACTATATCTACAGCATTTCCCTGATCCACCCAGTCAGTGATTCTGTCATAGAAGGAAATTAAGTTAGTCTGACATGACTTGTTAGTTACAAACCCATGCTGACTCTGGTTAATCACTTCATTCTTATCCAGGTACTTACATACATGATGTTTAATAATTTGTTCAAAGATCTTTCCTGGTATAGAAGTCAGACTCACCGGCCTATAGTTCCCTGGGTCCACCTTCTTCCCCTTTTTGAAGATAGGAACAACATTTGCTCTTCTCCAGTCTTCTGGGACTTCTCCTGTTCTCCAAGAATTTTCAAAGATTATGGAGAGTGGTTCTAAAATTTCTTCTACGATCTCCTTCAGTACTCTGGGGTGTAATTCATCTGGACCTGGAGACTTGAACTCATTTATGTTAGCTAAATATTCCCTCACAATCTTTCTGTTTACAGATAACTTTGATTCCTCTATTCCTTTAAAAGGACAGTGAAGATCAGTTGATGTTACATTTTCTTTCTGAGAGAAAACAGATGCAAAATAGGAATTAAAAAGTTCGGCCTTCTCAACATCCTCTCTTACCATTTCTCCATTTTCATCCTGTAAAAATCCTATAGCATCTTTGACTTTTCTTTTACTTTTGACATACCCCCAAAATCCTTTTTTATTGCTTTTGACATCTCTTGCAAGCCTTAATTCATTGTCAGCTTTAGCTAACCTGATACGTGCCCTGCAGGATCTGCAGACTGCATTATAATCTTCTTTAGATATGCCTCCCTCTTTCCATTTAATAAACATTTCTTTCTTTCTTTTTAGCATGTGTTTAAGTTCTGTGTTCATCCATCCTGGTTTCCTTAAATGCTTCCCATTCTTCCTACTTTTCGGGATTGTTAACGATTGTGCTTTGAGAATCTCATTTTTAAACATTTCCCATCCTTCCTGGACATTTTTGTCCTTAAGGACATCCAGCCATTGGATCCCTCCTATTCTCTTTCTGAGTCTCTTAAAATCTGCCTTTCTAAAATCTAACCTTGAAGTCTGAGTCTTCACATGTCTTCCTCCTCTAGTTATCCAAAATTCTATAATAGCATGATCGCTGCCTCCTAGGGTCCCAGACACTTTTACCTCCTCAACCATTTCCTCCCTGTTTATAAGGATTAGATCCAAAGTAGCAGATCCCCTTGTTTTCTCCCCTACCTTTTGGAAGATAAAGTTGTCAGCAAGAGAGGATAAGAATTTGCTTGACCTGTTAGTTTTACTTGAGAGAGATTCCCAACAAATGTCTGGATAGTTGAAATCTCCCATGACCACTACGTCATATTTTTTGGAGAACTTGGTCATTTGATACATAAAGAGTTCATCCATATCTTCAGCTTGCCCAGGTGGCCTGTAGTAAATGCCTACAATGGTGTCCTTTCCGTTGTTCTCTCCTTGTATTCTTACCCAAACAGTTTCCACAGAACTCCCAGTCTCTGAAGCTTCAATCTCTGTGCAGATATACGCTTTTCTAACATACAATGCGACACCTCCTCCTCGTTTATCAAGTCTGTTTCTTGCAAATAAGTTGTATCCTTTTAGCCTTTTATTCCAATCATGTGTATCGTCCCACCAAGTTTCAGTGATTCCAATGACATCATATTCCTTTTCCTGCATTAGTAGTTCCAATTCTCCTTGTTTGTTGCCCATGCTTTGTGCATTTGTATAAAAACATTTTAGTTTGTGATTGGTTTCTCTTCCTCCCATATTTTTATTATTTAGATTTTTTTGTCTTTGTTCTTCTTTTCCACTTCCAGTAGCAGAGATCTCAATAGTATTTGTCAGCTGTATGGCTTTTTCTGGCCTTTTGCTTCCCTTCCCACATTGTTCTGGTATAAAGCTCTCCTGATGAGTGTAGCAAGGCGACTTCCAAATACATGTTTTCCAGTCTTCGTAAGGTGCACCCCATCTCTAGCAAGTAGTCCATCGTATAGGTAATTCATTCCGTGATCCAGAAATCCAAATCCTTGTTGACGGCACCATCGACGTAGCCAGTTGTTCACCTGTAGAATCTTATTCCACCTCCTTGTTCCATGGCCATCCACTGGGAGGATGGATGAGAAGACCACCTGCGCTCCCAATTCTTTCACTTTCTTGCCTAAGTCTTCAAAGTCACTGCAGATGGTTTCCAGGTCCTTTCTTGCGGTGTCATTTGTCCCCACATGTATTAGCAGGAATGGGTAGTGATCTGTAGGTCTGAAGAGTCTTGATATCCTGTCAGACACATCTTTAATTTTTGCTCCTGGAAGACAGCACATTTCTCTTGAGGTTATGTCTGGTCTGCAGATAGCGGCCTCTGTTCCTCTTAACAGGGAATCCCCCATGACCACCACTCTCCGTTTTTTCTTCACAACATTCTTCTTTCTCCATCCAGGAGGATTCTGAGGGCTTACAAGGTTATTCATTGCTGGCAAAGTCTTATCTTGCTGTATTTCTTCGTGGTTCTCCTGCGTGAGAGCCTGGTACTGGTTCCTGAGCAGTATGGGTGCTGACTGCCTCTCGATCCTCCTGCTTCTGTGGGTCACAGGCTTCCATTCCTCTGTTTCGTCAGGTGCAGAGAGAATTTCTTCTCTTTCTGAATCATGAAGAGATAATTCTGCTCTGTCTAAGAACTCTTCACCTTCCTTAATGATTTTCAAGGTAGTTAACCTCTCTTCTAGATTTCGCAACTTTTCCTCCAACAGGGACACAAGCTGCATTTCTGGCATGTGAAGTTTGGCTTTTCCACTGGCAAGTCTGTGAACATGTAGCAGGATATGCAGCTCACCAAATGGCTCCTGGACTCTTCCATGTTCTTACTGTTAATGTTCTGAAAACAGTGAAAAACGCCTCAAAAAGCTTCAAAATGCGCGCGCCGTTATCCGCGCGGTTAGTGGTAGTAGTAATAATGGTGGTGGTAGTAGTAACAATGGTGGTGGTAACAGTAATAATGGTGGTGGTAGTAGTAATAATGGTGGTGGTAGCAGTAATAATGGTGGTGGTAGTAGTAATAATGGTGGTGGTAACAGTAATAATGGTAGTGGTAGTAGTAATAATGGTGGTGGTAGTAGTAATAATGGTGGTGGTAGTAGTAACGATGGTGCTGGTGGTAGTAATAATGGTGGTGGTAATAGTAATAATGGTGGTGATAGCAGTAATAATGGTGGTGGTAGTAGTAATAATGGTGGTGGTAACAGTAATAATGGGAGCGGTAGTAGTAATAATGGCGGTGGTAGTAGTAATAACGGTGGTGGTAGTAGTAACAATGGTGGTGGTAGTAGTAATAACTGTGGTGGTAGCAGTAATAATGGTGGTGGTAGTAGTAATAATGGTGGTGGTAGTAGTAATAACGGTGGTGGTGGTAGTAATAATGGTGGTGGTAGCAGTAATAATGGTGGTGGTAGTAGTAATAATGGTGGTGGTAGTAGTAACAATGGTGGTGGTAGTAGTAATAATGGTGGTGGTAGCAGTAATAATGGTGGTGGTGGTAGTAATAATGGTGGTGGTAGTAGTAATAATGGTGGTGGTAGTAGTAACAATGGTGGTGGTAGTAGTAATAATGGTGGTGGTAGCAGTAATAATGGTGGTGGTAGTAGTAATAATGGTGGTGGTAACAGTAATAATGGTAGTGGTAGTAGTAATAATGGTGGTGGTAGTAGTAATAATGGTGGTGGTAGTAGTAATAACAGTGGTGGTAGTAATAATGGTGGTGGTAGCAGTAATAATGGTGATGGTAGTAGTAATAATGGTGGTGGTAGTAGTAACAATGGTGGTGGTAGTAGTAATAACGGTGGTGGTAGCAGTAATAATGGTGGTGGTAGTAGTAATAATGGTGGTGGTAGCAGTAATAATGGTGGTGGTAGTAGTAATAATGGTGGTGGTAACAGTAATAATGGTAGTGGTAGTAGTAATAATGGTGGTGGTAGTAGTAACAAAGGTGGTGGTAACAGTAATAATGGTGGTGGTAGTAGTAATAATGGTGGTGGTAGTATTAATAATGGTGGTGGTAGTAGTAACAATGGTGGTGGTAGCAGTAATAATGGTGGTGGTAGTAGTAATAATGGTGGTGGTAGTAGTAATAATGGTGGTGGTAGTAGTAACAATGGTGGTGGTAACAGTAATAATGGTAGTGGTAGTAGTAATAATGGTGGTGGTAGTAGTAATAATGGTGGTGGTAACAGTAATAATTATAGTGGTAGTAGTAATAATGGTGGTGGTAGTAGTAACAATGGTGGTGGTAACAGTAATAATGGTGGTGGTAGTAGTAATAATGGTGGTGGTAGCAGTAATAATGGTGGTGGTAGCAGTAATAATGGTGGTGGTAGTAGTAATAATGGTGGTGGTAACAGTAATAATGGTAGTGGTAGTAGTAATAATGGTGGTGGTAGTAGTAATAATGGTGGTGGTAGTAGTAACAATGGTGCTGGTGGTAGTAATAATGGTGGTGGTAGCAGTAATAATGGTGGTGGTAGCAGTAATAATGGTGGTGGTAATAGTAATAATGGTGGTGGTAGCAGTAATAATAGTGGTGGTAGTAGTAATAATGGTGGTGGTAACAGTAATAATGGTAGCGGTAGTAGTAATAATGGCGGTGGTAGTAGTAATAATGGTGGTGGTAGTAGTAACAATGGTGGTGGTAGTAGTAATAACTGTGGTGGTAGCAGTAATAATGGTGGTGGTAGTAGTAATAATGGTGGTGGTAGTAGTAATAACGGTGGTGGTGGTAGTAATAATGGTGGTGGTAGTAGTAATAATGGTGGTGGTAGTAGTAACGATGGTGCTGGTGGTAGTAATAATGGTGGTGGTAATAGTAATAATGGTGGTGGTAGCAGTAATAATGGTAGCGGTAGTAGTAATAATGGCGGTGGTAGTAGTAATAACGGTGGTGGTAGTAGTAACAATGGTGGTGGTAGTAGTAATAACTGTGGTGGTAGCAGTAATAATGGTGGTGGTAGTAGTAATAATGGTGGTGGTAGTAGTAATAACGGTGGTGGTGGTAGTAATAATGGTGGTGGTAGCAGTAAAAATGGTGGTGGTAGTAGTAATAATGGTGGTGGTAGTAGTAACAATGGTGGTGGTAGTAGTAATAATGGTGGTGGTAGCAGTAATAATGGTGGTGGTGGTAGTAATAATGGTGGTGGTAGTAGTAATAATGGTGGTGGTAGTAGTAACAATGGTGGTGGTAGTAGTAATAATGGTGGTGGTAGCAGTAATAATGGTGGTGGTAGTAGTAATAATGGTGGTGGTAACAGTAATAATGGTAGTGGTAGTAGTAATAATGGTGGTGGTAATAGTAATAATGGTGGTGGTAGTAGTAATAACAGTGGTGGTAGTAATAATGGTGGTGGTACCAGTAATAATGGTGATGGTAGCAGTAATAATGGTGGTGGTAGTAGTAACAATGGTGGTGGTAGTAGTAATAACGGTGGTGGTAGCAGTAATAATGGTGGTGGTAGTAGTAATAATGGTGGTGGTAGCAGTAATAATGGTGGTGGTAGTAGTAATAATGGTGGTGGTAACAGTAATAATGGTAGTGGTAGTAGTAATAATGGTGGTGATAGTAGTAACAAAGGTGGTGGTAACAGTAATAATGGTAGTGGTAGTAGTAATAATGGTGGTGGTAGTAGTAATAATGGTGGTGGTAGTAGTAACAATGGTGGTGGTAGCAGTAATAATGGTGGTGGTAGTAGTAATAATGGTGGTGGTAGTAGTAATAATGGTGGTGGTAGTAGTAACAATGGTGGTGGTAACAGTAATAATGGTAGTGGTAGTAGTAATAATGGTGGTGGTAGTAGTAATAATGGTGGTGGTAACAGTAATAATTATAGTGGTAGTAGTAATAATGGTGGTGGTAGTAGTAACAATGGTGGTGGTAACAGTAATAATGGTGGTGGTAGTAGTAATAATGGTGGTGGTAGCAGTAATAATGGTGGTGGTAGCAGTAATAATGGTGGTGGTAGTAGTAATAATGGTGGTGGTAACAGTAATAATGGTAGTGGTAGTAGTAATAATGGTGGTGGTAGTAGTAATAATGGTGGTGGTAGTAGTAACAATGGTGCTGGTGGTAGTAATAATGGTGGTGGTAGCAGTAATAATGGTGGTGGTAATAGTAATAATGGTGGTGGTAGCAGTAATAATAGTGGTGGTAGTAGTAATAATGGTGGTGGTAACAGTAATAATGGTAGCGGTAGTAGTAATAATGGCGGTGGTAGTAGTAATAATGGTGGTGGTAGTGGTGGTGGTAGCAGTAATAACTGTGGTGGTAGCAGTAATAATGGTGGTGGTAGTAGTAATAATGGTGGTGGTAGTAGTAATAACGGTGGTGGTGGTAGTAATAATGGTGGTGGTAGCAGTAATAATGGTGGTGGTAGTAGTAATAATGGTGGTGGTAGTAGTAACAATGGTGGTGGTAGTAGTAATAATGGTGGTGGTAGTAGTAATAATGGTGATGGTAGCAGTAATAATGGTGGTGGTAGTAATAATGGTGGTGGTAGTAGTAATAATGGTGGTGGTAGTAGTAACAATGGTGGTGGTAGTAGTAATAATGGTGGTGGTAGCAGTAATAATGGTGGTGGTAGTAGTAATAATGGTGGTGGTAACAGTAATAATGGTAGTGGTAGTAGTAATAATGGTGGTGGTAGTAGTAATAACGGTGGTGGTAGTAATAATGGTGGTGGTAGCAGTAATAATGGTGATGGTAGTAGTAATGGTGGTGGTAGTAGTAACAATGGTGGTGGTAGTAGTAATAACGGTGGTGGTAGCAGCAATAATGGTGTGGTAGTAGTAATAATGGTGGTGGTAGTAGTAATAATGGTGGTGGTAGCAGTAATAATGGTGGTGGTAGTAGTAATAATGGTGGTGGTAGCAGTAATAATGGTGGTGGTAGTAGTAATAATGGTGGTGGTAGTAGTAATAATGGTGGTGGTAGCAGTAATAATGGTGGTGGTGGTAGTAATAATGGTGGTGGTAGTAGTAATAATGGTGGTGGTAGCAGTAATAATGGTGGTGGTAGTAATAATGGTGGAGGTAGTAGTAACAATGGGGTGGTAGTAATAATGGTGGTGGTAGCAGTAATAATGGTGGTGATAGTAGTAATAATTGTGGTGGTAGTAGTAACAATGGTGGTGGTAGTAGTAATAACGGTGGTGGTAGCAGTAATAATGGTGGTGGTAGTAGTAAATGGTGGTGGTAGCAGTAATAATGGTGGTGGTGGTAGTAATAATGGTGGTGGTAGCAGTAATAATGGTGGTGGTAGTAGTAATAATGGTGGTGGTAGCAGTAATAATGGTGGTGGTAGTAGTAATAATGGTGGTGATAGCAGTAATAATGCTGGTGGTAGTAGTAACAATGGTGGTGGTAGTAGTAATAATGGTGGTGGTGGTAGTAATAATGGTGATGGTAGTATTAACAATGGTGGTGGTAGTAGTAATAATGGTGGTGGTAGCAGTAATAATGGTGGTGGTAGTAGTAATAATGGTGGTGGTGGTAGTAATAATGGTGGTGGTGGTAGTAATAATGGTGGTGGTAATAGTAACAATGGTGGTGGAAGTAGTAATAATGGTGGTGGTGGTAGTAATAATGGTGGTGGTGGTAGTAATAATGGTGGTGGTAGTAGTAACAATGGTGGTGGTGGTAGTAATAATGGTGGTGGTAGTAGTAATAATGGTGATGGTGGTAGTAATAATGGTGGTGGTGGTAGTAATAATGGTGGTGGTAGTAGTAACAATGGTGGTGGTGGTAGTAATAATGGTGGTGGTAGTAGTAATAATGGTAGTGGTGGTAGTAATAATGGGGGTGGTAGCAGTAATAATGGTGGTGGTGGTAGTAATAATGGAGGTAATTAGGTCATTAATAGTAATGGTGGTAGTAGAGAAAGTAGCAATGACTGTAGAAGTAATGATGAGTATTACTGCCAGTCCTGTTACTTCTATCATTACTACTGGCAGTATGAGAAGCACCGCTGCTGCCAGTCCTGTCACTTCTATCATTACTACTGGCAGTATGAGAAGCACCGCTGCTGCCAGTCCTATCACTTCTATCATTACTACAGGCTGTATGAGAAGCACCGCTGCTGCGAGTCCTGTCACTACTATCATTACTACTGGCAGTATGAGAAGCACCGCTGCTGCCAGTCCTGTCACTTCTATCATTACTACTGGCAGTATGAGAAGTACCGCTGCTGCCAGTCTTGTCACTTCTAACATTAGTACTGGCAGTATGAGAAGCACCGCTGCTGCCAGTCCTGTCACTTCTATCATTACTACTGGCAGTATGAGAAGCACCGCTGCTGCCAGTCCTGTCACTTCTATCATTACTACTGGCAGTATGAGAAGCACCGCTGCTGCCAGTCCTATCACTTCTATCATTACTACTGGCAGTATGAGAAGCACCGCTGCTGCCAGTCCTGTCACTTCTATCATTACTACTGGCAGTATGAGAAGCACCGCTGCTACCAGTCCTGTCACTTCTATCATTACTACAGGCAGTATGAGAAGCACCGCTGCTGCCAGTCTTGTCACTACTATCACTACTACTGGCAGTGTGAGAAGCACCGCTGCTGCCAGTCCTGTCTCTTCTATCATTACTACTGGCAGTATGAGAAGCACCGCTGCTGCCAGTCCTATCACTTCTATCATTACTACTGGCAGTATGAGAAGCACCGCTGCTGCCAGTCCTGTCACTTCTATCATTACTACTGGCAGTATGAGAAGCACCGCTGCTACCAGTCCTGTCACTTCTATCATTACTACAGGCAGTATGAGAAGCACCGCTGCTGCCAGTCTTGTCACTACTATCACTACTACTGGCAGTGTGAGAAGCACCGCTGCTGCCAGTCCTGTCTCTTCTATCATTACTACTGGCAGTATGAGAAGCACCGCTGCTGCCAGTCCTATCACTTCTGTCATTACTACTGGCAGTATGAGAAGCACCGCTGCTGCCAGTCTTGTCTCTTCTATCATTACTACTGGCAGTATGAGAAGCACCGCTGCTGCCAGTCCTATCCCTTCTATCATTACTACTGGCAGTAAGAGAAGCACCGCTGCTGCCAGTCCTGTCTCTTCTATCATTACTACTGACAGTATGAGAAGCACCGCTGCTGCCAGTCCTGTCACTTCTATCATTACTACTGGCAGTATGAGAAGCACCGCTGCTGCCAGTCCTGTCACTTCTATCATTACTACTGGCAGTATGAGAAGCACTGCTGCTGCCAGTCCTGTCACTTCTATCATTACTACTGGCAGTATGAGAAGCACCGCTGCTGCCAGTCCTATCACTTCTATCATTACTACTGGCAGTATGAGAAGCACCGCTGCTGCCAGTCCTGTCACTTCTATCATTACTACTGGCAGTATGAGAAGCACCGCTGCTACCAGTCCTGTCACTTCTATCATTACTACAGGCAGTATGAGAAGCACCGCTGCTGCCAGTCTTGTCACTACTATCACTACTACTGGCAGTGTGAGAAGCACCGCTGCTGCCAGTCCTGTCTCTTCTATCATTACTACTGGCAGTATGAGAAGCACCGCTGCTGCCAGTCCTATCACTTCTGTCATTACTACTGGCAGTATGAGAAGCACCGCTGCTGCCAGTCTTGTCTCTTCTATCATTACTACTGGCAGTATGAGAAGCACCGCTGCTGCCAGTCCTATCACTTCTATCATTACTACTGGCAGTAAGAGAAGCACCGCTGCTGCCAGTCCTGTCTCTTCTATCATTACTACTGACAGTATGAGAAGCACTGCTGCTGCCAGTCCTATCACTACTATCATTACTACTGGCAGTATGAGAAGCACCGCTGCTGCCAGTCCTATCACTTCTATCATTACTACTGGCAGTATGAGAAGCACCGCTGCTGCCAGTCCTATCACTTCTATCATTAGTACTGGCAGTATGAGAAGCACCGCTGCTGCGAGTCCTGTCACTTCTATCATTACTACTGGCAGTATGAGAAGTACCGCTGCTACCAGTCCTGTCACTTCTATCATTACTACTGCCATTATGAGAAGCACCGCTGCTGCCAGTCCTATCACTACTATCATTACTACTGGCAGTATGAGAAGCACCGCTGCTGCCAGTCCTATCACTTCTATCATTAGTACTGGCAGTATGAGAAGCACCGCTGCTGCGAGTCCTGTCACTTCTATCATTACTACTGGCAGTATGAGAAGTACCGCTGCTACCAGTCCTGTCACTTCTATCATTACTACTGCCATTATGAGAAGCACCGCTGCTGCCAGTCTTGTCACTACTATCACTACTACTGGCAGTGTGAGAAGCACCGCTGCTGCCAGTCCTGTCTCTTCTATCATTACTACTGGCAGTATGAGAAGCACCGCTGCTGCCAGTCCTATCACTTCTGTCATTACTACTGGCAGTATGAGAAGCACCGCTGCTGCCAATCTTATCTCTTCTATCATTACTACTGGCAGTATGAGAAGCACCGCTGCTGCCAGTCCTATCACTTCTATCATTACTACTGGCAGTAAGAGAAGCACCGCTGCTGCCAGTCCTGTCTCTTCTATCATTACTACTGACAGTATGAGAAGCACCGCTGCTGCCAGTCCTATCACTACTATCATTACTACTGGCAGTATGAGAAGCACCGCTGCTGCCAGTCCTATCACTTCTATCATTACTACTGGCAGTATGAGAAGCACCGCTGCTGCCAGTCCTATCACTTCTATCATTAGTACTGGCAGTATGAGAAGCACCGCTGCTGCGAGTCCTGTCACTTCTATCATTACTACTGGCAGTATGAGAAGTACCGCTGCTACCAGTCCTGTCACTTCTATCATTACTACTGCCATTATGAGAAGCACCGCTGCTGCCAGTCCTATCACTACTATCATTACTACTGGCAGTATGAGAAGCACCGCTGCTGCCAGTCCTATCACTAATATCATTACTACTGGCAGTATGAGAAGTACCGCTGCTGCCAGTCCTGTCACTACTATCATTACTACCATTATCACTCCTTCTACCACTATTATCACAACCTGAACTATTCCTTTACCACAATCATCCGCATTACTACCACTATTTCTGTGACTACCACCCTCACCATCCCCAATCCTGCTACTAATTATTAATCCTCCCTTTCTCCTATGCTCCGTAGTTACTTTTTCTTTTACACGATGATTTTGTAATTTGACAATTTTGAAACATTGTAACTTTTTAGTGTTTTTCTGTTTCCGATCAGTTATTCCCGGGCTTTTTCTTTATCGCCTTCGCCCAATCAAGTCTTTGTCTCGTGCCCCCTCCTGCCGGGGGGGGGGTAAATGTGAACCATTCCTCCTGGAATTAGCCCCTTCATTCTCAGCCCTTTACTTAAAGGAAGAAAACAATTAAAGCGGAGGCAGCAGTAATCTGCTTGTGTTTGTTTAGCGGCTTCGTCCTGCAGTGTGCGCTGCCGCTGAGTGCTGCAATCAGGACGGGTCTGTTATCATTCCACCTTAATGAAAAAAGACGCGGGCAGCAGCGGAGGAGCGTGCCGCCGCCACCGGATTCATCCAAAGCCCATGTTGGATTAATAACTCCCAACAATGAACAAAAGGAAACTTGTAGGAACGGCCGCTCTCCGGCCAGACACAGGTCACATCCCAGGATTTCTCAATCAAGACTCTGAAAAGGAAAAGGCCGAGCGAAACCTCAAACCGCACTCGGATAAAGCGCCGTAATCCCCAATCCTGATGTGACAACATCATTAGTCCTAATGACGGCGGTAATCGCAGCACGGTGTATGACCCCCCCCGGAATTACCCTCAGAAGAACCCCCCAAAACTGACATCAACCAGACAGATATTGTGCTGTTCACATGAAAAATATTGTAACGCGCCCTAATCTTCTTCGTAATTTGGGGCAGACTCATCTATTCAAGTGCAAAAAAAAAAAAGATCGGGTCCCATACAGATCAACCGTATTACATCCGAGTTATACAAACTATTAACATAGGAAAATTAATTCGGTCTAAAAATTATCCATTTTTTTTTTTTTTTTAAAGATGAAAATCTGACAAGTTTTAATAATCTCGCGAGAACCCAGCCTGATAGCAATAAAGTAATCGCTGAAGAATATTTTCTCCCCATCTTCAAAATCTCCGCTTACTGTCAGTAAACTGGAAAACTATTTTTACATTCAGAGGGTCGGGGATCTGTCTCGTTCACACAGGTTGAGGGGTCGCTATAATCCTAGGAAAACCTTTATAAGATGTTACATGTGCCAATCACTGATTGAATCCGCAACGCAACATACGATCTGTGAGCAGAGGATTGTCTACACTGGATGGAGCTCACAGAGGATTGTCTACACTGGATGGAGCTCACAGAGGATTGTCTACACTGGATGGAGCTCACAGAGGATTGTCTACACTGGATGGAGCTCACAGAGGATTGTCTACACTGGATGGAGCTCACAGAGGATTGTCTACACTGGATGGAGCTCACAGAGGATTGTCTACACTGGATGGAGCTCACAGAGGATTGTCTACACTGAATGGAGCTCACAAAGGATTGTCTCCACTGGATGGAGCTCAAAGAGGATTGTCTACACTGGATGGAGCTCACAGAGGATTGTCTACACTGGATGGAGCTCAAAGAGGATTGTCAACATGGGATGGATCTCACAGAGGATTGTCTACACTGGATGGAGTTCACAGAGGATTGTCTACACTGGATGGAGCTCACAGAGGATTGTCTACACTGGATGTAACTCACAGAGAATTGTCTACACTGGATGGAGCTCACAGAGGATTGTCTACACTGAATGGAGCTCACAGAGGATTGTCTACACTGGATGGAGCTCACAGAGGATTGTCTACATGGGATGGATCTCACAGAGGATTGTCTACACTGGATGGAGTTCACAGAGGATTGCCTACATTGGATGGAGTTCACAGAGGATTGTCTACACTGGATGAAGCTCACAGAGGATTGCCTACACTGGATGGAGTTCACAGAGGATTGTCTACACTGGATGAAGCTCACAGAGGATTGCCTACACTGGATGGAGCTCACAGAGGATTGTCTACACTGGATGGAGCTCACATAGGATTGTCTACACTGGATGGAGCTCACAGAGGATTGTCTACACTGGATGGAGCTCACAGAGGATTGTCTACACTGGATGGAGCTCACAGAGGATTGTCTACACTGGATGGAGCTCAAAGAGGATTGCCTACACTGGATGGTACTCACGGAGGATTGTCTACACTGGATGGAGACCACAGAGGATTGTCTACACTGGATGGAGCTCACAGAGGATTGCCTACACTGAATGGAGCTCACAGAGGATTGTCTACACTGGATGGAGCTCAAAGAGGATTGCCTACACTGGATGGTACTCACGGAGGATTGTCTACACTGGATGGAGCTCACAGAGGATTGTCTACACTGGATGGAGCTCACAGAGGATTGTCTACACTGGATGGAGCTCACGTAGGATTGTCTACACTGGATGGAGCTCACAGAGGATTGTCTACACTGGATGGAGCTAACAGAGGATTGCCTACACTGAATGGAGCTCACAGAGGATTGTCTACACTGGATGGAGCTCAAAGAGGATTGCCTACACTGGATGGTACTCACGGAGGATTGTCTACACTGGATGGAGCTCACAGAGGATTGTCTACACTGGATGGAGCTCACAGAGGATTATCTACACTGGATGGAGCTCACAGAGGATTGTCTACACTGGATGGAGCTCACAGAGGATGGACTACACTGGATGGAGCTCACAGAGGATTGTCTACACTGGATGGAGCTCACAGAGTATTTCCTACACTGGATGGAGCTCACAGAGGATTGTCTACACTGAATGGAGCTCACAGAGGATTGTCTACACTAGATGGAGCTCACAGAGGATTGTCTACACTGAATGGAGCTCACAGAGGATTGTCTACACTGGATGGAGCTCACAGAGGATTGTCTACACTGGATGGAGCTCACAGAGGATTGTCTACACTGGATAGAGCTCACAGAGGATTGTCTACACTGAATGGAGCTCACAGAGAATTGTTTACACTGAATGGAGCTCACAGAGGATTGTCTACACTGGATGGAGCTCACAGAGGATTGTCTACACTGGATGGAGCTCACAGAGGATTGTCTACACTGAATGGAGCTCACAGAGGATTGTCTACACTGAATGGAGCTCACAGAGGATTGACTACACTGGATGGAGCTCACAGAGGATTGTCTACACTGGATGGAGCTCACAGAGGATTGTCTACACTGGATGGAGCTTACAGAGGATTGTCTACACTGGATGGAGCTCACAGAGGATTGTCTACACTGAATCGAGCTCACAGAGGTTTGTCTACACTAGATGGAGCTCACAGAGGATTGTCTACACTGAATGGAGCTCACAGAGGATTGTCTACACTGGATGGAGCTCACAGAGGATTGTCTACACTGGATGGAGCTGACAGAGGATTGTTTACACTGGATGGAGCTCACAGAGGATTGTCTACACTGAATGGAGCTCACAGAGGATTGTCTACACTGAATGGAGCTCACAGAGGATTGTCTACACTGGATGGAGCTCACAGAGGATTGTCTACACTGGATGGAGCTCACAGAGGATTGTCTACACTGGATGGAGCTCACAGAGGATTGTCTACACTGAATGGAGCTCACAGAGGATTGTCTACACTGAATGGAGCTCACAGAGGATTGTCTACACTGGATGGAGCTCACAGAGGATTGCCTACACTGAGTGGAGCTCACAGAGGATTGTCTACACTGGATGGAGCTCACAGAGGATTGTCTACACTGGATGGAGCTCACAGAGGATTGTCTACACTGGATGGAGCTCACAGAGGATTGTCTACACTGGATGGAGCTCACAGAGGATTGTTTACACTGGATGGAGCTCACAGAGGATTGTCTACAATGGATGGAGCTCACAGAGGATTGTCTACACTTGATGGAGCTCACAGAGGATTATCTATACTGGATGTAACTCACAGAGGATTGTCTACACTGGATGGAGCTCACAGAGGATTGTCCACACTGGATGGAGCTCACAGAGGATTGTCTACACTGGATGGAGCTCACAGAGGATTGTCTACACTGGATGGAGCTCACAGAGGATTGTCTACACTGGATGGAGCTCATAGAGGATTGTCTACACTGGATGGAGCTCACAGAGGATTGTCTACCCTGGATAGTGCTCACAGAGGATTGTCTACACTGGATGGTGCTCACAGAGGATTGTCTACACTGGATGGAGCTCACAGAGGATTGTCTACAATGGATGGACCTCACAGATTATTATCTACACTGGATGTAACTCACAGAGGATTGTCTACACTGGATGGAGCTCACAGAGGATTGTCTACACTGGGTGGAGCTCACAGAGGATTGTATACACTGGGTGGAGCTCACAGAGGATTGTCTACACTGGATGGAGCTCACAGAGGATTGTCTACACTGGATGGAGCTCAAAGAGGATTGCCTACACTGGATGGTACTCACGGAGGATTGTCTACACTGGATGGAGCTCACAGAGGATTGTCTACACTGGATGGAGCTCACAGAGGATTGTCTACACTGGATGGAGCTCACGTAGGATTGTCTACACTGGATGGAGCTCACAGAGGATTGTCTACACTGGATGGAGCTAACAGAGGATTGCCTACACTGAATGGAGCTCACAGAGGATTGTCTACACTGGATGGAGCTCAAAGAGGATTGCCTACACTGGATGGTACTCACGGAGGATTGTCTACACTGGATGGAGCTCAGAGGATTGTCTACACTGGATGGAGCTCACAGAGGATTATCTACACTGGATGGAGCTCACAGAGGATTGTCTACACTGGATGGAGCTCACAGAGGATGAACTACACTGGATGGAGCTCACAGAGGATTGTCTACACTGGATGGAGCTCACAGAGTATTTCCTACACTGGATGGAGCTCACAGAGGATTGTCTACACTGAATGGAGCTCACAGAGGATTGTCTACACTAGATGGAGCTCACAGAGGATTGTCTATGACGCGCCCCCTGGGCCATATTCTTTTAGGGGGAATATCCGGAGCCGGATCAGATGGGGGTTGTAGTCTTCCGAGTGGCTGTGACCCGGTCCGTGCCCAGGGTGTCAAACTCAGTTGTATGTGGCAGTCATACAGATGTTATAAGTTCTTTATTGTCGACTACGCCACCCGTTGTGTTGCGGTCACTGTGGCCGCCGCTGCAGCAGGGTCCGCTGAGGCTGGTGGTGTTGGTGCAGCTTGATAGGATAACCCCCAACGGGAGGGGTATGGCCTCAGTGGGATCAGGTGCAGAGGATGGGAGTTGTGGTGATGCAGTGTAGACGGCAATCAGAGACAGAGTCGGGTTATGCAGTTTAGGATGTTTACTCACTGCTGATGTTCTGGTCACTCCAGCTTCGAGTGACCTCCCGAGCCGTGCTGCGTCCACCAGGTTCTGGATCCAGCCAACTCCCAAATAAGTCCGGAGCGTGACCCTGAGCTCTCCTTCTGTCCTTTCTCTGGCCGTCCCCACTATTGATCCACCCAGGTCCAGCTCCCTCGGGCCTTCTGTTGGGAGACCCTTGGCCTTGGGTTCCCTGACCCTCCTCGTGGTATGCCTTCGTGGTGGATGTGGTGGGTGACCGTGGCAAACGCTGCCCACGGTCTCCGGTCTCTGGCTGGGGAGTGTTTTTGCCCCCACCAGCTTGGGTTCCGGTACCCTGTGCCGACTCTTCACCCGGGGATTTAAGTTGGGTTCTTGGAGTCCTTTTCTTCTGGTTCCCCCTCTGGGTCTCTCTCTCTCCTCTCTCACTCTGGGTCTCTCTTCTCCTCCGCTCGCTGACTTTCTCTCTGCAACTGACCCTGTTCTTAGTTGGTGCCCACCTTATATACACCCTCTATGTGTGAGCTCAGGTGACCAGCACCCAATGAGCTCCTATCTTTACCCAGGCTGCTCCCCCTATCTGCCCCTACACTACTTGGGATGTTCCACCCCCCTCCCACTCCAGCCAGGAACAGACTCGGTCGTACCTGCACATTTCTAAGTGGGAGTACCGTCGGTCTGCTCCTCGGAAATGGGATGTGTGTAGTGCATGCAGCCTACCGAGCTCAGATCCACCCTCCTTCCTTACCCGGGAGTGGAATATCACACCTCTGGGTTGAGGTGCAATACCCCTGTAGCAGCCGAATCCTCAGGGTGCTACATTCCCCCCTGGTAAACCACAGCACGTCCTCGGGCTGTAAGACAAAAACAACACCAAACATACAAAATTTTTTCATAAACATATAAAACATATTAAACAACATATCTTAGCAGATAAAACATTCTCGTCGCCTCAGGCTCCTCCTCCGGTCACTGTGCAACTGTTGACCGGGCAAAGTGCGACAGTCTTTCTAGAAAAATGGTTTTCCTATAAAAACCGGTAGGGGGCGCTTTAGGACGCGCAACTATATACAGGGATATGGCCGCTCTCAGTCCTCGGCCAGTTAAGGAGGGAAAGGGAATGGCTGCTCACAGTCCTCAGCCTGTGGGATTAAGGGTAAACGGGTAAACAGTTCACTCAGCTGGTCCCAACGGGGACTATATTTGCAGTAACAGTTTCTTTATACCCCGATCGGGTAACTATTTACAGCACCTGCTCCGCTGTACTCAACAACGTCTTCCTCCTGCTCCTTCTTTGGGGATCTCAGCTTCAGACCCGTCCGGATCCTCTTGCTCTTCCTCCTCACATCGCAGCTCTTCCTCCGTCAGGCGATGCACATGGAGGGCGTAAGGTCCTTTGGCACACTTGTGCCGGGTAAAGGTGACCTCGTCCCCGATATAAAGGTCACGACCTCTGTGCCCCTCCGGCAGATGGGACTCCACATCTCTGCGCGTGACAAAGACGTCGCCGGGGGTGTTGTGGTCTCTGATGAAGCCCCACCCATGCTGCATGTTGAACTTAATTACAGTCCCGGTGGTGCGGGGACTGTGCGCTGCACGGGGGTCCCTCCTGGTTCGGCTCTTCTGCTCGGCGCTCCTTATTTGGGCCTGTTGTTCCCGGACCCGCCTCTCTCTCCGCTCCCTCGCAAACTCCTCGAGCTGCTGTCGGCAGCACTCAGCACGCTCCGCTGCAGCTGCCCTGGTTTCTTGAGTGAACCCCATTAGGTCTTCTCCGGTGGGGTCCCACTCAAATTGGGTCTCTTCAAGCGGGGGCGAGATCCTTATCACGGGCTTCGGAGCCGGAATCAGGGGTGCACACATGGCCCCAACTCTCCTCTGGTGCTCCAGTTCATAATATTTCTGGGGCCAGATGAAAGGCTGCCCGTCCGGCCACGTGTGCTGGGCAAACAAGTCCTCTCCCAGACGCGGCACCCTTGGTTTTACGGGTGCGGGCGCGGTGGTGGTGGCGCCCGGGTTGCCCAGGCCTTGCGGCCAGGCCTGGGGCACCTGGAAGGTGAAGGGCACCGTCAGGACGGCGGCGCCCTGGGCTACCTGGCCTTGCGGCCAGGCCGGAGGCTCCGCGGAGGTAGGGGGCGCTGTTGGTGATGCGACGCCCGGGGGTACTAGGCCTTGCGACCAGGCTGGTGGTACTTCCTGCTTGGTCACGCTCGGGGTCGAGGCGTGTGACGTCACAGGGGTCGCGGCGGCGGCTTCCGGTTGGGGCCTAGTCTGCGTCGGTGACATGGCGTTTTCGGGCACAGCAGGGGGACTTTCGGGCTCTGCGACGGGGAGCTGGGGCAGGTAAGCGGTTTCCCGGCTTGGGGTATAGACGTCCCCTTTACCTGCCTCCATGCGTTCGGCTCCCTTCTCGGCGCCGTCTCCGGCCTTGGGTCCTCCCGCGCCATCCTCAGAGGCGGTCTGTCTCCTCATCTTGGCTGGCGTGCTCCGGGTCTTGGTTTGCTGGGCCATCTCTCGGCTCCACTCCGCCAATGTCTCTCGCTGTACCCGGGCCATCCTCCGTGCGAGGCCCTCCAGGGCAGTCTGTGCACACTCCCGGTCTCGGGGGAGCTGTGCGAGGACCTCCACTAGGCCTAGTGGGGTCGTGGTTTCCAGCAGGCTCCTGACCAACGGGTCGGTGCTGCTCTGCTCTTCTTCCAGCAGGCTCCTGGCCAGCGGGCCGGTGCTGCTCTGCTCTTCTTCCAGCAGGCTCCTGGCCAGCGGGCCGGTGCTGCTCTGCTCTCTGGCCATCTCCGGGTGAGCTTCTCTGCTACTCCTCTCCAGGCTTCTTGCCTCCGGGTGCGCTCGCTCCAGACTGCTCCAGGCGGCACCCATCTTTGTTCTCTTCTTTCGTCTCCTCCCCCTTTGAGGGCGGTCCCGGGGCCACTTGGTGACTGTCAGCTCCAGGGGCTGTTCTTTCACGCTGACAGACACCTCTAGCATCACAGTCTCTGTTGGTGGGGGCGGTTTCCACTTTTGGCGCCATTTTCGGTCCTGGCCCACGATGGGAGGTGGCCTCTCGCCACCCTCTGGCACGCCCATAATGGCGTCCGCTCTTCCAAGGCGGGAAACCTTTGGAAATGGCGGGAATCGCTTCCCAGTGGCGGGAAACTCTGCAGATGGCGGGAAAACGCTGTTAATGGCGGACAACCGGCTGGAATCGACTGGTGATGGGGTCCGATGGCGGGGACCCTCCGGAACCGGCAGGAGACTCCTTTTTGAGGTAAACTCGTTCTTTTCTTCAGGCACGCAGTACCCGGGTGTTGCGGGCACGTAATCCTGCCGACTACGCCAAAGTTGACGCGCCCCCTGGGCCATATTCTTTTAGGGGGAATATCCGGAGCCGGATCAGATGGGGGTTGTAGTCTTCCGAGTGGCTGTGACCCGGTCCGTGCCCAGGGTGTCAAACTCAGTTGTATGTGGCAGTCATACAGATGTTATAAGTTCTTTATTGTCGACTACGCCACCCGTTGTGTTGCGGTCACTGTGGCCGCCGCTGCAGCAGGGTCCGCTGAGGCTGGTGGTGTTGGTGCAGCTTGATAGGATAACCCCCAACGGGAGGGGTATGGCCTCAGTGGGATCAGGTGCAGAGGATGGGAGTTGTGGTGATGCAGTGTAGACGGCAATCAGAGACAGAGTCGGGTTATGCAGTTTAGGATGTTTACTCACTGCTGATGTTCTGGTCACTCCAGCTTCGAGTGACCTCCCGAGCCGTGCTGCGTCCACCAGGTTCTGGATCCAGCCAACTCCCAAATAAGTCCGGAGCGTGACCCTGAGCTCTCCTTCTGTCCTTTCTCTGGCCGTCCCCACTATTGATCCACCCAGGTCCAGCTCCCTCGGGCCTTCTGTTGGGAGACCCTTGGCCTTGGGTTCCCTGACCCTCCTCGTGGTATGCCTTCGTGGTGGATGTGGTGGGTGACCGTGGCAAACGCTGCCCACGGTCTCCGGTCTCTGGCTGGGGAGTGTTTTTGCCCCCACCAGCTTGGGTTCCGGTACCCTGTGCCGACTCTTCACCCGGGGATTTAAGTTGGGTTCTTGGAGTCCTTTTCTTCTGGTTCCCCCTCTGGGTCTCTCTCTCTCCTCTCTCACTCTGGGTCTCTCTTCTCCTCCGCTCGCTGACTTTCTCTCTGCAACTGACCCTGTTCTTAGTTGGTGCCCACCTTATATACACCCTCTATGTGTGAGCTCAGGTGACCAGCACCCAATGAGCTCCTATCTTTACCCAGGCTGCTCCCCCTATCTGCCCCTACACTACTTGGGATGTTCCACCCCCCTCCCACTCCAGCCAGGAACAGACTCGGTCGTACCTGCACATTTCTAAGTGGGAGTACCGTCGGTCTGCTCCTCGGAAATGGGATGTGTGTAGTGCATGCAGCCTACCGAGCTCAGATCCACCCTCTTTCCTTACCCGGGAGTGGAATATCACACCTCTGGGTTGAGGTGCAATACCCCTGTAGCAGGCGAATCCTCAGGGTGCTACATCTACACTGAATGGAGCTCACAGAGGATTGTCTACACTGGATGGAGCTCACAGAGGATTGTCTACACTGGATGGAGCTCACAGAGGATTGTCTACACTGGATAGAGCTCACAGAGGATTGTCTACACTGAATGGAGCTCACAGAGAATTGTCTACACTGAATGGAGCTCACAGAGGATTATCTACACTGGATGGAGCTCACAGAGGATTGTCTACACTGGATGGAGCTCACAGAGGATTGTCTACACTGAATGGAGCTCACAGAGGATTGTCTACACTGAATGGAGCTCACAGAGGATTGTCTACACTGGATGGAGCTCACAGAGGATTGTCTACACTGGATGGAGCTCACAGAGGATTGTCTACACTGGATGGAGCTCACAGAGGATTGTCTACACTGAATCGAGCTCACAGAGGTTTGTCTACACTAGATGGAGCTCACAGAGGATTGTCTACACTGAATGAAGCTCACAGAGGATTGTCTACACTGGATGGAGCTCACAGAGGATTGTCTACCCTGGATGGAGCTGACAGAGGATTGTTTACACTGGATGGAGCTCACAGAGGATTGTCTGCACTGAATGGAGCTCACAGAGGATTGTCTACACTGAATGGAGCTCACAGAGGATTGTCTACACTGGATGGAGCTCACAGAGGATTGTCTACACTGGATGGAGCTCACAGAGGATTGTCTACAATGGATGGAGCTCACAGAGGATTGTCTACACTGGATGGAGCTCACAGAGGATTGTCTACACTGGATGGAGCTCACAGAGGATTATCTACACTGGATGGAGCTCACAGAGGATTGTCTACACTGGATGGAGCTCACAGAGGATTGTTTACACTGGATGGAGCTCACAGAGGATTGTCTACAATGGATGGAGCTCACAGAGGATTGTCTACACTGGATGGAGCTCACAGAGGATTATCTATACTGGATGTAACTCACAGAGGATTGTCTACACTGGATGGAGCTCACAGAGGATTGTCTACACTGGATGGAGCTCACAGAGGATTGTCTACACTGGATGGAGCTCACAGAGGATTGTCTACACTGGATGGAGCTCACAGAGGATTGTCTACACTGGATGGAGCTCATAGAGGATTGTCTACACTGGATGGAGCTCACAGAGGATTGTCTACACTTGATGAAGCTCACAGGGGATTGTCTACACTGGATGTAACTCACAGAGGATTGTCTACACTGGATGGATCTCACAGAGGATTGTCTACACTGGATGTAACTCACAGAAGATTGTCTACACTGGATGGAGCTCACAGAGGATTGTCTACACTGGATGGTGCTCACAGAGGATTGTCTACACTGGATGGAGCTCACAGAGGATTGTCTACTCTGGATGTAGCTCACAGAGGATTGTCTACACTGGATGGAGCTCACAGAGGATTGTCTACACTGGATGGAGCTCACAGAGGATTGTCTACACTGGATGTAGCTCACAGAGGATTGTCTACACTGGTTGGAGCTCACAGAGGATTGTCTACACTGGATGATGCTCACAGAATATTGTCTACACTGGATGTAACTCACAGAGGATTGTCTACACTGGATGGAGCTCACAGAGGATTGTCTACACTGGATGGTGCTCACATAGGATTGTCTACACTGGATGGAGCGCACAGAGGATTGTCTACACTGGATGGAGCGCACAGAGGATTGTCTACACTGGATGGAGCTCACATAATATTGTCTACATTGGATGGAGCTCACAGAGTATTGTCTACACTGGATGTAACTCACAGAGGATTGTCTACACAGGATGGAGCTCACAGAGGATTGTCTACACTGGATGGAGCTCAATTAAGATTGTCTACACTGGATGGAGCTCACAGAGGATTGTCTACACTGAATGGAGCTCACAGAGGATTGTCTACACTGGATGGAGCTCACAGAGGATTGTCTACACTGGATGTAACTCACAGAGGATTGTCTACAGTGGATGGAGCTCACAGAGGATTGTCTACACTGGATGGAGCTCACAGTGGATTGTTTACAATGGATGGAGCTCACAGAGGATTATCTACACTGGATGTAACTCACAGAGGATTGTCTACACTGGATGGAGCTCACAGAGGATTGTCTTCACTGAATGGAGCTCACAGAGGATTCTCTACAGTGTCTGGAGCTCACAGAGGATTTTCTACACTGGATGGAGCTCACAGAGGATTGTCTACACTGGATGGAGCTCACAGACCATTGCCTACACTGGATGGAGCTCACAGAGGATTGTCTATTCTGGATGGAGCTCACAGAGGATTGTCCTCACTGAATGGAGCTCACAGAGGATTGTCTACAGAGGCTGGAGCTCACAGAGGATTGTCTACACTGGATGGAGCTCAAAGAGGATTGTCTACACTAGATGGAGCTCAAAGAGGATTGTCTACACTAGATGGAGCTCACAGAGGATTGTCTACACTGGATGAAGCTCACAGAGGATTGTCTACACTGGATGGAGTTCATAGAGCATTGTCTACACTGGATGGAGCTCACAGAGGATTGTCTACACTGGATGGAGCTGCCAGAGGATTGTCTACACTGGATGGAGCTGACAGAGGATTGTCTACACTGGATGGAGCTGACAGAGGATTGTCTACACTGGATGGAGCATACAGAGGATTGTCTACACTGGATGGAGCTCACAGAGGATTGTCTACACTGGATGGAGCTCACAGAGGATTGTCTACACTGGAGGAGCTCAAAGAGGATTGTCTACACTGAATGGAGCTCACAGAGGATTGTCTACACTGGATGGAGCTCAAAGAGGATTGTCTACACTGGATGGAGCTCACAGACGATTGTCTACACTGGATGGAGCTCACAGAGGATTGTCTACACTGGATGGAGCTCACAGAGGATTGTCTACAATGGATGGAGCTCACAGAGAATTATCTACACTGAATGTAACTCACAGAGGATTGTCTACACTGGATGGAGCTCACAGACGATTGTCTACACTGGATGGAGCTCACAGAGGATTGTCTACACTGGATGGAGCTCTCAGAGGATTGTCTACACTGGAGGAGCTCACAGAGGATTGTCTACACTGGATGGAGCTCACAGAGGATTGTCTACACTGGATGGAGCTCAAAGAGGATTGTCTACACTGGATGGAGCTCACAGACGATTGTCTACACTGGATGGAGCTCACAGACGATTGTCTACACTGGATGGAGCTCACAGAGGATTGTCTACAATGGATGGAGCTCACAGAGGTTGATCTACACTGGATGTAACTCACAGAGGATTGTCTACACTGGATGGAGCTCACACAGGATTGTCTACACTCGATGGAGCTCACAGAGGATTGTCTACACTGGGTTGAGCTCACAGAGGATTGTCTACACTGGATGGAGCTCACAGAGGATTGTCTACACTGGATGGAGCTCACAGAGGATTGTCTACACTGGGTGGAGCTCACAGAGGATTGTCTTCACTGGATGGAGCTCACAGAGGATTGTTTATACTGTATGGAGCTCACAGACGATTGCCTGCACTGGATGGAACTCCCAGAGAATTGTCTACACTGGATGGAGTTCACAGAGGATTGTCTACACTGGATGGAGCTCACAGAGGATTGTCTACAGTGGATGGAGCTCACAGAGGATTGTCTACACCGGATGGAGCTCACTGAGGATTGTCTACACTGGATGGAGCTCACAGAGGATTGTCTACACTGGATGGAGCTCACAGAGGATTGTCTACACTGGATGGAGCTCACAGAGGATTGTCTACACTGGATGGAGCTCACAGAGGATTGTCTACACTGGATGGAGCTCACAGAGGATTGTCTTCACTGAATGGAGCTCACAGAGGATTCTATACAGTGTCTGGAGCTCACAGAGGATTGTCTACACTGGATGGAGCTCACAGAGGATTGTCTACACTGGATGGAGCTCACAGAGCATTGTCTACACTGGATGGAGGTCACAGAGGATTGTCTATTCTGGATGGAGCTCACAGAGGATTGTCCTCACTGAATGGAGCTCAAAGAGGATTGTCTACAGTGGCTGGAGCTCACAGAGGATTGTCTACACTGGATGGAGCTCAAAGAGGATTGTCTACACTAGATGGAGCTCACAGAGGATTGTCTACACTGGATGAAGCTCACAGAGGATTGTCTACACTGGATGGAGTTCATAGAGCATTGTCTACACTGGGTTGAGCTCACAGAGGATTGTCTACACTGGATGGAGCTCACAGAGGATTGTCTACACTGGATGGAGCTCACAGAGGATTGTCTACACTGGGTGGAGCTCACAGAGGATTGTCTTCACTGGATGGAGCTCACAGAGGATTGTTTATACTGTATGGAGCTCACAGACGATTGCCTGCACTGGATGGAACTCCCAGAGAATTGTCTACACTGGATGGAGCTCACAGAGGATTGTCTACACTGGATGGAGCTCACAGAGGATTGTCTACAGTGGATGGAGCTCACAGAGGATTGTCTACACTGGATGGAGCTCACTGAGGATTGTCTACACTGGATGGAGCTCACAGAGGATTGTCTACACTGGATGGAGCTCACAGAGGATTGTCTACACTGGATGGAGCTCACAGAGGATTGTCTACACTGGATGGAGGTCACAGAGGATTGTCTACACTGGATGGAGCTCACAGAGGATTGTCTACACTGGATGGAGCTCACAGAGGATTGTCTTCACTGAATGGAGCTCACAGAGGATTCTATACAGTGTCTGGAGCTCACAGAGGATTGTCTACACTGGATGGAGCTCACAGAGGATTGTCTACACTGGATGGAGCTCACAGAGCATTGTCTACACTGGATGGAGCTCACAGAGGATTGTCTATTCTGGATGGAGCTCACAGAGGATTGTCCTCACTGAATGGAGCTCAAAGAGGATTGTCTACAGTGGCTGGAGCTCACAGAGGATTGTCTACACTGGATGGAGCTCAAAGAGGATTGTCTACACTAGATGGAGCTCACAGAGGATTGTCTACACTGGATGAAGCTCACAGAGGATTGTCTACACTGGATGGAGTTCATAGAGCATTGTCTACACTGGATGGAGCTCACAGAGGATTGTCTACACTGGATGGAGCTGCCAAAGGGTTGTCTACACTGGATGGAGCTGACACAGGATTGTCTACACTGGATGGAGCTGACACAGGATTGTCTACACTGGATGGAGCTGACAGAGGATTGTCTACACTGGATGGAGCCCACAGAGGATTGTCTACACTGGATGGAGCTCACAGAGGATTGTCTACACTGGATGGAGCTCACAGAGGATTTTCTACACTGGATGGTGCTCACAGAGGATTGTCTACACTGGATGTAACTCACAGAGGAATGTCTACACTGGATGGTGCTCACAGAGGATTGTGTACACTGGATGGAGCTCACAGGGGATTGTCTACACTGGATGGAGCTCACAGAGGATTTTCTACACTGGATGGAGCTCACAGAGGATTTTCTACACTGGATGAAGCTCACAGAGGATTGTCTATACTGGATGGAGCTCACAGAGGATTGTCTACACTTGATGAAGCTCACAGGGGATTGTCTACACTGGATGTAACTCACAGAGGATTGTCTACACTGGATGGAGCTCACAGAGGATTGTCTACACTGGATGTAACTCACAGAGGATTGTCTACACTGGATGGAGCTCACAGAGGATTGTCTACACTAGATGGTGCTCACAGAGGATTGTCTACACTGGATGGAGCTCACAGAGGATTGTCTACACTGGATGGAGCTCACAGAGGATTGTCTACACTAGATGGAGCTCACAGAGGATTGTCTACACTGGATGGAGCTCACAGAGGATTGTCTACACTGGATGTAACTCACAGAGGATTGTCTACACTGGTTGGAGCTCACAGAGGATTGTCTACACTGGATGGTGCTCACAGAATATTGTCTACACTGGATGTAACTCACAGAGGATTGTCTACATTGGATGGAGCTCACAGAGGATTGTCTACACTGGATGGTGCACACATAGGATTGTCTACACTGGATGGAGCGCACAGAGGATTGTCTACACTGGATGGAGCGCACAGAAGATTGTCTACACTGGATGGAGCTCACATAGGATTGTCTACATTGGATGGAGCTCACAGAGTATTGTCTACACTGGATGTAACTCACAGAGGATTGTCTACACTGGATGGAGCTCAATTGAGATTGTCTACACTGGATGTAGCTCACAGAGGATTGTCTACACTGGGTGGAGCTCACATAGGATTGTCTACATTGAACGGAGCTCACAGAGGATTATCTACACTGGATGGAGCTCACAGAGGATTGTCTACACTGGATGTAACTCACAGAGGAATGTCTACACTGGATGGAGCTCACAGAGGATTGTCTACACTGGATGGAGCTCACAGAGGATTGTCTACAATGGATGGAGGTCACAGAGGATTATCTACACTGGATGTAACTCACAGAGGATTGTCTACACTGGATGGAGCTCACAGAGGATTGTCTACACTGGATGGAGCTCACAGAGGATTGTCTACACTGGATGGAGCTCACAGAGGATTGTCTACACTGGAGGAGCTCACAGAGGATTGTCTACACTGGATGGAGCTCACAGAGGATTGTCTACACTGGATGGAGTTCATAGAGCATTGTCTACACTGGATGGAGCTCACAGAGGATTGTCTACACTGGATGGAGCTGCCAGAGGATTGTATAAACTGGACGGAGCTGACAGAGGATTGTCTACACTGGATGGAGTTGACAGAGGATTGTCTACACTGGATGGAGCTCACAGAAGATTGTCTACACTGGATGGAGCTCACAGAGGATTGTCTACACTGGAGGAGCTCACAGGGGATTGTCTACACTGGAAGGAGCTCACAGAGGATTGTCTACACTGGATGGAGCTCAAAGAGGATTGTCTACACTGGATGGAGCACACAGACGATTGTCTACACTGGATGGAGCTCACAGAGGATTGTCTACACTGGATGGAGCTCACAGGGGATTGTCTACAATGGATGGAGCTCACAGAGGATTATCTACACTGGATGTAACTCACAGAGGATTGTCTACACTGGATGGAGCTCACAGAGGATTGTCTACACTGGATGGAGCTCACAGAGGATTGTCTACACTGGATGGAGCTCACAGAGGATTGTCTACACTGGAGGAGCTCACAGAGGATTGTCTACACTGGATGGAGCTCACAGAGGATTGTCTACACTGGATGGAGCTCAAAGAGGATTGTCTACACTGGATGGAGCTGCCAGACGATTGTCTACACTGGATGGAGCTCACAGAGGATTGTCTACACTGGATGGAGCTCACAGAGGATTGTCTACAATGGATGGAGCTCATAGAGGTTTATCTACACTGGATTTAACTCACAGAGGATTGTCTACACTGGATGGAGCTCACACAGGATTGTCTACAGTGGATGGAGCTCACAGAGGATTGTCTACACTGGGTGGAGCTCACAGAGGATTGTCTACACTGGATGGAGCTCACAGAGGATTGTCTACACTGGATGGAGCTCACAGAGGATTGTCTACACTGGGTGGAGCTCACAGAGGATTGTCTTCACTGGATGGAGCTCACAGAGGATTGTTTATACTGTATGGAGCTCACAGACGATTTCCTGCACTGGATGGAACTCCCAGAGGATTGTCTACACTGGATGGAGCTCACAGAGGATTGTCTACACTTGATGGAGCTCACAGAGGATTGTCTACAGTGGATGGAGCTTACTGAGGATTGTCTACACTTGATGGAGCTCACTGAGGATTGTCTACACTGGATGGAGCTCACAGAGGATTGTCTACACTGGATGGAGCTCACAGAGGATTGTCTACACTGGATGGGGCTCACAGAGGATTGTCTACACTGGATGGAGCTCACAAAGGATTGTCTACACTAGTTGGAGCTCGCAGAGGATTGTCTACACTGGATGGAGCTCACAGAGGATTGTCTACACTGGATGGAGCTCACAGAGGATTGTCTACACTGGATGGAGCTCAAAGAGGATTGTCTACACTGGATGGAGCTCACAGAGGATTGTCTTCACTGAATGGAGCTCACAGAGGATTCTCTACAGTGTCTGGAGCTCACAGAGGATTGTCTACACTAGATGGAGCTCACAGAGGATTGTCTACACTGGATGGAGCTCACAGAGCATTGTCTACACTGGATGGAGCTCACAGAGGATTGTCTATTCTGGATGGAGCTCACAGAGGATTGTCCTCACTGAATGGAGCTCACAGAGGATTGTCTACAGTGGCTGGAGCTCACAGAGGATTGTCTACACTGGATGGAGCTCAAAGAGGATTGTCTACACTAGATGGAGCTCACAGAGGATTGTCTACACTTGATGAAGCTCACAGAGGATTGTCTACACTGGATGGTGCTCACATAGGATTGTCTACACTGGATGGAGCGCACAGAGGATTGTCTACACTGGATGGAGCGCACAGAGGATTGTCTACACTGGATGGAGCTCACATAGGATTGTCTACATTGGATGGAGCTCACAGAGTATTGTCTACACTGGATGTAACTCACAGAGGATTGTCTACACTGGATGTAGCTCAATTAAGATTGTCTACACTGGATGTAGCTCACAGAGGATTGTCTACACTGGATGGAGCTCACATCGGATTGTCTACATTGAACGGAGCTCACAGAGGATTGTCTACAGTGGATGGAGCTCACAGAGGATTGTCTACACTGGATGTAACTCACAGAGGAATGTCTACACTGGATGGAGCTCACAGAGGATTGTCTACACTGGATGGAGCTCACAGAGGATTGTCTACAATGGATGGAGGTCACAGAGGATTATCTACACTGGATGTAACTCACAGAGGATTGTCTACACTGGATGGAGCTCACAGAGGATTGTCTACACTGGATGGAGCTCACAGAGGATTGTCTACACTGGATGGAGCTCACAGAGGATTGTCTACACTGGAGGAGCTCACAGAGGATTGTCTACACTGGATGGAGCTCACAGAGGATTGTCTACACTGGATGGAGTTCATAGAGCATTGTCTACACTGGATGGAGCTCACAGAGGATTGTCTACACTGGATGGAGCTGCCAGAGGATTGTATAAACTGGACGGAGCTGACAGAGGATTGTCTACACTGGATGGAGTTGACAGAGGATTGTCTACACTGGATGGAGCTCACAGAAGATTGTCTACACTGGATGGAGCTCACAGAGGATTGTCTACACTGGAGGAGCTCACAGGGGATTGTCTACACTGGAAGGAGCTCACAGAGGATTGTCTACACTGGATGGAGCTCAAAGAGGATTGTCTACACTGGATGGAGCACACAGACGATTGTCTACACTGGATGGAGCTCACAGAGGATTGTCTACACTGGATGGAGCTCACAGAGGATTGTCTACAATGGATGGAGCTCACAGAGGATTATCTACACTGGATGTAACTCACAGAGGATTGTCTACACTGGATGGAGCTCACAGAGGATTGTCTACACTGGATGGAGCTCACAGAGGATTGTCTACACTGGATGGAGCTCACAGAGGATTGTCTACACTGGAGGAGCTCACAGAGGATTGTCTACACTGGATGGAGCTCACAGAGGATTGTCTACACTGGATGGAGCTCAAAGAGGATTGTCTACACTGGATGGAGCTGCCAGACGATTGTCTACACTGGATGGAGCTCACAGAGGATTGTCTACACTGGATGGAGCTGCCAGAGGATTGTATAAACTGGACGGAGCTGACAGAGGATTGTCTACACTGGATGGAGTTGACAGAGGATTGTCTACACTGGATGGAGCTCACAGAAGATTGTCTACACTGGATGGAGCTCACAGAGGATTGTCTACACTGGAGGAGCTCACAGGGGATTGTCTACACTGGAAGGAGCTCACAGAGGATTGTCTACACTGGATGGAGCTCAAAGAGGATTGTCTACACTGGATGGAGCACACAGACGATTGTCTACACTGGATGGAGCTCACAGAGGATTGTCTACACTGGATGGAGCTCACAGAGGATTGTCTACAATGGATGGAGCTCACAGAGGATTATCTACACTGGATGTAACTCACAGAGGATTGTCTACACTGGATGGAGCTCACAGAGGATTGTCTACACTGGATGGAGCTCACAGAGGATTGTCTACACTGGATGGAGCTCACAGAGGATTGTCTACACTGGGGAAGCTCACAGAGGATTGTCTACACTGGATGGAGCTCACAGAGGATTGTCTACACTGGAAGGAGCTCAAAGAGGATTGTCTACACTGGATGGAGCTGCCAGACGATTGTCTACACTGGATGGAGCTCACAGAGGATTGTCTACACTGGATGGAGCTCACAGAGGATTGTCTACAATGGATGGAGCTCACAGAGGTTTATCGACACTGGATTTAACTCACAGAGGATTGTCTACACTGGATGGAGCTCACACAGGATTGTCTACAGTGGATGGAGCTCACAGAGGATTGTCTACACTGGGTGGAGCTCACAGAGGATTGTCTACACTGGATGGAGCTCACAGAGGATTGTCTACACTGGATGGAGCTCACAGAGGATTGTCTACACTGGGTGGAGCTCACAGAGGATTGTCTTCACTGGATGGAGCTCACAGAGGATTGTTTATACTGTATGGAGCTCACAGACGATTTCCTGCACTGGATGGAACTCCCAGAGGATTGTCTACACTGGATGGAGCTCACAGAGGATTGTCTACACTGGATGGAGCTCACAGAGGATTGTCTACAGTGGATGGAGCTCACTGAGGATTGTCTACACTGGATGGAGCTCACTGAGGATTGTCTACACTGGATGGAGCTCACAGAGGATTGTCTACACTGGATGGAGCTCACAGAGGATTGTCTACACTGGATGGGGCTCACAGAGGATTGTCTACACTGGATGGAGCTCACAAAGGATTGTCTACACTAGTTGGAGCTCGCAGAGGATTGTCTACACTGGATGGAGCTCACAGAGGATTGTCTATACTGGATGGAGCTCACAGAGGATTGTCTACACTGGATGGAGCTCAAAGAGGATTGTCTACACTGGATGGAGCTCACAGAGGATTGTCTTCACTGAATGGAGCTCACAGAGGATTCTCTACAGTGTCTGGAGCTCACAGAGGATTGTCTACACTAGATGGAGCTCACAGAGGATTGTCTACACTGGATGGAGCTCACAGAGCATTGTCTACACTGGATGGAGCTCACAGAGCATTGTCTACACTGGATGGAGCTCACAGAGGATTGTCTATTCTGGATGGAGCTCACAGAGGATTGTCCTCACTGAATGGAGCTCACAGAGGATTGTCTACAGTGGCTGGAGCTCACAGAGGATTGTCTACACTGGATGGAGCTCAAAGAGGATTGTCTACACTAGATGGAGCTCACAGAGGATTGTCTACACTTGATGAAGCTCACAGAGGATTGTCTACACTGGATGGAGTTCATAGAGCATTGTCTACACTGGATGGGGCTCACAGAGAATTGTCTACACGGGATGGAGCTGCCAGAGGATTGTCTACACTGGATGGAGCTAACAGAGGATTGTCTACACTGGATGGAGCTGACAAAGGATTGTCTACACTGGATGGAGTTCACAGAGGATTGTCTACACTGGATGGAGCTCACAGAGGATTGTCTACACTGGATAGAGCTCACAGAGGATTGTCTACACTGGATGGTGCTCACAGAGGATTGTCTACACTGGATGTAACTCACAGAGGAATGTCTACACTGGATGGTGCTCACAGAGGATTGTGTACACTGGATGGAGCTCATAGAGGATTTTCTACACTGGATGAAGCTCACAGAGGATTGTCTATACTGGATGGAGCTCACAGAGGATTGTCTACACTTGATGAAGCTCACAGGGGATTGTCTACACTGGATGTAACTCACAGAGGATTGTCTACACTGGATGGAGCTCACAGAGGATTGTCTACACTGGATGTAACTCACAGAGGATTGTCTACACTGGATGGAGCTCACAGAGGATTGTCTACACTGGATGGAGCTCACAGAGGATTGTCTACACTGGATGGAGCTCACAGAGGATTGTCTACACTGGATGGTGCTCACAGAGGATTGTCTACACTGGATGTAATTCACAGAGGAATGTCTACACTGGATGGTGCTCACAGAGGATTGTGTACACTGGATGGAGCTCATAGAGGATTTTCTACACTGGATGAAGCTCACAGAGGATTGTCTATACTGGATGGAGCTCACAGAGGATTGTCTACACTTGATGAAGCTCACAGGGGATTGTCTACACTGGATGTAACTCACAGAGGATTGTCTACACTGGATGGAGCTCACAGAGGATTGTCTACACTGGATGTAACTCACAGAGGATTGTCTACACTGGATGGAGCTCACAGAGGATTGTCTACACTGGATGGTGCACACATAGGATTGTCTACACTGGATGGAGCGCACAGAGGTTTGTCTACACTGGATGGAGCGCACAGAGGATTGTCTACACTGGATGGAGCTCACATAGTATTGTCTACATTGGATGTAGCTCACAGAGTATTGTCTACACTGGATGTAACTCACAGAGGATTGTCTACACTGGATGGAGCTCACAGAGGATTGTCTACACTGGATGGAGTTCACATAAGATTGTCTACACTGGATGGAGCTCACAGAGGATTGTCTACACTGGATGGAGCTCACATAGGATTGTCTACACTGAATGGAGCTCACAGAGGATTGTCTACACTGGATGGAGCTCACAGAGGATTGTCTACACTGGATGGTGCTCACAGAGGATTGTGTACACTGGATGGATCTCACAGGGGATTGTCTACACTGGATGGAGCTCACAGAGGATTTTCTACACTGGATGAAGCTCACAGAGGATTGTCTACACTGGATGGAGCTCACAGAGGATTGTCTACACTGGATGGAGCTCACAGAGTATTGTCTACACTGGATGTATCTCACAGAGGATTGTCTACACTGGATGGAGCTCACAGAGGATTGTCTACACTGGACGGAGCTCACAGAGGATTGTCTACACTGGATGGTGCTCACAGAGGATTTTCTACACTGGATGAAGCTCACAGAGGATTGTCTACACTGGATGGAGCTCACAGAGGATTGTCTACACTGGATGGAGCTCATAGAGGATTGCCTACACTGGATGTAACTCACAGAGGATTGTCTACACTGGATGGAGCTCACAGAGGATTGTCTACACTGGATGGTGCTCACAGAGGATTGTGTACACTGGATGGATCTCACATGGGATTGTCTACACTGGATGGAGCTCACAGAGGATTTTCTACACTGGATGAAGCTCACAGAGGATTGTCTACACTGGATGGAGCTCACAGAGGATTGTCTACACTGGATGGAGCTCACAGAGTATTGTCTACACTGGATGTATCTCACAGAGGATTGTCTACACTGGATGGAGCTCACAGAGGATTGTCTACACTGGATGGAGCTCACAGAGGATTGTCTACACTGGATGGTGCTCACAGAGGATTTTCTACACTGGATGAAGCTCACAGAGGATTGTCTACACTGGATGGAGCTCACAGAGGATTGTCTACACTGGATGGAGCTCATAGAGGATTGCCTACACTGGATGTAACTCACAGAGGATTGTCTACACTGGATGGAGCTCACAGAGGATTGTCTACACTGGATGGTGCTCACAGAGGATTGTCTACACTGGATGTAACTCACGGAGGATTGTCTACACTGGATGGAGCTCACAGAGGATTGTCTACACTAGATGTAACTCACAGAGGATTGTCTACACTGGATGGAGCTCACAGAGGATTGTCTACACTGGATGGAGCTCACAGAGGATTGTGTACACTGGATGGAGCTCACAGAGGATTGTCTACACTGGATGGAGCTCACAGAGGATTGTCTACATGGGATGGATCTCACAGAGGATTGTCTACACTGGATGGAGCTCACAGAGGATTGTCTACACTGGATGGAGCTCACAGATGATTGTCTACACTGGATGGAGCTCACAGAGGATTGTCTACACTGGATGGAGCTCACAGAGGATTGTCTACACTGGATGGTGCTCACAGAGGATTGTCTACACTGGATGTAACTAACAGAGGAATGTCTACACTGGATGGTGGTCACAGAGGATTGTGTACACTGGATGGAGCTCACAGGGGATTGTCTACACTGGATGGAGCTCACAGAGGATTTTCTACACTGGATGAAGCTCACAGAGGATTGTCTATACTGGATGGAGCTCACAGAGGATTGTCTACACTTGATGAAGCTCACAGGGGATTGTCTACACTGGATGTAACTCACAGAGGATTGTCTACACTGGATGGAGCTCACAGAGGATTGTCTATACTGGATGTAACTCACAGAGGATTGTCTACACTGAATGGAGCTCACAGAGGATTGTCTACACTGGATGGTGCTCACAGAGGATTGTCTACACTGGATGGAGCTCACAGAGGATTATCTACACTGGATGGAGCTCACAGAGGATTGTCTACACTGGATGGAGCTCACAGAGGATTGTCTACACTGGATGTAACTCACAGAGGATTGTCTACACTGGTTGGAGCTCACAGAGGATTGCCTACACTGGATGGTGCTCACAGAATATTGTCTACACTGGATGTAACTCACAGAGGATTGTCTACACTGGATGGAGCTCACAGAGGATTGTCTACACTGGATGGTGCTCACATAGGAATGTCTGCACTGGATGGAGCGCACAGAGGATTGTCTACACTGGATGGAGCTCACAGAGGATTGTCTACACTGGATGGAGCTCACAGAGGATTGTCTACACTGGATGGTGCTCACAGAGGATTGTCTACACTGGATGTAACTCACGGAGGATTGTCTACACTGGATGGAGCTGACAGAGGATTGTCTACACTAGATGTAACTCACAGAGGATTGTCTACACTGGATGGAGCTCACAGAGGATTGTCTACACTGGATGGAGCTCACAGAGGATTGTGTACACTGGATGGAGCTCACAGAGGATTGTCTACACTGGATGGAGCTCACAGAGGATTGTCTACATGGGATGGATCTCACAGAGGATTGTCTACACTGGATGGAGCTCACAGAGGATTGTCTACACTGGATGGAGCTCACAGATGATTGTCTACACTGGATGGAGCTCACAGAGGATTGTCTACACTGGATGGAGCTCACAGAGGATTGTCTACACTGGATGGTGCTCACAGAGGATTGTCTACACTGGATGTAACTAACAGAGGAATGTCTACACTGGATGGTGCTCACAGAGGATTGTGTACACTGGATGGAGCTCACAGGGGATTGTCTACACTGGATGGAGCTCACAGAGGATTTTCTACACTGGATGAAGCTCACAGAGGATTGTCTATACTGGATGGAGCTCACAGAGGATTGTCTACACTTGATGAAGCTCACAGGGGATTGTCTACACTGGATGTAACTCACAGAGGATTGTCTACACTGGATGGAGCTCACAGAGGATTGTCTATACTGGATGTAACTCACAGAGGATTGTCTACACTGGATGGAGCTCACAGAGGATTGTCTACACTGGATGGTGCTCACAGAGGATTGTCTACACTGGATGGAGCTCACAGAGGATTGTCTACACTGGATGGAGCTCACAGAGGATTGTCTACACTGGATGGAGCTCACAGAGGATTGTCTACACTGGATGTAACTCACAGAGGATTGTCTACACTGGTTGGAGCTCACAGAGGATTGCCTACACTGGATGGTGCTCACAGAATATTGTCTACACTGGATGTAACTCACAGAGGATTGTCTACACTGGATGGAGCTCACAGAGGATTGTCTACACTGGATGGTGCTCACATAGGAATTTCTGCACTGGATGGAGCGCACAGAGGATTGTCTACACTTTATGGAGCGCACAGAGGATTGTCTACACTGGATGAAGCTCACATAGGATTGTCTACATTGGATGGAGCTCACAGATTATTGTCTTCACTGGATGTAACTCACAGAGGATTGTCTACACTGGATGGAGCTCACAGAGGATTGTCTACACTGGATGGTGCTCAGAGAGGATTTTCTACACTGGATGAAGCTCACAGAGGATTGTCTACACTGGATGGAGCTCACAGAGGATTGTCTACACTGGATGGAGCTCACAGAGGATTGTCTACACTGGATGTAACTCACAGAGGATTGTCTACACTGGATGGAGCTCACAGAGGATTGTCTACACTGGATGGTGCTCACAGAGGATTGTCTACACTGGATGTAACTCACGGAGGATTGTCTACACTGGATGGAGCTCACAGAGGATTGTCTACACTGGATGGAGCTCACATAAGATTGTCTACACTGGATGGAGCTCACAGAGGATTGTCTACACTGGATGGTTCTCACAGAGGATTGTCTACACTGGATGGAGCTCACAGAGGATTGTCTACACTGTATGGAGCTCACAGAGGATTGTCTACACTGGATGGAGCTCACAGAGGATTGTCTACACTGGATGTAACTCACAGAGGATTGTCTACACTGGATGGAGCTCACAGAGGATTGTCTATACTGGATGTAACTCACAGAGGATTGTCTACACTGGATGGAGCTCACAGAGGATTGTCTACACTGGATGGTGCTCACAGAGGATTGTCTACACTGGATGGAGCTCACAGAGGATTGTCTACACTGGATGGAGCTCACAGAGGATTGTCTACACTGGATGTAACTCACAGAGGATTGTCTACACTGGTTGGAGCTCACAGAGGATTGCCTACACTGGATGGTGCTCACAGAATATTGTCTACACTGAATGTAACTCACAGAGGATTGTCTACACTGGATGGAGCTCACAGAGGATTGTCTACACTGGATGGTGCTCACATAGGATTGTCTGCACTGTATGGAGCGCACAGAGGATTGTCTACACTGGATGGAGCGCACAGAGGATTGTCTACACTGGATGGAGCTCACAGAGGATTGTCTACACTGGATGAAGTTCACAGATGATTGTCTCCACTGGATGGTGCTCACAGAGGATTGTCTACACTGGATGGAGCTCACAGATGATTGTCTACACTGGATGGAGCGCACAGAGGATTGTCTACACTGGATGGAGCTCACAGAGGATTGTCTACACTGGATGGAGCGCACAGAGGATTGTCTACACTGGATGGAGCGCACAGAGGATTGTCTACACTGGATGGAGCTCACAGAGGATTGTCTACACTGGATGAAGCTCACAGATGATTGTCTACACTGGATGGTGCTCACAGAGGATTGTCTACACTGGATGAAGCTCAGAGATGATTGTCTACACTGGATGGAGCTCACATAAGATTGTCTACACTGGATGGAGCTCACAGAGGATTGTCTACACTGAATGGAGGTCACAGAGGATTGTCTACACTGGATGGAGCTCACAGAGGATTGTCTACACTGGATGTAGCTCACAGAGGATTGTCTACACTGGATGGTGCTCACAGAGGATTGTGTACACTGGATGGAGCTTACAGAGGATTGTCTACACTGGATGGAGCTCACAGAGGATTGTCTACACTGGATGGTGCTCACAGAGGATTGTCTACACTGGATGTAACTCACAGAGGATTGTCTACACTGGATGGTACTCACAGAGGATTGTGTGCACTGGATGGAGCTCACAGGGGATTGTCTACACTGGATGGAGCTCACAGAGGATTTTCTACACTGGATGAAGCTCACAGAGGATTGTCTACACTGGATGGAGCTCACAGAGGATTGTCTACACTGGATGGAGCTCACAGAGGATTGTCTACACTGGATGTAACTCACAGAGGATTGTCTACACTGGATGGAGCTCACAGATGATTGTCTACACTGGATGGAGCTCACAGAGGATTGTCTACACTGGATGGTGCTCACAGAGGATTTTCTACACTGGATGAAGCTCACAGAGGATTGTCTACTCTGGATGGAGCTCACAGAGGATTGTCTACACTGGATGGAGCTCACAGAGGATTGTCTACACTGGATGTAACTCACATAGGATTATCTACACTGGATGGAGCTCACAGAGGATTGTCTACACTGGATGGAGCTCACAGAGGATTGTCTACACTGGATGGTGCTCACAGAGGATTGTCTACACTGGATGTAACTCACGGAGGATTGTCTACACTGGATGGAGCTCTCAGAGGATTGTCTACACTGGATGTAACTCACAGAGGATTGTCTACACTGGATGGAACTCACAGAGGATTGTCTACACTGGATGGAGCTCACAGAGGACTGTGTACACTGGATGGAGCTCACAGAGGATTGTCTACACTGGATGGAGCTCACAGAGGATTGTCTACATGGGATGGATCTCACAGAGGATTGTCTACACTGGATGGAGCTCACAGAGGATTGTCTACACTGGATGGAGCTCACAGAGGATTGTCTACATGGGATGGATCTCACAGAGGATTGTCTACACTGGATGGAGCTCACAGAGGATTGTCTGCAATGGATGGAGCTCACAGAGGATTGTCTACAGTGGATGGAGCTCACAGAGGATTGTCTACATGGGATGGATCTCACAGAGGATTGTCTACACTGGATGGAGCTCACAGAGGATTGTCTACACTGGATGGAGCTCACAGAGGACTGTGTACACTGGATGGAGCTCACAGAGGATTGTCTACACTGGATGGAGCTCACAGAGGATTGTCTACATGGGATGGATCTCACAGAGGATTGTCTACACTGGATGGAGCTCACAGAGGATTGTCTACACTGGATGGAGCTCACAGAGGATTGTCTACATGGGATGGATCTCACAGAGGATTGTCTACACTGGATGGAGCTCACAGAGGATTGTCTGCAATGGATGGAGCTCACAGAGGATTGTCTACAGTGGATGGAGCTCACAGAGGATTGTCTACATGGGATGGATCTCACAGAGGATTGTCTACACTGGATGGAGCTCACAGAGGATTGTCTACACTGGATGGAGCTCACAGAGGATTGTCTACACTGGATGAAGCTCACAGAGGATTGTCTACACTGGATGAAGCTCACAGAGGATTGTCTACACTGGATGGAGCTCACAGAGGATTGTCTACACTGGATGGAGCTCACAGAGGATTGTCTACAGTGGATGGAGCTCACAGAGGATTGTCTACATGGGATGGATCTCACAGAGGATTGTCTACACTGGATGAAGCTCACAGAGGATTGTCTACACTGGATGGAGCTCACAGAGGATTGTCTACACTGGATGGAGCTCACAGAGGATTGTCTACACTGGATGAAGCTCACAGAGGATTGTCTACACTGGATGAAGCTCACAGAGGATTGTCTACACTGGATGGAGCTCACAGAGGATTGTCTACACTGGATGGAGCTCACAGAGGATTGTCTACACTGGATGGAGCTCACAGAAGATTGTCTACACTGGATGGAGCTCACAGAGGATTGTCTACACTGGATGGAGCTCACAGAGGATTGTCTACACTGGATGGTGCTCACAGAGGATTGTCTACACTGGATGGAGCTCACAGAGGATTGTCTACACTGGATGGAGCTCACAGAGGATTGTCTACACTGGATGGAGCTCACAGAAGATTGTCTACACTGGATGGAGCTCACAGAGGATTGTCTACACTGGATGGAGCTCACAGAAGATTGTCTACACTGGATGGTGCTCACAGAGGATTGTCTACAGTGGATGGAGCTCACAGAGGATTGTCTACACTGGATTCATCTGTATGTACATTAGATCTTGACATCGGTGAGGAACTGCTACGCAAAGTCTATAAGAAAGTTGAACAATTCTTCGCCATACAATGTCGCTTTCTGCATAGACCGGATCTGGTGACACCGGGCTCATCACATGGCAGGATCTATTATTATCAGCCAGAACTCATTCTTAAAGGGCAACTCCACCCACAGCTCCTATTAGTATCTGCAGCACTGTGATCCTCCCGGGTTTACATGGTAAATGCCTTTTGTCTCTTGGTTTATAAATAAGGATTAGGAGCCCCGGAGATTAGCTGCGATCTGTGGGGGGTAGTAGCATTTATTTCCCTGCAGCGCCCCCAAAGGGCAGATTTTACAGAGCAATGAGCTGCCCCTGTAATACAAGCCGGGTCCTCCAGAGACAGAGATGCTGTTTGTACTGGGAAGGATGTTGAGGGGAGTAGTACTTGGGTGGTCCGGCTCCTGAATCGTGTTGTAATTGAATTATATAGGGGTCGCGTTACGTCCCCTCGCTCCGGCCCCTGATATCATCTCATTGTGCAGGAGCCGAAGTGAGGACTTGATACAATGTATCGTGATTATTATTATAAGATGTAACGTTCATACAGACTGTCATCCATCGTTCTGTGCCGCTGTGAAATGATTGGCGGATGTGTAACGGCCGCAGCTATCATCCATCTTTAGCGGATCCATAGGGACTTAGGCTATGTGCCCACGATGCAGAAATGCTGCAGATTTTTTCCGCTTCTCCCTGGCAGGAAAAACACATGCGGATTGTCCATGCGGATTGTCCATTCGGATTGTACATGCGGATTGTCCATGCGGATTGTCCATGTGGATTGTCCATGTGGATTGTCCATGCGGATTGTACATGTGGATTGTCCATTCGGATTGTACATGCGGATTGTCCATGCGGATTGTCCATTCGGATTATACATGCGGATTGTCCATGCGGATTGTCCATGCGGATTGTCCATGCGGATTGTCCATGCGGATTGTACATGCGGATTGTACATGCGGATTGTACATGCGGATTGTCCATGTGGATTGTCCATGCGGATTGTACATGCGGATTGTACATGCGGATTGTACATGCGGATTGTACATGCGGATTGTACATTCGGATTGTACAGGCGGATTGTACATGCGGATTGTACATGCGGATTGTACATGCGGATTGTACATGCGGAGTGTACATGCGGAGTGTACATGCGGCTTGTACAGGCGGATTGTACAGGCGGATTGTACATGCGGATTGTACAGGCGGATTGTACATGCGGATTGTACAGGCGGATTGTACAGGCGGATTGTACATGCGGATTGTACAGGCGGATTGTACAGGCGGATTGTACAGGCGGATTGTACATGCGGATTGTACATGCGGATTGTACATGCGGATTGTACATGCGGATTGTACATGTGGATTGTGCATGTGGATTGTGCATGCGGATTGTACATGAGGATTGTACATGAGGATTGTACATGTGGATTGTACATGAGGATTGTACATGTGGATTGTGCATGCGGATTGTACATGCGGATTGTACATGTGGATTGTACAGGCGGATTGTACAGGCGGATTGTACAGGCGGATTGTACATGCGGATTGTACAGGCGGATTGTACAGGCGGATTGTACATGCGGATTGTACATGCGGATTGTACATGCGGATTGTACATGCGGATTGTACATGAGGATTGTACATGTGGATTGTACATGAGGATTGTACATGTGGATTGTGCATGCGGATTGTACATGCGGATTGTACATGCGGATTGTCCATGCGGATTGTACATGCGGATTGTACATGCGGATTGTACATGCGGATTGTACAGGCGGATTGTACATGCGGATTGTACATGCGGATTGTACATGTGGATTGTACATGCGGATTGTACATGCGGATTGTACATGAGGATTGTACATGTGGATTGTACATGAGGATTGTACATGTGGATTGTGCATGCGGATTGTACATGCGGATTGTACATGCGGATTGTCCATGCGGATTGTACTTGCGGATTGTACATGCGGATTGTACATGCGGATTGTACAGGCGGATTGTACATGCGGATTGTACATGCGGATTGTACATGTGGATTGTCCATTCGGATTGTACATGCGGATTGTCCATGCGGATTGTCCATGTGGATTGTCCATGCGGATTGTACATGCGGATTGTACATGCGGATTGTACATGTGGATTGTCCATGTGGATTGTCCATGCGGATTGTGCATGCGGATTGTACATGCGGATTGTACATGCGGATTGTACATGTGGATTGTACATGAGGATTGTACATGAGGATTGTACATGCGGATTGTACATGCGGATTGTACATGCGGATTGTACATGAGGATTGTACATGCGGATTGTGCATGCGGATTGTGCATGCGGATTGTACATGCGGATTGTACATGTGGATTGTACATGCGGATTGTGCATGCGGATTGTACATATGGATTGTACATGTGGATTGTACATGTGGATTGTACATGCGGATTGTGCATGCGGATTGTACATGCGGATTGTACATGCGGATTGTGCATGCGGATTGTACATGCGGATTGTACATGCGGATTGTACATGTGGATTGTACATGTGGATTGTGCATGCGGATTGTACATGCGGATTGTACATGCGGATTGTACATGTGGATTGTACATGTGGATTGTACATGAGGATTGTACATGTGGATTGTACATGTGGATTGTGCATGCGGATTGTACATGCGGATTGTACATGTGGATTGTACATGTGGATTGTACATGCGGATTGTACATGCGGATTGTGCATGCGGATTGTACATGCGGATTGTACATGTGGATTGTACATGTGGATTGTACATGAGGATTGTACATGTGGATTGTACATGTGGATTGTGCATGCGGATTGTACATGCGGATTGTACATGCGGATTGTACATGTGGATTGTACATGCGGATTGTACATGCGGATTGTACATGCGGATTGTGCATGCGGATTGTACATGCGGATTGTACATGTGGATTGTACATGTGGATTGTACATGTGGATTGTACATGAGGATTGTACATGTGGATTGTACATGTGGATTGTGCATGCGGATTGTACATGCGGATTGTGCATGCGGATTGTACATGTGGATTGTACATGCGGATTGTACATGAGGATTGTACATGTGGATTATCATTGGGGACCATGGGGCACGGATTACCAAGCGTTTTTTAAGCGTTTTTGCTGTGGAAATTCCGCGGCAAAAACGCTTGAAAAACGCATAGTGGGAACGCTGCCTAACGGATAAGAAGGGGAGCGGCGCGGAGCCTCACACGGATCCATTGTATATACAGACGTGTCTCTGGGGGTACATGCAAATCTCTGGGGGTCCGTGCGAATCCCTGGGGGTCCATAAGAATCCCTGGGGGTCCGTACAAATCCCTGGAGTCTGTGTGAATTCCCAGGGGTCTGTGTGAATTCCCAGGGGTTTGTGTGAATTTCTGGGGGTCCGTGCGAATCCCTGGGGGTCTGTTTGAATTCCTGGGGGATCGTGCGAATCCCGGGGGGTGTGTGTGAATTCCAGGAGGTCTATGCGAATTCCTGGGGGTCCGTGTGGATTCCTGGGGGTCCATTCGAATCCCTGGGGGTCTGTGTGAATTCCCGGGGGTCTGTGCGAATTCCTAGGGGTGCGTACGAATCCCTGGGAGTCTGTGTGAATTCCTGGGGGTCCATTTGAATCCCTGGGGGTCTGTGCGAATTCCTGGGGGTCCATGTGAATCCCTGGGGGTCTGTGCAAATCCCTGGGGGTCCGTGTGAATTCCTGGGGGTCCGTGTGAATTCCTGGGGGTCTGTGTGAATTCCTGGGGGTCCATGCAAATCCCTGGGGGTCTGTGCGAATTCCTAGGGGTCCGTACGAATCCCTGGGGGTCTGTGTGAATCCCAGAGGGTCTGTGCGAAATCCTAGGGGTCCATACGAATCGCTGGGGGTCTGTATGAATCCCCGGGGGTCTGTGCGAATTCCTGGGGGTTCATGTGAATCCCTGGGGGTCCGTGTGAATCCCTGGGGATCCATGTGCGGTTCATCTAAGGAACCAGCACCCAAAAGTGTCACCGGATGTACGAATGCAACCGAGCGGCGTCACGAAACAACTGCCAGCCAGCGACCGTTCAGTGATCAGCGGCGGCACACATCACTCACTGCACAGGCAGCCATTGTTCTCGGCAGCGAATATTCACACAGGACGATGTGCTGCCGAGAACAATGATCATTTCACCTGATAACGAGCATTTTCTGGTTCATCGGGTGATCAGCAGCCGGAGTACACCGAGAGATTACCGAGAAAGGAGGGATTCGAAGAACAGTCCTGTGCGATTATCTGTCAGGGTAAATGCAGCTGAGCGTCAAATCAGAACACTCTGCTGTCCTGAAATACTCTGTGCTGCTGGAAGGACCCTGCTCCTTCCACTATGCATCCTCCATGTGATCAGCACACTGCTCTCCTGAAATACTCTGTGCTGCTGTGAATCATATAACGGATGCTCACTCACCGCTGTGCATTATGGTCACATTTATCTCCCCGGCCCCCATGTCTGCTTGCTACGTGAAAGGGGTGCGGTCGGAGCCTGCTTGCTGATGGCCTCCTGGTCCATGCAGGCGATGAGGCAGAGGCTGCTTGCTGATGGCTTCCAGGCCGGTGCAGACAAGGCTCCCTGTCACTCGGAGGAATGTCGGGTGTTGCTCGGGGCCGTGTGTCTCCATTGTCAGCCGCCTCCCTCCCTGCCCTATAATGGCCGCCTGTGTGGACATGAAAGGTCTCCGGACATTCTGCGGTCACCTGTGTACACGGGCGCTGCGGACGGCGCTATGAAAGGCTGCACACATGAGGCCACCGTGGCCCACGCCCCACAGTGTGAATACCGGCCTGTTCTGCTGTTTGTCTTCTCCACATCTGTGGACATCTGTTCTGGGAGAAAACACCCTGTGAGAAGGACGAAGCCCCTCTCACCCTGCAAGAAGAGCAGAGCCGCCGCAAGAAGGATGGAGCCCCCCGCACTCTGCAAGAAGGACTGAGCCCCCCGCACCCTGCAAGAAGGACTGAGCCCCCCCCCCACCCTGCAAGAAGGACAGAGCCCCCCAAGAAGGATGGAGCCCCCCGCACTCTGCAAGAAGGACTGAGCCCCCCGCACCCTGCAAGAAGAACAGAGCCCCCCACCCCTGCTAGAAGGACGGAGCCCCCCGCACCCTGCAAGAAGGACGGAGCCCCCCGCACCCTGCAAGAAGGACAGAGCCCCCCAAGAAGGATGGAGCCCCCCGCACTCTGCAAGAAGGACTGAGCCCCCCGCACCCTGCAAGAAGGACTGAGCCCCCCCCCACCCTGCAAGAAGGACAGAGCCCCCCAAGAAGGATGGAGCCCCCCGCACTCTGCAAGAAGGACTGAGCCCCCCGCACCCTGCAAGAAGAACAGAGCCCCCCACCCCTGCTAGAAGGACGGAGCCCCCCGCACCCTGCAAGAAGGACGGAGCCCCCCGCACCCTGCAAGAAGGACAGAGCCCCCCAAGAAGGATGGAGCCCCCCGCACCCTGCAAGAAGGACAAAGCCCCCCTCACCCTGCAAGAAGAACAGAGCCCCCGCAAGAAGGATGGAGCCCCCCGTACTCTGCTAGAAGGATGGAGCCCCCCGCACTCTGCAAGAAGGACGGAGCCCCACACACTCTGCAAGATGGATGGTGCCCCCCCACTCCTGCAAGAAGGATGGAGCCCCTGCACCCTGAAAGAAGGACAGAGCCCCCTGCAAGAAAGACGGAGCCCCCCCAACACTGCAAGAAGGACGGAGTCCCCCACCCCTGCGAGAAGGACGGAGCCCCCCATCCCTGCGAGAAGGACGGAGACCCCCGGCCCCTGCAAGAAGGACAGAGCCCCCTGCAAGAAGGACGGAGCCCCCCGGCCCCTGCAAGAAGGACGAAGCCCCCCGCAAGAAGGATGACGACCCCCGCAACCTGCAAGAAGGATGGAGCCCTCCACACCCTGCAAGAAGGATGGAGCCCCCCGCACCCTGCAAGAAGGACGGAGCCCCCCACAAGAAGGATGAAGACCCCCGTACCCTGCAAGAAGGATGGAGCCCCCGCACCCTGCAAGAAGGACAGAGCCCCCCGCAAGAAGGATGAAGACCCCCGTACCCTGCAAGAAGGATGGAGCCCCTGCACCCTGAAAGAAGGACAGAGCCCCCTGCAAGAAAGACGGAGCCCCCCCAACCCTGCAAGAAGGATGGAGTCCCCCACCCCTGCGAGAAGGACGGAGCCCCCCATCCCTGCGAGAAGGACGGAGACCCCCGGCCCCTGCAAGAAGGACAGAGCCCCCTGCAAGAAGGACGGAGCCCCCCGGCCCCTGCAAGAAGGACGAAGCCCCCCGCAAGAAGGATGACGACCCCCGCAACCTGCAAGAAGGATGGAGCCCCCCGCACCCTGCAAGAAGGACGGAGCCCCCCGCAAGAAGGATGAAGACCCCCGTACCCTGCAAGAAGGATGGAGCCCCCGCACCCTGCAAGAAGGACGGAGCCCCCCGCAAGAAGGATGAAGACCCCCGTACCCTGCAAGAAGGATGGAGCCCCCGCACCCTGCAAGAAGGACGGAGCCCCTCGCCCGCGCCATGACGGCAGGAGAACTGCAGGGTCGTCAGCTTGACGCTTTATGTTTTTTTGGACGGACGATATTTATTACGGACACATTGTGAACCCTAAATAATGGTTATGATGTCAGTGATCGGTGTCCGCAGCGCAGGATCCTGTCCTCAGACATCGGCCGCCGTCACATGATGGCCGACAATCATCTGCTTCTTCAGCTCCAGAAAGTTCAAGGACTCCTCAAATGTTTCTTACGGACAGGACAAAAATGTGTCGCATTTCTACGGACCGTCCTGGAGAGTGCGCCACTGCAGGGTGGGCGACATAAATAACCAGGGCACCCTGTGTATCACAGCCCCCTATACACAGACCCCGGGAGACGTGTGCGCCACTGCAGGGTGGGCGACATAAATAACCAGGGTACCCTGTGTGCTCACAGCCCCCCATACACAGACCCCGGGAGACGTGTGCGCCACTGCAGGGTGGGCGACATAAATAACCAGGGCACCCTGTGTATCACAGCCCCCCATACACAGACCCCGGGAGACGTGTGCGCCACTGCTGGTGGGCGACATAAATAACCAGGGCACCCTGTGTGCTCACAGCCCCCCATACACAGACCCCGGGAGACGTGTGCGCCACTGCTGGTGGGCGATATAAATAACCAGGGCACCCTGTGTGCTCACAGCCCCCCATACACAGACCCCGGGAGACGTGTGCGCCACTGCTGGTGGGCGACATAAATAGCCAGGGCACCCTGTGTGCTCACAGCCCCCTATACACAGACCCCGGGAGACGTGTGCGCCACTGCTGGTGGGCGACATAAATAACCAGGGCACCCTGTGTGCTCACAGCCCCCCATACACAGACCCCAGGAGATGTGTGCGCCACTGCTGGTGGGCGACATAAATAACCAGGGTACCCTGTGTGCTCACAGCCCCCCATACACAGACCCCGGGAGACGTGTGCGCCACTGCAGGGTGGGCGACATAAATAACCAGGGCACCCTGTGTATCACAGCCCCCTATACACAGACCCCGGGAGACGTGTGCGCCACTGCTGGTGGGCGACATAAATAACCAGGGCACCCTGTGTGCTCACAGCCCCCCATACACAGACCCCGGGAGACGTGTGCGCCACTGCAGGGTGGGCGACATAAATAACCAGGGCACCCTGTGTATCACAGCCCCCTATACACAGACCCCGGGAGACGTGTGCGCCACTGCTGGTGGGCGACATAAATAACCAGGGCACCCTGTGTGCTCACAGCCCCCCATACACAGACCCCGGAAGATGTGTGCGCCACTGCTGGTGGGTGACATAAATAACCAGGGTACCCTGTGTGCTCACAGCCCCCCATACACAGACCCCGGGAGACGTGTGCGCCACTGCTGGTGGGTGACATAAATAACCAGGGCAACCTGTGTACTCACAGCCCCCCATACACAGACCCCGGGAGATGTGTGCGCCACTGCTGGTGGGCGACATAAATAACCAGGGTACCCTGTGTGCTCACAGCCCCCCATACACAGACCCCTGAATCAGAGGAGTCACTGTGCGGCTGGACTGGTCACTGATGATCTGCAGCTCTGGATGGTTAATGGTTCATCTGGTGGAGACACAGCCTGTGCAGGGGTCCTCCCGCTGTGCAGCCCTGGGTGTGCTATTATAGGGGCGCATTGCCATATATTATGGGGGCACACTGGATATTATTCCGGGGCCCCCTGACTGGGGTTTCATCCAAGGATTTATAGGAGAACTTCTCGGATATGAACCAATCTATCTGCGACTTGTAGAACCGCGCAAATACAATCCACCGATATAAGGCTGTAAATCGCTGTACACACAGCGCGGCATCCAGGTACCCCGGAGTACCGCCATGTACCCCGGAGCACCGCCATGTACCCCGGAGCACCACCATGTACCCCGGAGCACCACCATGTACCCCGGAGCACCGCCATGTACCCCGGAGCACCGCCATGTACCCCGGAGCACCGCCATGTACCCCGGAGCACCGCCATGTACCCCGGAGCACCACCATGTACCCCGGAGCACCGCCATGTACCCCGGAGCACCGCCATGTACCCCGGAGCACCACCATGTACCCCGGAGCACCACCATGTACCCCGGAGCACCGCCATGTACCCCGGAGCACTGCCATGTACCCCGGAGCACTTCCATGTATCCCGGAGCACCGCCAGGTACCCCGGAGCACCGCCATATACCCCGGAGCACCGCCATGTACCCCGGAGCACCGCCATGTACCCCGGAGCACCGCCAGGTACCCCGGAGCACCGCCATGTACCCCGGAGCACTGCCATGTACCCCGGAGCACCGCCATGTACCCCGGAGCACCGCCATGTACCCCGGAGCACCGCCATGTATCCCGGAGCACCGCCATATACCCCGGAGCACCGCCATGTACCCCGGAGCACCGCCATGTACCCCGGAGCACCACCATGTACCCCGGAGCACCACCATGTACCCCGGAGCACCGCCATGTACCCCGGAGCACCACCATGTACCCCAGAGCACCGCCAGGTACCCCGGAGCACCGCCATGTACCCCGGAGCACTGCCATGTACCCCGGAGCACTGCCATGTATCCCGGAGCACCGCCAGGTACCCCAGAGCACCGCCATATACCCCGGAGCACCGCCATGTACCCCGGAGCACCGCCATGTACCCCGGAGCACCGCCAGGTACCCCGGAGCACCGCCATGTACCCCGGAGCACTGCCATGTACCCCGGAGCACTGCCATGTACCCCGGAGCACCGCCATGTACCCCGGAGCACTGCCATGTATCCCAGAGCACCGCCATATACCCCGGAGCACCGCCATGTACCCCGGAGCACCGCCATGTACCCCGGAGCACCGCCAGGTACCCCGGAGCACCGCCATGTACCCCGGAGCACCACCATGTACCCCGGAGCACCGCCATATACCCCGGAGCACCACCATGTACCCCGGAGCACCGCCATGTACCCCGGAGCACCGCCATGTACCCCGGAGCACCGCCAGGTACCCCGGAGCACCACCATGTACCCCGGAGCACTGCCAGGTACCCCGGAGCACCGCCATGTACCCCGGAACACCACCATGTACCCCGGAGCACCGCCATGTACCCCGGAGCACCACCATGTACCCCAGAGCACCGCCAGGTACCCCGGAGCACCGCCATGTACCCCGGAGCACTGCCATGTACCCCGGAGCACTGCCATGTATCCCGGAGCACCGCCAGGTACCCCGGAGCACCGCCATATACCCCGGAGCACCGCCATGTACCCCGGAGCACCGCCATGTACCCCGGAGCACCGCCAGGTACCCCGGAGCACCGCCATGTACCCCGGAGCACTGCCATGTACCCCGGAGCACTGCCATGTACCCCGGAGCACCGCCATGTACCCCGGAGCACTGCCATGTATCCCGGAGCACCGCCATATACCCCGGAGCACCGCCATGTACCCCGGAGCACCGCCATGTACCCCGGAGCACCGCCAGGTACCCCAGAGCACCGCCATGTACCCCGGAGCACCACCATGTACCCCGGAGCACCGCCATATACCCCGGAGCACCACCATGTACCCCGGAGCACCACCATGTACCCCGGAGCACCGCCATGTACCCCGGAGCACCGCCAGGTACCCCGGAGCACCGCCATGTACCCCGGAGCACCGCCAGGTACCCCGGAGCACCGCCATGTACCCCGAAGCACTGCCAGGTACCCCGGAGCACCGCCATGTACCCCGGAACACCACCATGTACCCCGGAGCACCGCCATGTACCCCGGAGCACCGCCAGGTACCCCGGAGCACCGCCATGTACCCCGGAGCACCGCCATGTACTCCGGAGCACCGCCATGTACCCCACAGCACCGCCATGTACCCCGGAGCACCGCCATGTACCCCGGAGCACCGAGCGTCACCACATTCTGCGATGTCCAGAGATCCACTTCTCACTGATCGACTGAGGGACTTACAGACACTTCAGAAATCATTTGTCTTAGCTTGTAGTAATCCTGAAATATAACTTGTCTTATCCTCCAATCACCTCCAGAGCTGCAGTCACTATTCTGCTGTTACATCATGTCTTATCCTCCAGTCACCTCCAGAGCTGCACTCACTATTCTGCTGTTACATCGTGTCTTATCCTCCAGTCACCTCCAGAGCTGCAGTCACTATTCTGCTGTTACATCGTGTCTTATCCTCCAGTCACCTCCAGAGCTGCACTCACTATTCTGCTGTTACATCATGTCTTATCCTCCAGTCACCTCCAGAGCTGCAGTCACTATTCTGCTGTTACATCGTGTCTTACCCTCCAGTCACCTCCAGAGCTGCAGTCACTATTCTGCTGTTACATCAGGTCTTATCCTCCAGTAACCTCCAGAGCTGCAGTCACTATTCTGCTGTTACATCGTGTCTTACCCTCCAGTCACCTCCAGAGCTGCACTCACTATTCTGCTGTTACATCATGTCTTATCCTCCAGTCACCTCCAGAGCTGCACTCACTATTCTGCTGTTACATCAGGTCTTATCCTCCAGTAACCTCCAGAGCTGCAGTCACTATTCTGCTGTTACATCGTGTCTTACCCTCCAGTCACCTCCAGAGCTGCACTCACTATTCTGCTGTTACATCATGTCTTACCCTCCAGTCACCTCCTGAGTTGCACTCACTATTCTGCTGTTACATCGTGTCTTACCCTCCAGTCACCTCCAGAGCTGCAGTCACTATTCTGCTGTTACATCAGGTCTTATCCTCCAGTAACCTCCAGAGCTGCAGTCACTATTCTGCTGTTACATCGTGTCTTACCCTCCAGTCACCTCCAGAGCTGCACTCACTATTCTGCTGTTACATCGTGTCTTACCCTCCAGTCACCTCCAGAGCTGCACTCACTATTCTGCTGTTACATCATGTCTTACCCTCCAGTCACCTCCAGAGCTGCACTCACTATTCTGCTGTTACATCAGGTCTTATCCTCCAGTAACCTCCAGAGCTGCAGTCACTATTCTGCTGTTACATTTTGTCTTATCCTCCAGCTACCTCCAGAGCTGCAGTCACTATTCCGCTGTTACATCATGTCTTATTCTCCAGTAACCTCCAGAGCTGCAGTCACTATTCTGCTGTTACATCAGGTCTTATCCTCCAGTCACCTCCAGAGCTGCACTCACTATTCTGCTGTTACATCATGTCTTATGCTCCATTCCCCTCCAGAGCTGCAGTCACTATTCTGCTCTTACATCGTGTCTCATCCTCCAGTCACCTCCAGAGCTGCAGTCACTATTCTGCTGTTACATCATGTCTTCTCCTCCAGTCACCTCCAGAGCTGCACTCACTATTCTGCTGTTACATCGTGTCTTATCCTCCAGTCACCTCCAGAGCTGCAGTCACTATTCTGCTGTTACATCTTGTCTTATCCTCCAGTCACCTCCAGAGCTGTGGTCACTATTCTGCTATTAAATTCTGTCTTATCCTCTTGTCACCTTCACAGCTGCAATCACTATTCTGCTTGATACTGTAGTCACCTCCAGAGCTGCACCCCTGGAGCTGAGTGTGTTTCTCTCCCAGTGGGTTTAGTTTGGTGAGATTTGGGCAATGGAGCTTTATCTCTGTGACTGATGTTCTCCCCATCTCCAATATCTGTGCTTGCTGTCAGTGAATGTGGCGGACGCCTGTGTTCATGTTCTGCTTTCTTCTGCGCACACTGGCTCTGTTCTCTGCTGGATGTGGACACTTTGTATCCAGTGCAGACAATGCTCTGTGAGCACTGACTCTGCTGGTGATACAATGTATCAGTCTGAGTCTCACAATGCATTGTGCAGGGATACAGCTGTGTGGAGTGAAGCCTGAGCAGGATCTGCTGGTGATACAATGTATCAGTCTGGGTCTCACAATGCATTGTGCAGGGATACAGCTGTGTGGAGTGAAGCCTGAGCAGGATCTGCTGGTGATACAATGTATCAGTCTGGGTCTCACAATGCATTGTGCAGGGATACAGCTGTGTGGAGTGAAGCCTGAGCAGGATCTGCTGGTGATACAATGTATCAGTCTGGGTCTCACAATGCATTGTGCAGGGATACAGCTGTGTGGAGTGAAGCCTGAGCAGGATCTGCTGGTGATACAATGTATCAGTCTGGGTCTCACAATGCATTGTGAAGGGATATAGCTGTGTGGAGTGAAGCCTGAGCAGGATCTGCTGGTGATACAATGTATCAGTCTGGGTCTCACAATGCATTGTGCAGGGATACAGCTGTGTGGAGTGAAGCCTGAGCAGGATGTGCTGGTGATACAATGTATCAGTCTGGGTCTCACAATGCATTGTGCAGGGATACAGCTGTGTGGAGTGAAGCCTGAGCAGGATCTGCTGGTGATGCAATGTATCAGTCTGGGTCTCACAATGCATTGTGCAGGGATACAGCTGTGTGGAGTGAAGCCTGAGCAGGATCTGCTGGTGATACAATGTATCAGTCTGGGTCTCACAATGCATTGTGCAGGGATACAGCTGTGTGGAGTGAAGCCTGAGCAGGATCTGCTGGTGATACAATGTATCAGTCTGGGTCTCACAATGCATTGTGCATGGACACAGCTGTGTGGAGTGAAGCCTGAGCAGGATGTGCTGGTGATACAATGTATCAGTGTGGGTCTCACAATGCATTGTGCAGGGATACAGCTGTGTGGAGTGGAGCCTGAGCAGGATCTGCTGGTGATACAATGTATCAGTCTGGGTCTCACAATGCATTGTGCAGGGATACAGCTGTGTGGAGTGAAGCCTGAGCAGGATCTGCTGATGATACAATATATCAGTCTGGGTCTCACAATGCATTGTGCAGGGATACAGCTGTGTGGAGTGAAGCCTGAGCAGGATCTGCTGGTGATACAATGTATCAGTCTGGGTCTCACAATGCATTGTGCAGGGATACAGCTGTGTGGTGGAGTGAAGCCTGAGCAGGATCTGCTGGTGATACAATGTATCAGTGTGGGTCTCACAATGCATTGTGCAGGGATACAGCTGTGTGGAGTGAAGCCTGAACAGGATCTGCTGGTGATACAATGTATCAGTCTGGGTCTCACAATGCATTGTGCAGGGATACAGCTGTGTGGTGGAGTGAAGCCTGAGCAGGATCTGCTGGTGATACAATGTATCAGTCTGGGTCTCACAATGCATTGTGCAGGGATACAGCTGTGTGGAGTGAAGCCTGAGTAGGATCTGCTGGTGATACAATGTATCAGTGTGGGTCTCACAATGCGTTGTGCAGGGATACAGCTGTGTGGAGTGAAGCCTGAGCAGGATCTGCTGGTGATACAATGTATCAGTCTGGGTCTCACAATGCATTGTGCAGGGATACAGCTGTGTGGAGTGAAGCCTGAGCAGGATCTGCTGGTGATACAATGTATCAGTCTGGGTCTCACAATGCATTGTGCAGGGATACAGCTGTGTGGAGTGAAGCCTGAGTAGGATCTGCTGGTGATGCAATGTATCAGTGTGGGTCTCACAATGCATTGTGCAGGGATACAGCTGTGTGGAGTGAAGCCTGAGCAGGATCTGCTGGTGATACAATATATCAGTCTGGGTCTCACAATGCATTGTGCAGGGATACAGCTGTGTGGAGTGAAGCCTGAGTAGGATCTGCTGGTGATGCAATGTATCAGTGTGGGTCTCACAATGCATTGTGCAGGGATACAGCTGTGTGGAGTGAAGCCTGAGCAGGATCTGCTGGTGATACAATATATCAGTCTGGGTCTCACAATGCATTGTGCAGGGATACAGCTGTGTGGAGTGAAGCCTGAGTAGGATCTGCTGGTGATACAATGTATCAGTGTGGGTCTCACAATGCATTGTGCAGGGATACAGCTGTGTGGAGTGAAGCCTGAGCAGGATCTGCTGGTGATACAATGTATCAGTGTGGGTCTCACAATGCATTGTGCAGGGATACAGCTGTGTGGAGTGAAGCCTGAGCAGGATCTGCTGGTGATACAATGTATCAGTGTGGGTCTCACAATGCATTGTGCAGGGATACAGCTGTGTGGAGTGGAGCCTGAGCAGGAGGCTGTTCTCATTCACTGACAGCAAACGTAGAGTGAAAACCGTGAAAATGTCAATGAAACAAAAGCAAATCCAAGAAAAAAAATCTAGAAACAATTTACCGTATAAAAAAAAGACCCCAAAACCAAAATAAAGTTGCAACAAGAACGATAAGTCGGGGACAAAGACTATCACAAAATTGTAGAACTTTATTTATAGAGAAGGTGGAAACCCAGAGGAGTCGTGATAGTGTGTGGTGTGGAGGGGCTGCGGTCACACCCGGACCCCGGAGTCCAGGGGGCCCAAAATGAGTGGAGAGCTTGAAGTTACCCCTGTTCATCAGGGATTTTCTTCTCATCTTCTATATTGCAATCAGCTGAATTATAAATGCAGCTCCGGATGACAGTTTTTGAGAGCCGTTACTAAAAAAAAAAAGTAAAACAATAAATGGGCGGAAGATGAAGGAGATAGAAGACTGCAGGGAGGGTGATGACGTCTGAGCCATTCTCTAAATATTTATCTTATTTCAATAAACAAAATTGTTACAAATCTTCTAACCTTGTATCGGTTCCTCATGGAGACCCCTTAGAATTAATGTGCAGAGTATTAGTGTGTCACCTGAGACATCATGGCGGTGGCCACGTTGGTCGTCACCCATCTCTCTGAGAATCGGGTGGTGACGGCTGCACAGAAATGTGGATATTTTGCGATATATAATGTCCCTCATTGGCTTTTTCCGCCCGTACAGCAGACTCCTACGTCAGCGCAGTCTCGGGTTCTCGCACTTCGCGGCCACAAGCATTTCCTCCTCGGAACCTGAGAGTTTTCCCTCGTGTTAAAGCAAACCATAACCGTTCCCCGGGAGATCAAACAGCGTCTCTGTGCGATCCGTGCGCCGTCACCTGCTCGCGTTATCGATGAGACGGATAAGAGACGCGTTTTATTGGTTGTTGGAGCATAAGGGCCTGTGTCTCGCCGCGAGTCAGAAAAATGGCAAAGTCGCCTCCAAATAATAGTGACAAGACGTGAGCGCGCGGCGCTGCCCCCCGGCTATGACCTTTCCTGTGAACTTCGCCTCGTCACTTCTTTTTCTTTCTCCTTCATGCGTAAAAATGAGTTTGGAGGCAAATGCCAACGCGTTTTATAGGTGATCACAGGGTCCCTGAGCTGAGAACAGTCACAGGACGCCGGTGATAAAGAGGAGCCGGAGGGGGATCGACGTCAGACGGCAGCGTAGTCTGATGGGAGTGATGGTCCTCACTCATTCCAGGGTTAGACCGAGTCACACTTGGCAGTCGGGGGGTATTGCATTATTCCTGTTTATTTTAGGGTCACTTTCATGGTTCTGGTGCTGTAAGACCCCACTATCCATGGATAGAACTCATCCTTTTTTTCACTACCCGTCCCCCCCCCCATGTGTTTCACAGTCCACAGCAGAAATAAGTGACCCCCTGCTGAAAGGAATAATAGTCTAACAACAACCCAGGAGAAGAGCTATGGAAGTAACACAACTGCAAACATCATGGAAAGGGTCAGAAACCCACGAAAATCAGAAGGGAGGAAAAGGCGACTTCACAGACCGGGACATACAAACTAAAGGGAAAGGGTTTAATACACGCCATAGTGTGAGTGTTCTCCATCTGCTGCTAGAGAGACCAAGAGACGAAAAATAACACCGTATCAAGAATGTACTGCTCCTATGTACCAGAATATAACTACTATAGTACTGCTCCTATGTACAAGAATATAACTACTATAATACTGCTCCCTATGTACAAGAATATAACTACTATAATACTGCCTTCTATATACAAGAATATAACTACTATAATACTGCCCCCTATGTACAAGAATATAACTACTATAATACTGCCCCCTATGTATAAGAATATAACTACTATAATACTGCTCCTATGTACCAGAATATAACTACTATAATACTGCTCCTATGTACCAGAATATAACTACTATAGTACTGCTCCTATGTACAAGAATATAACTACTATAATACTGCCCCTATGTACAAGAATATAACTACTATAATACTGCCCCCTATGTACAAGAATATAACTACTATAATACTGCTCCCTATGTATAAGGATATAACTACTATAATACTGCCCCCTATGTACAAGAATATAACTACTATAATACTGCTCCCTATGTATAAGGATATAACTACTATAATACTGCCCCTATGTACAAGAATAAAACTACTATAATACAGCCCCTATGTACAAGAATATAACTACTATAATACTGCCCCTATGTACAAGAATATAACTACTATAATACTGCCCCCTATGTACAAGAATATAACTACTATAATACTGCTCCCTATGTATAAGGATATAACTACTATAATACTGCCCCTATGTACAAGAATATAACTACTATAATGCTGCCTCCTATGTACAAGAATAAAACTACTATAATACTGCTCCTATGTACAAGAATATAGCTACTATAATACTGCCCCCTATGTACAAGAATATAACTACTATAATACTGCTCCTATGTACAAGAATATAACTACTATAATACTGCCCCTATATACAAGAATATAACTACTATAATACTGCTCCCTATGTACAAGAATATAACTGCTATAATACTGCTCCTATGTACAAGAATATAACTACTATAATACTGCCCCCTATGTACAAGAATATAACTACTATAATACTGCCCCTATGTACAAGAATATAACTACTATAATACTGCTCCTATGTACCAGAATATAACTACTATAGTACTGCTCCTATGTACCAGAATATAACTACTATAATACTGCTCCTATGTACCAGAATATAATTACTATAATACTGCTCCTATGTACCAGAATATAACTACTATAGTACTAATCCTATGTACCAGAATATAACTACTATAATACTGCTCCTATGTACCAGAATATAACTACTATAATACTACTCCTATGTACCAGAATATAACTACTATAATACTGCCCCCTATGTACAAGAATATAACTACTATAATACTGCTCCTATATACAAGAATGTAACTACTATAATACTGCCCCCTATGTACAAGAATATAACTACTATAATACTGCTCCTATGTACAAGAATATAACTACTATAATACTGCCCCCTATATACAAGAATATAACTACTATAATACTGCTCCTATGTACAAGAATATAACTACTATAATACTGCCCTCCATATACAAGAATATAACTACTATAATACTGCCCCCTATGTATAAGGATATAACTACTATAATACTGCTCCTATGTACAAGAATATAACTACTATAATACTGCTCCTATGTACCAGAATATAACTACTATAGTACTGCTCCTATGTACCAGAATATAACTACTATAATACTGCTCCTATGTACCAGAATATAACTACTATAATACTGCCCCTATGTACAAGAATATAACTACTATAGTACTGCTCCTATGTACAAGAATATAACTACTATAATACTGCCCCTATGTACAAGAATATAACTACTATAATACTGCCCTCTATGTACAAGAATATAACTACTATAATACTGCCCTCTATGTACAAGAATATAACTACTATAATACTGCCCCTATGTACAAGAATATAACTACTATAATACTGCTCCTATGTACCAGAATATAACTACTATAATACTGCTCCTATGTACCAGAATATAACTACTATAATACTGCTCCTATGTACCAGAATATAACTACTATAATACTACTCCTATGTACCAGAATATAACTACTATAATACTGCTCCTATGTACCAGAATATAACTACTATAATACTGCTCCTATGTACCAGAATATAACTACTATAGTACTAATCCTATGTACCAGAATATAACTACTATAATACTGCTCCTATGTACCAGAATATAACTACTATAATACTGCTCCTATGTACAAGAATATATCTACTATAATACTGCTCCCTATGTACAAGAATATAACTACTATAATACTGCTCCCTATGTACAAGAATATAACTACTATAATACTGCCCCCTATGTACAAGAATATAACTACTATAATAATGCCACTATGTACAAGAATATAACTACTATAATACTGCTCCTATGTACAAGAATATAACTACTATAATACTGCTCCTATGTACAAGAATATAACTACTATAATACTGCTCCTATGTACAAGAATATAACTACTATAATACTGCTCCTATGTACAAGAATATAACTACTATAATACTGCCCCTATGTACAAGAATATAACTACTATAATACTGCTCCTATGTACAAGAATATAACTACTATAATACTGCTCCTATGTACAAGAATATAACTACTATAATACTGCTCCTATGTACAAGAATATAACTACTATAATACTGCTCCTATGTACAAGAATATAACTACTATAATACTGCCCCCTATGTACAAGAATATAACTACTATAATACTGCCCTCTATGTACAAGAATATAACTACTATAATACTGCCCTCTATGTACAAGAATATAACTACTATAATACTGCCCCTATGTACAAGAATATAACTACTATAATACTGCCCCTATATACAAGAATATAACTACTATAATACTGCTCCTATGTACAAGAATATAACTACTATAATACTGCCCCTATGTACAAGAATATAACTACTATAATACTGCTCCTATGTACAAGAATATAACTACTATAACACTGCCCCTATGTACAAGAATATAACTACTATAATACTGCTCCTATGTACAAGAATATAACTACTATAATACTGCTCCTATGTACAAGAATATAACTACTATAATACTGCTCACTATGTACAAGAATATAACTACTATAATACTGCCCCTATGTACAAGAATATAACTACTATAATACTGCTCCTATGTTCAAGAATATAACTACTGTAATACTGCTCACTATGTACAAGAATATAACTACTATAATACTGCCCCTATGTACAAGAATATAACTACTATAATACTGCTCCTATGTACAAGAATATAACTACTATAATACTGCCCCCTGTGTACAAGAATATAACTACTATAATACTGCCCCCTATGTACAAGAATATAACTACTATAATACTGCCCCCCTATGTACAAGAATATAACTACTATAATACTGCTCCTATGTACAAGAATATAACTACTATAATACTGCCCCCTATGTACAAGAATATAACTACTATAATACTGCCCCCTATGTACAAGAATATAACTACTATAATACTGCCCCTATGTACAAGAATATAAATACCATAATACAGCCTTCTATGTACAAGAATATAACTACTATAATACTGCCCCCTATGTACAAGAATATAGCTACTATAATAATGCCCCTATGTACAAGAATATAACTACTATAATACTGCCCCTATGTAGAAGAATATAACTACTATAATACTGCCCCTATGTACAAGAATATAACTGCTATAATACTTCCCCCTATGTACAAGAATATAACTACTATAATACTGCCCTCCATATACAAGAATATAACTATTATAATACTGCCCCTATGTATAAGGATATAACTACTATAATACTGCCTCCTATGTACAAGAATATAACTACTATAATACTGTCCCCTACGTACAAGAATATAACTACTATAATACTGCCCCCTATGCACAAGAATATAACTACTATAATACTGCTCCTATGTACAAGAATATAACTACTATAATACTGCCCCTATGTACAAGAATATAACTACTATAATACTGCCCCTATGTACAAGCATATAACTACTATAATACTGCCCCTATGTACAAGAATATAACTACTATAATACTGCCCTCCATATACAAGAATATAACTACTATAACACTGTCCCCTATGTACAATAATATAACTACTATAATACTGTCCCCTATGTACAAGAATATAACTACTATAATACAGCCCCCTATGTACAAGAGTATAACTACTATAATACTGCCCCCTATGTACAAGAATATAACTACTATAATACTACTCCTATGTACAAGAATATAACTACTATAATACTGCCCCTATGTAAAAGAATATAACTACTATAATACTGCCCCTATGTACAAGAACATAACTACTATAATACTGCTCCTATGTACAAGAATATAACTACTATAATACTGCTCCTATGTACAAGAATATAAATACTATAATACTGTCCCCTATGTACAAGAATATAACTACTATAATACTGCCCCCTATGTACAAGAATATAACTACTATAACACTGTCCTCTATGTACAAGAATATAACTACTATAATACTGCCCTTTTATACACAAATATAACTACTATAATACTGCCCCTATGTACAAGAATATAACTACTATAATACTGCCCCCTATGTAAAAGAATATAACTACTATAATACTGCCCCTATGTACAAGAATATAACTACTATAATACTGTCCCCTATGTACAAGAATATAACTACTATAATACTGCCCCCTATGTACAAGAATATAACTACTATAATACTGCCCCTATGTACAAGAATATAACTACTATAATACTGCTCCTATGTACAAGAATATAACTACTATAATACTGCCCCCTATGTACAAGAATATAACTACTATAATACTGCCCTTTTATACACAAATATAACTACTATAATACTGCCCCTATGTACAAAAATATAACTACTATAATACTGCTCCCTATGTACAAGAATATAACTACTATAATACTGCCCCTATGTACAAGAATATAACTACTATAATACTGTCCCCTATGTACAAGAATATATCTACCATAATACTGCCCCCTATGTAAAAGAATATAGCTACTATAATACTGCCCCCTATGTACAAGAATATAACTACTATAATACTTCCCCCTATGTACAAGAATATAACTACTATAATACTGCCCCTATGTACAGGAATATAGCTACTATAATACTGCCCCCTATGTACAAGAATATAACTACTATAATACTTCCCTCTATGTACAAGAATATAACCACTATAATACTGCTCCTATGTACAAGAATATAACTACTATAATACTGCCCCTATGTACAAGAATATAACTACTATAATACTGCTCCTATGTACAAGAATATTAATACTATAATACTGCTCTTATTTACAAGAATATAACTACTATAATACTGCCCCCTATGTACAAGAATATAACTACTATAATACTGCCCCCTATGTACAAGAATATAACTACTATAATACTGCCCCCTATGTACAAGAAGATAACTACTACAATACTGCTCCCTATGTACAAGAATATAACTACTATAATACTGCCCCCTATGTAAAAGAATATAACTACTATAATACTACTCCTATGTACAAGAATATAACTACTATAATACTGCTCCTATGTACCAGAATATAACTACTATAATACTGCCCCCTATGTACAAGAATATAACTACTATAATATTGCCCCTATGTACAAGAATATAACTACTATAATACTGCTCCTATGTACAAGAATATAACTGCTATAATACTGCCCCCTATGTACAAGAATATAACTACTATAATACTTCCCTCTATGTACAAGAATATAACCACTATAATACTGCTCCTATGTACAAGAATATAACTACTATAATACTTCCCTCTATGTACAAGAATATAACCACTATAATACTGCTCCTATGTACAAGAATATAACTACGATAATACTGCCCCTATGTACAAGAATATAACTACTATAATACTGCTGCTATGTACAAGAATATAACTACTATAATACTGCTCCTATGTACAAGAACATAACTACTATAATACTGCCCCTATGTACAAGAATATAACTACTATAATACTGCCCCTATGTACAAGAATATAACTACTATAATACTGCTCCTATGTACAAGAATATTAATACTATAATACTGCTCTTATGTACAAGAATATAACTACTATAATACTGCCCCCTATGTACAAGAATATAACTACTATAATACTGCCCCCTATGTACAAGAATATAACTACTATAATACTGCTCCTATGTACAAGAACATAACTACTCTAATACTGCCCGTATGTACAAGAATATAACTACTATAATACTGCCCCTATGTACAAGAATATAACTACTATAATACTGCTCCTATGTACAAGAACATAACTACTATAATACTGCCCCCTATGTACAAGAATATAACTACTATAATACTGCCCCTATGTACAAGAATATAACTACTATAATACTGCTCCTATGTACAAGAATATTAACACTATAATACTGCTCTTATGTACCAGAATATAACTACTATAATACTGCCCCCTATGTACAAGAATATAACTACTATAATACTGCCCCCTATGTACAAGAATATAACTACTATAATACTGCCCCTATGTACAAGAATATAACTACTATAATACTGCTCCTATGTACAAGAACATAACTACTATAATACTGCCCCCTATGTACAAGAATATAACTACTATAATACTGCCCCTATGTACAAGAATATAACTACTATAATACTGCTCCTATGTACAAGAATATTAACACTATAATACTGCTCTTATGTACAAGAATATAACTACTATAATACTGCCCCCTATGTACAAGAATATAACTACTATAATACTGCCCCCTATGTACAAGAATATAACTACTATAATACTGCCCCCTATGTACAAGAATATAACTACTATAATACTGCTCCTATGTACAAGAATATAACTACTATAATACTGCCCCCTATGTACAAGAATATAACTACTATAATACTGCTCCCTATGTACAAGAATATAGCTACTATAATACTGCCCCCTATGTACAAGAATGTAACTACTATAATACTGCCCCCTATGTACAAGAATATAACTACTATAATACTGCCCCCTATGTACAAGAATATAACTACTATAATACTGCCCCCTATGTACAAGAATATAACTACTATAATACTGCCCCCTATGTACAAGAATATAACTACTATAATACTGCTCCCTATGTACAAGAATATAACTACTATAATACTACTCACTATGTACAAGAATATAATTACTATAATACTGCCCCCTATGTACAAGAATATAGCTACTATAATACTGCCCCCTATGTACAAGAATATAGCTACTATAATACTGCTCCCTATGTACAACAATATAACTACTATAATACTGCTCCTATGTACAAGAATATAACTACTCTAATACTGCTCCTATGTACAAGAATATATCTACTATAATACTGTCCCCTATGTACAAGAATATAACTACTATAATACTGCCCCCTATGTACAAGAATATAACTACTATAACACTGTCCCCTATGTACAAGAATATAACTACTATAATACTGTCCCCTATGTACAAGAATATAACTACTATAATACTGCCCCTATGTACAAGTATATAACTACTGTAATACTGCCCCCTATGTACAAGAATATAACTACTATAATACTGCCCTTTTATACACAAATATAACTGCTATAATACTGCCCCTATGTACAAGAATATAACTACTATAATACTGCCCCCTATGTAAAAGAATATAACTACTATAATACTGCCCCTATGTACAAGAATATAACTACTATAATACTGTCCCCTATGTACAAGAATATAACTACTATAATACTGCCCCCTATGTACAAGAATATAACTACTATAATACTGTCCCCTATGTACAAGAATATAACTACTATAATACTGCCCCTATGTACAAGAATATAACTACTATAATACTGCCCCCTATGTACAAGAATATAACTACTATAATACTGCCCCCTATGTACAAGAATATAACTACTATAATACTGCCCCCTATGTACAAGAATATAACTACTTTAATACTGCTCCCTATGTACAAGAATATAACTACTATAATACTACTCACTATGTACAAGAATATAATTACTATAATACTGCCCCCTATGTACAAGAATATAGCTACTATAATACTGCCCCCCTTGTACGAGAATATAGCTACTATAATACTGCTCCCTATGTACAAGAATATAACTACTATAATACTGCTCCTATGTACAAGAATATAACTACTATAATACTGCTCCGATGTACAAGAATATAACTACTATAATACTGCTCCCTATGTACAAGAATATAACTACTATAATACTGCCCACTATGTACAAGAATATAACTACTATAATACTGCCCACTATGTACAAGAATATAACTACTATAACACTGTCCCCTATGTACAAGAATATAACTACTATAATACTGCTCCTATGTACAAGAATATAACTACTATAATACTGCCCCTATGTACAAGAATATAACTACTATAATACTGCCCCTATGTACAAGAATATAACTACTATAATACTGCCCCTATGTACAAGAATATAACTACTATAATACTGCCCCTATGTACAAGAATATAACTACTATAATACTGCCCCCTATGTACAAGAATATAACGACTATAATACTGCACCTATGTACAAGAATATAACTACTATAATACTGCCCCCTATGTATAAGAATATAACTACTATATTACTGCCCCCTATGTACAAGAATATAACTACAATAATACTGTCCCCTATGTACAAGAATATAACTACTATAATACTGTCCCCTATGTACAAGAATATAACTACTATAATACTGCCCCCTATATACAAGAATATAACTACTATAATACTACCCCTATGTACAAGAATATAACTACTATAATACTTCCCTCTATGTACAAGAATATAATCACTATAATACTGCTCCTATGTACAAGAATATAACTGCTATAATAAACTACTAGAATACTGCCCCTATGTACAAGAATATAACTACTATAATACTGCTCCTATGTACAAGAATATAACTACGATAATACTGCTGCTATGTACAAGAATATAACTACTATAATACTGCCCCTATGTACAAGAATATAACTACTATAATACTGCCCCTATGTACAAGAATATAACTACTATAATACTGCTCCTATGTACAAGAATATTAATACTATAATACTGCTCTTATGTACAAGAATATAACTACTATAATACTGCTCCTATGTACAAGAATATTAATACTATAATACTGCTCTTATGTACAAGAATATAACTACTATAATACTGCTCCTATGTACAAGAATATAACTACGATAATACTGCTGCTATGTACAAGAATATAACTACTATAATACTGCCCCCTATGTACAAGAATATAACTACTATAATACTGCCCCCTATGTACAAGAATATAACTACTATAATACTGCCCCCTATGTACAAGAATATAACTACTATAATACTGCCCCCTATGTACAAGAATATAACTACTATAATACTGCTCCCTATGTACAAGAATATAACTACTATAATACTACTCATTATGTACAAGAATATAATTACTATAATACTGCCCCCTATGTACAAGAATATAGCTACTATAATACTGCCCCCTATGTACAAGAATATAGCTACTATAATACTGCTCCTATGTACAAGAATATAACTACTATAATACTGCTCCTATGTACAAGAATATAACTACTATAATACTGCTCCTATGTACAAGAATATAACTACTATAATACTGCTCCTATGTACAAGAATATATCTACTATAATACTGTCCCCTATGTACAAGAATATAACTACTATAATACTGCCCCCTATGTACAAGAATATATCTACTATAACACTGTCCCCTATGTACAAGAATATAACTACTATAATACTGTCCCCTATGTACAAGAATATAACTACTATAATACTGCCCCTATGTACAAGTATATAACTACTGTAATACTGCCCCCTATGTACAAGAATATAACTACTATAATACTGCCCTTTTATACACAAATATAACTACTATAATACTGCCCCTATGTACAAGAATATAACTACTATAATACTGCCCCCTATGTAAAAGAATATAACTACTATAATACTGCCCCTATGTACAAGAATATAACTACTATAATACTGTCCCCTATGTACAAGAATATAACTACTATAATACTGCTCCTATGTACAAGAATATAGCTACTATAATACTGCTCCCTATGTACAAGAATATAACTACTATAATACTGCCCCCTATGTACAAGATTATAACTACTATAATACTGCCCCCTATGTACAAGAATATAACTACTATAATACTGCCCCCTATGTACAAGAATATAACTACTTTAATACTGCTCCCTATGTACAAGAATATAACTACTATAATATTACTCACTATGTACAAGAATATAATTACTATAATACTGCCCCCTATGTACAAGAATATAGCTACTATAATACTGTCCCCTATGTACAAGAATATAGCTACTATAATACTGCTCCCTATGTACAAGAATATAACTACTATAATACTGCTCCTATGTACAAGAATATAACTACTATAATACTGCTCCTATGTACAAGAATATATCTACTATAATACTGTCCCCTATGTACAAGAATATAACTACTATAATGCTGCCCACTATGTACAAGAATATAACTACTATAACACTGTCCCCTATGTACAAGAATATAACTACTATAATACTGCTCCTATGTACAAGAATATAACTACTATAATACTGCCCCTATGTGCAAGAATATAACTACTATAATACTGCCCCTATGTACAAGAATATAACTACTATAATACTGCCCCTATGTACAAGAATATAACTACTATAATACTGCCCCTATGTACAAGAATACAACTACTATAATACTGCCCCCTATGTACAAGAATATAACGACTATAATACTGCTCCTATGTACAAGAATATAACTACTATAATACTGCCCCCTATGTATAAGAATATAACTACTATATTACTGCCCCCTATGTACAAGAATATAACTACTATAATACTTTCCCCTATGTACAAGAATATTACTACTATAATACTGTCCCCTATGTACAAGAATATAACTACTATAATACTGCCCCTATGTACAAGTATATAACTACTGTAATACTGCTCCTATGTACAAGAATATAACTACTATAATACTGCCCCCTATATACAAGAATATAACTACTATAATACTACCCCTATGTACAAGAATATAACTACTATAATACTTCCCTCTATGTACAAGAATATAACTACTATAATACTGCCCCTATGTACAAGAATATAACTACTATAATACTGCTCCTATGTACAAGAATATAACTACGATAATACTGCTGCTATGTACAAGAATATAACTACTATAATACTGCTCCTATGTACAAGAATATAACTACTATAATACTGCCCCTATGTACAAGAATATAACTACTATAATACTGCCCCTATGTACAAGAATATAACTACTATAATACTGCTCCTATGTACAAGAATATTAATACTATAATACTGCTCTTATGTACAAGAATATAACTACTATAATACTGCTCCTATGTACAAGAATATTAATACTATAATACTGCTCTTATGTACAAGAATATAACTACTATAATACTGCTCCTATGTACAAGAATATAACTACGATAATACTGCTGCTATGTACAAGAATATAACTACTATAATACTGCCCCTATGTACAAGAATATAACTACTATAATACTGCCCCTATGTACAAGAATATAACTACTATAATACTGCTCCTATGTACAAGAATATTAATACTATAATACTGCTCTTATGTAGAAGAATATAACTACTATAATACTGCCCCCTATGTACAAGAATATAACTACTATAATACTGCCCCCTATGTACAAGAATATAACTACTATAATACTGCCTCCTATGTACAAGAAGATAACTACTACAATACTGCTCCCTATGTACAAGAATATAACTACTATAATACTGCCCCTATGTACAAGAATATAACTACTATAATACTGCTCCTATGTACAAGAATATAACTGCTATAATACTGCCCCTATGTACAAGAATATAACTACTATAATACTGCCCCCTATGTACAAGAAGATAACTACTACAATACTGCCCCTATGTACAAGAATATAACTACTATAATACTGCTCCTATGTACAAGAATATAACTACTATAATACTGCCCCTATGTACCTGAATATAACTACTATAATACTGCCCCTATGTACAAGAATATAACTACTATAATACTGCTCCCTATGTACAAGAATATAACTACTATAATAGTGCTCCTATGTACAAGAATATAACTACTATAATACTGCCCCATATGTACAAGAAGATAACTACTACAATACTGCTCCCTATGTACAAGAATATAACTACTATAATACTGCCCCTATGTACAAGAATATAACTACTATAATACTGCCCCCTATGTACAATAATATAGCTACTATAATACTGCCCCCTACATACAAGAATATAGATACTATAATACTGCTCCCTATGTACAAGAATATAACTACTATAATACTGCCCCCTATGTACAAGAATATAACTACTATAATACTGCCCCCTATGTACAAGAATATAACTACTATAATACTGCTCCTATGTACAAGAATATAACTACTATAATACTGCCCCCTATGTACAAGAATATAACTACTATAATACTGCTCCTATGTACAAGAATATAACTACTATAATACTGCCCCCTATGTACAAGAATATAACTACTATAATACTGCCCCCTATGTACAAGAATATAACTACTATAATACTGCCCCCTATGTACAAGAATATAACTACTATAATACTGCCCCCTATGTACAAGAATATAACTACTATAATACTACTCACTATGTACAAGAATATAATTACTATAATACTGCCCCCTATGTACAAGAATATAGCTACTATAATACTGCCCCCTATGTACAAGAATATAGCTACTATAATACTGCTCCCTATGTACAAGAATATAACTACTATAATACTGCTCCTATGTACAAGAATATAACTACTATAATACTGCCCCCTATGTACAAGAATATAACTACTATAATACTGCTCCTATGTACAAGAATATAACTACTATAATACTGCCCCTATGTACAAGAATATAACTACTATAATACTGCCCCTATGTACAAGAATATAACTACTATAATACTGCTCCTATGTACAAGAATATAACTACTATAATACTGCCCCTATGTACAAGAATATAACTACTATAATACTGCCCCTATGTACAAGAATATAACTACTATAATACTGCCCCTATGTACAAGAATATAACTACTATAATACTGCCCCTATGTACAAGAATATAACTACTATAATACTGCTCCTATGTACAAGAATATAACTACTATAATACTGCTCCTATGTACAAGAATATAACTACTATAATACTGCCCCCCATATACAAGAATATAACTACTATAATACTGCCCCCTATGTACAAGAATATAGCTACTATAATACTGCCCCCTATGTACAAGAATATAACTACTATAATACTGCCCCTATGTACAAGAATATAACTACTATAATACTGTCCCCTATGTACAAGAATATAACTACCATAATACTGCTCCTATGTACAAGAATATAACTACTATAACACTGCTCCTATGTACCTGAATATAACTACTATAATACTGCTCACTATGTACAAGTATATAACTACTATAATACTGCTCCCTATGTACAAGAATATAACTACTATAATACTGCCCCCTATGTACAAGAATATAACTCCTATAATACTGCCCCCTATGTACAAGAATATAACTACTATAATACTGCTCCTATGTGCAAGAATATAACTACTATAATACTGCCCTCCATATACAAGAATATAACTACTATAATACTGCTCCTATATACAAGAATATAACTATTATAATACTGCCCCTATGTACAAGAATATAACTACTATAATACTGCCCCCTATGTACAAGAATATAACTACTATAATACTGCCCCTATGTATAAGGATATAACTACTATAATACTGCCTCCTATGTACAAGAATATAACTACTATAATACTGTCCCCTATGTACAAGAATATAACTACTATAATACTGCCCCCTATGAACAAGAATATAACTACTATAATACTGCCCCCTATGTATAAGGATATAACTACTATAATACTGCCTCCTATGTACAAGAATATAACTACTATAATACTGTCCCCTATGTACAAGAATATAAATACTATAATACTGTCCCCTATGTACAAGAATATAACTACTATAATACTGCCCCCTATGTACAAGAATATAACTACTATAACACTGTCCCCTATGTACAAGAATATAACTACTATTATACTGTCCCCTATGTACAAGAATATAGCTACTATAATACTGCTCCCTAAGAACAAGAATATAACTACTATAATACTGCCCCTATGTACAAGAATATAACTACTATAATACTGCCCCCTATGTACAAGAATATATCTACTATAATACTGTCCCCTATGTACAAGAATATAACTACTATAATGCTGCCCCCTATGTACAAGAATATAACTACTATAATACTGCTCCTATGTACAAAAATATAGCTACTATAATACTGCTCCCTATGTACAAGTTTGTAACTACTATAATACTGCCCCTATGTACAAGGATATAACTACTATAATACTGCCCCCTATGTACAAGAATATAGCTACTATAATACTGCTCCCTATGTACAAGTATATAACTACTATAATACTGCCCCTATGTACAAGAATATAACTACTATAATACTGCCCCTATGTACAAGAATATAGCTACTATAATACTGCCCCCTATGTACAAGAATATAACTACTATAATACTTCCCCCTATGTACAAGAATATAGCTACTATAATACTGCCCCTATGTACAAGAATATAGCTACTATAATACTGCCCCCTATGTGCAAGAATATAACTACTATAATTCTTCCCCCTATGTACAAGAATATATTACTATAATACTGCTCCTATGTACAAGAATATAACTACTATAATACTGCCCCTATGTACAAGAATATAGCTACTATAATACTGCCCCCTATGTACAAGAATATAACTACTATAATACTGCCCCCTATGTACAAGAATATAACTACTATAATACTACTCCTATATACAAGAATATAACTACTATAATACTACTCCTATGTACAAGAATATAACTACTATAATACTACTCCTATGTACAAGAATATAACTACTATAATACTTCCCCCTATGTACAAGAATATAACTACTATAATACTGCTCCTATGTACAAGAATATAACTACTATAATACTACTCCTATGTACAAGAATATAACTACTATAATACTTCCCCCTATGTACAAGAATATAACTACTATAATACTGCTCCTATGTACAAGAATATAACTACTATAATACTGCTCCCTATGTACAAGAATGTAACTACTATAATACTGCACCTATATACAAGAATATAACTACTATAATACTGCTCCTATGTACAAGAATATAACTACTATAATACTGCTCCTATGTACAAGAATATAACTACTATAATACTGCCCCTATGTACAAGAATATATCTACTATAATACTGCTCCTATGTACAAGAATATAACTACTATAATACTTCCCCCTATGTACAAGAATATAACTACTATAATACTGCTCCTATGTACAAGAATATAACTACTATAATACTGCCCCCTATGTACAAGAATATAACTACTATAATACTGCTCCTATGTACAAGAATATAACTACTATAATACTGATCCCTATGTACAAGAATATAACTACTATAATACTGCCCCTATGTACAAGAATGTAACTACTATAATACTGCACCTATATACAAGAATATAACTACTATAATACTGCTCCTATGTACAAGAATATAACTCCTATAATACTGCTCCTATGTACAAGAATATAACTACTATAATACTGCTCCCTATGTACAAGAATATAACTACTATAATACTGCCCCCTATGTACAAGAATATAACTCCTATAATACTGCCCCCTATGTACAAGAATATAACTACTATAATACTGCTCCTATGTGCAAGAATATAACTACTATAATACTGCCCTCCATATACAAGAATATAACTACTATAATACTGCTCCTATATACAAGAATATAACTATTATAATACTGCCCCTATGTACAAGAATATAACTACTATAATACTGCCCCCTATGTACAAGAATATAACTACTTTAATACTGCCCCTATGTATAAGGATATAACTACTATAATACTGCCTCCTATGTACAAGAATATAACTACTATAATACTGTCCCCTATGTACAAGAATATAACTACTATAATACTGCCCCCTATGAACAAGAATATAACTACTATAATACTGTCCCCTATGTATAAGGATATAACTACTATAATACTGCCTCCTATGTACAAGAATATAACTACTATAATACTGTCCCCTATGTACAAGAATATAAATACTATAATACTGTCCCCTATGTACAAGAATATAACTACTATAATACTGCCCCCTATGTACAAGAATATAACTACTATAACACTGTCCCCTATGTACAAGAATATAACTACTATTATACTGTCCCCTATGTACAAGAATATAACTACTATAATACTGCTCCCTAAGAACAAGAATATAACTACTATAATACTGCTCCTATGTACAAAAATATAGCTACTATAATACTGCTCCCTATGTACAAGTTTGTAACTACTATAATACTGCCCCTATGTACAAGAATATAACTACTATAATACTGCCCCCTATGTACAAGGATATAACTACTATAATACTGCCCCCTATGTACAAGAATATAGCTACTATAATACTGCTCCCTATGTACAAGTATATAACTACTATAATACTGCCCCCTATGTACAAGAATATAACTACTATAATACTGCCCCTATGTACAAGAATATAGCTTCTATAATACTGCCCCCTATGTACAAGAATATAACTACTATAATACTTCCCCCTATGTACAAGAATATAGCTACTATAATACTGCCCCTATGTACAAGAATATAGCTACTATAATACTGCCCCCTATGTGCAAGAATATAACTACTATAATTCTTCCCCCTATGTACAAGAATATATTACTATAATACTGCTCCTATGTACAAGAATATAACTACTATAATACTGCCCCTATGTACAAGAATATAGCTACTATAATACTGCCCCCTATGTACAAGAATATAACTACTATAATACTGCCCCCTATGTACAAGAATATAACTACTATAATACTACTCCTATATACAAGAATATAACTGCTATAATACTGCTCCTATGTACAAGAATATAACTACTATAATACTACTCCTATGTACAAGAATATAACTACTATAATACTTCCCCCTATGTACAAGAATATAACTACTATAATACTGCTCCTATGTACAAGAATATAACTACTATAATACTACTCCTATGTACAAGAATATAACTACTATAATACTTCCCCCTATGTACAAGAATATAACTACTATAATACTGCTCCTATGTACAAGAATATAACTACTATAATACTGCTCCCTATGTACAAGAATGTAACTACTATAATACTGCACCTATATACAAGAATATAGCTACTATAATACTGCTCCTATGTACAAGAATATAACTACTATAATACTGCTCCTATGTACAAGAATATAACTACTATAATACTGCCCCTATGTACAAGAATATATCTACTATAATACTGATCCTATGTACAAGAATATAACTACTATAATACTTCCCCCTATGTACAAGAATATAACTACTATAATACTGCTCCTATGTACAAGAATATAACTACTATAATACTGCCCCCTATGTACAAGAATATAACTACTATAATACTGCTCCTATGTGCAAGAATATAACTACTATAATACTGCCCCTATGTACAAGAATATAACTACTATAATACTGCTCCTATGTACAAGAATATAACTACTATAACACTGCTCCCTATGTACAAGAATATAACTACTATAATACTGCCCCCTATGTATAAGAATATAACTACTATAATACTGCCCCTATGTACAAGAATGTAACTACTATAATACTGCCCCCTATGTACAAGAATATAACTACTATAATACTGCCCCCTATGTACAAGAATATAACTACTATAATACTGCTCCTATATACAAGAATATAACTACTATAATACTGCTCCTATGTACAAGAATATAACTACTATAATACTGCCCCTATGTACAAGAATATAACTACTATAATACTGCTCCCTATGTACAAGAATATAACTACTATAATACTGCTCCTATGTACAAGAATATAACTACTATAACACTGCTCCCTATGTACAAGAATATAACTACTATAATACTGCCCCCTATGTATAAGAATATAACTACTATAATACTGCCCCCTATGTACAAGTCTATGACTGCTGTTATACTGCCCCCTGTGTACAGTAATGTAAGTGCTATACTGCTGCTGTAGTCAGTGCTGGTTGGGGGTGACGTGCTCTGCCCTCTGTGGCTGGGATTCATCTCTTCTGTGACTCTTTTCTTGGCTGGTTTGATACTTTGTTGCTATTGATTGCTTTCTTGTTTATGTGCCGTTGATACATTGTCCTGGAATAATCGGAGGTGATACTGGTTGTAAGCTGGAGTTACTGGGAGGAGGATGCGGCTGTTCACAGTGGGAGGACAGTGGGGCTGACATTTTGGGGGTCATTGTCGGTCCCCCACAATCCAGGCCGTTGATGAGCGATGACCATTGCCATGTTTGTTTTGGCAGATGCCGGGATCTTCGGACGAGGCTGATGGATAATTTGCAGCTCGCGGCCATATACGGTAAGATATCAGAGCGGAGCTGTACAATCTGCTTTAAAAATGGCAGCGCTGGAATTTGTTTGGACCGATGCCTCGCAAAATAATACTAAGTGCAAAATAGTGAAAACCGGGCGACTCCCAGGGAACTCTCCCTTCGGACAGTGGGAACGGCAGCCGGGACTCAGATTAATGACTTGTGTATTTACATTGTCATATTTTCAGTCCTGGGCCGCGGGATCGGCGCTGGCAGGATGGCACGGACATGACGTCGCCCGCGCTCCTCGGGTGCGCGCTCACCGCACCAAGGAAACTTCTGTGATTCATCGTAAACTTTACGCCCCAACAAGAACTTGTCATTTGGTGTTTTGCTATTTTTTATTGCAGGGAGTGGATGATTGAGCAGAGAGCCGGGTGTCACCGAGTCCTCCGGCCCCGGGGCCCCGGGACCCTCTCATACGGCTGGGGGCCCCTAATCCGCACATCAAGGGGTCGCATTAATTGTGAGCAAGTGAACGAAACTAAAAGTGAAAGTTTCAGAACTTTTCATCCTTCAATGATTAAATTACTGGTGCAACTTCGGGGCCCAGGAGCTCAGGGGCCACATCCACCTCCACAGCAGCTATTGGACTGCAGGGGGCCCTTATACTGATCTTGCACAGCGGCCCCTTCTATCTGCGTGGGCCCCTGACCATATGGCTGTCATGGGTCCCTTGGATAAAGGGGGTCAAGTCGTGAATGGTGCCGACCCCTGTGTGATTTGGTGGTGAGACCCCGTACAGAACGCCCCGTGCTACACTTGTTAGCTTGCTTTAATGAATGGGGGGCGAGACCCCCCGGCAGGGGCGTAACCACAATAAGTGCAGGGGTCGCAATCGCACCCAGGCGGAACCTTGGGGGCCCAAAATGTCCCCCTGGCCTATATAGAAAGACTAATGCTATTATAGACTTGCAGTAATCGGGGCCCCGTTGGAGCTTTTGCATTGGAGCCTCAAGTTACACCACTGACCCCCAGCCTTAGTGGGGGCTTTCTGGAGTCGGATGCAGCCCCCCACTTCTGTAGTCCGTCTGATTAACAGAATGAATATCTATTGGGGTGTGCTCCAGGGTCCCCCAATTGCAGGGGCGACCTTGTTACAGCTCGGAGCTCAGCTCTTGCAATGTTCGATGATGCCCCCGTATTGCAGATGTTCGTTATAGGGGTCTCCAGGCTTAGTGAGTCCGGAGCTCCTGGACACTAATAATAAGAGTTGCAGCCTCGGTCGTCCCGGCAGTAGCCCCCTCCCCACTATGAAATATTGGGGAGTCCCCAGTGGACTGTATGAGATCGAGGACCTTGGCGCGATGACAACATTCCCTGGCGGCAGGACAAGCCATGTCCAGACAGAATAGAGGCTGAGCGTTGCCGCCCCCGTCTGGACGCCCAGAGGGGCTGATATTGGGGGCTTCTTTCCAGGCCATATATCCAGTGTGAGGTGCACTGGGGGTGCAGGCAGGAGGCTGGTGCCCATTGCGGGGTCTCCCCTCGTCTTCACACACATTAATTTCTGCTCCGCCGCTCACAAAGCTGAATGTTCCTCCTCTGCTCATAATCATCTCCGCACTCCGTCCCCAGGACCCCAACGTCTCCTTAAAGGGGAACTCCACCCTGACCATAAGAGCATCCCGGTAATGCTGTTCGGATGGGAAATCACAGGGGATCGGCCCCAATTCTCCTTCATTGGGTTCAGGATTGTGTCGGGTGACGGATAATGGAGCGGCTGTCAGGGGCGTTCACGCAGGACCGTTATCGGGGTTATTCCTGGGAACGCAGGTTTCCCGTCCAGTGTGAACAGGCTGCGATCACCGATGTACAAGCAAAGAGCTTGTGTGTCAGGTGTGGAGATTCCAATCAACGTCCTCGGCAGCACCTCATCCCGTGTAACCAGCATGTGCTGCCGAGAACAGGATACATGGGGTCCATGACCGCACACCGGGGTACATGTGGCCAATTGGCGGATATATAATGGCCGCAGGTTGTGCAGTGTGAACCTCCTTGTATTATCTGCTGTACAGTAGACTGCCTCTCAGTGATGCACCTTCTTGTATTATCTGGTGTACAGTAGTCTGCCTCTCAGTGATGCACCTTCTTGTATTATCTGCTGTACAGTAGTCTGTCTCTCAGTGATGCACCTTCTTGTATTATCTGCTGTACAGTAGACTGCCTCTCAGTGATGCACCTTCTTGTATTATCTGCTGTACAGTAGACTGCCTCTCAGTGATGCACCTTCTTGTATTATCTGCTGTACAGTAGACTGCCTCTCAGTGATGCACCTTCTTGTATTATCTGCTGTACAGTAGTCTGCCTCTCAGTGATGCACCTTCTTGTATTATCTGCTGTACAGTAGTCTGCCTCTCAGTGATGCACCTTCTTGTATTATGTGCTGTACAATAGTCTGCCTCTCAGTGATGCACCTTCTTGTATTATCTGCTGTACAGTAGTCTGCCTCTCAGTGATGCACCTTCTTGTATTATCTGCTGTACAGTAGACTGCCTCTCAGTGATGCACCTTCTTGTAGTGTCTGCTGTACAGTAGACTGCCTCTCAGTGATGCACCTTCTTGTATTATCTGCTGTACAGTAGACTGCCTCTCAGTGATGCACCTTCTTGTATTATCTGCTGTACAGTAGTCTGCCTCTCAGTGATGCACCTTCTTGTATTATCTGCTGTACAGTAGTCTGCCTCTCAGTGATGCACCTTCTTGTATTATCTGCTGTACAATAGTCTGCCTCTCAGTGATGCACCTTCTTGTATTATCTGCTGTACAGTAGTCTGCCTCTCAGTGATGCACCTTCTTGTATTATCTGCTGTACAGTAGTCTGCTTCTCAGTGATGCACCTTCTTGTATTATCTGCTGTACAGTAGTCTGCCTCTCAGTGATGCACCTTCTTGTATTATCTGCTGTACAGTAGACTGCCTCTCAGTGATGCACCTTCTTGTATTATCTGCTGTACAGTAGTCTGCCTCTCAGTGATGCACCTTCTTGTATTATCTGGTGTACAGTAGTCTGCTTCTCAGTGATGCACCTTCTTGTATTATCTGCTGTACAGTAGACTGCCTCTCAGTGATGCACCTTCTTGTATTATCTGCTGTACAGTAGTCTGCCTCTCAGTGATGCACCTTCTTGTATTATCTGCTGTACAGTAGACTGCCTCTCAGTGATGCACCTTCTTGTAGTGTCTGCTGTACAGTAGACTGCCTCTCAGTGATGCACCTTCTTGTATTATCTGCTGTACAGTAGACTGCCTCTCAGTGATGCACCTTCTTGTATTATCTGCTGTACAGTAGTCTGCCTCTCAGTGATGCACCTTCTTGTATTATCTGCTGTACAGTAGTCTGCCTCTCAGTGATGCACCTTCTTGTATTATGTGCTGTACAATAGTCTGCCTCTCAGTGATGCACCTTCTTGTATTATGTGCTGTACAGTAGTCTGCGTCTCAGTGATGCACCTTCTTGTATTATCTGGTGTACAGTAGTCTGCTTCTCAGTGATGCACCTTCTTGTATTATTGCTGTACAGTAGTCTGCCTCTCAGTGATGCACCTTCTTGTATTATCTGCTGTATAGTAGTCTGCCTCTCAGTGATGCACCTTCTTGTATTATCTGCTGTACAGTAGTCTGCCTCTCAGTGATGCACCTTCTTGTATTATCTGCTGTACAGTAGACTGCCTCTCAGTGATGCACCTTCTTGTATTATCTGCTGTACAGTAGTCTGCCTCTCAGTGATGTACCTTCTTGTATTATCTGCTGTACAGTAGACTGCCTCTCAGTGATGCACCTTCTTGTATTATCTGGTGTACAGTAGTCTGCCTCTCAGTGATGCACCTTCTTGTATTATCTGCTGTACAGTAGTCTACCTCTCAGTGATGCACCTTCTTGTATTATCTGCTGTACAGTAGACTGCCTCTCAGTGATGCACCTTCTTGTATTATCTGCTGTACAGTAGTCTGCCTCTCAGTGATGCACCTTCTTGTATTATCTGCTGTACAGTAGACTGCCTCTCAGTGATGCACCTTCTTGTAGTGTCTGCTGTACAGTAGACTGCCTCTCAGTGATGCACCTTCTTGTATTATCTGCTGTACAGTAGACTGCCTCTCAGTGATGCACCTTCTTGTATTATCTGCTGTACAGTAGTCTGCCTCTCAGTGATGCACCTTCTTGTATTATCTGCTGTACAGTAGTCTGCCTCTCAGTGATGCACCTTCTTGTATTATCTCCTGTATAGTAGTCTGCCTCTCAGTGATGCACCTTCTTGTATTATCTGCTGTACAGTAGTCTGCCTCTCAGTGATGCACCTTCTTGTATTATCTGCTGTACAATAGTCTGCCTCTCAGTGATGCACCTTCTTGTATTATCTGCTGTACAGTAGTCTGCCTCTCAGTGATGCACCTTCTTGTATTATCTGCTGTACAGTAGTCTGCTTCTCAGTGATGCACCTTCTTGTATTATCTGCTGTACAGTAGTCTGCCTCTCAGTGATGCACCTTCTTGTATTATCTGCTGTACAGTAGTCTGCCTCTCAGTGATGCACCTTCTTGTATTATGTGCTGTACAATAGTCTGCCTCTCAGTGATGCACCTTCTTGTATTATCTGGTGTACAGTAGTCTGCTTCTCAGTGATGCACCTTCTTGTATTATCTCCTGTACAGTAGTCTGCCTCTCAGTGATGCACCTTCTTGTATTATCTGCTGTATAGTAGTCTGCCTCTCAGTGATGCACCTTCTTGTATTATGTGCTGTACAATAGTCTGCCTCTCAGTGATGCACCTTCTTGTATTATCTGCTGTACAGTAGACTGCCTCTCAGTGATGCACCTTCTTGTAGTGTCTGCTGTACAGTAGACTGCCTCTCAGTGATGCACCTTCTTGTATTATCTGCTGTACAGTAGACTGCCTCTCAGTGATGCACCTTCTTGTATTATCTGCTGTACAGTAGTCTGCCTCTCAGTGATGCACCTTCTTGTATTATCTGCTGTACAGTAGTCTGCCTCTCAGTGATGCACCTTCTTGTATTATGTGCTGTACAATAGTCTGCCTCTCAGTGATGCACCTTCTTGTATTATCTGGTGTACAGTAGTCTGCTTCTCAGTGATGCACCTTCTTGTATTATTGCTGTACAGTAGTCTGCCTCTCAGTGATGCACCTTCTTGTATTATCTGCTGTATAGTAGTCTGCCTCTCAGTGATGCACCTTCTTGTATTATCTGCTGTACAGTAGTCTGCCTCTCAGTGATGCACCTTCTTGTATTATCTGCTGTACAGTAGACTGCCTCTCAGTGATGCACCTTCTTGTATTATCTGCTGTACAGTAGTCTGCCTCTCAGTGATGTACCTTCTTGTATTATCTGCTGTACAGTAGACTGCCTCTCAGTGATGCACCTTCTTGTATTATCTGGTGTACAGTAGTCTGCCTCTCAGTGATGCACCTTCTTGTATTATCTGCTGTACAGTAGTCTACCTCTCAGTGATGCACCTTCTTGTATTATCTGCTGTACAGTAGACTGCCTCTCAGTGATGCACCTTCTTGTATTATCTGCTGTACAGTAGTCTGCCTCTCAGTGATGCACCTTCTTGTATTATCTGCTGTACAGTAGACTGCCACTCAGTGATGCACCTTCTTGTAGTGTCTGCTGTACAGTAGACTGCCTCTCAGTGATGCACCTTCTTGTATTATCTGCTGTACAGTAGTCTGCCTCTCAGTGATGCACCTTCTTGTATTATCTGCTGTACAGTAGTCTGCCTCTCAGTGATGCACCTTCTTGTATTATCTGCTGTACAGTAGTCTACCTCTCAGTGATGCACCTTCTTGTATTATCTGCTGTACAGTACACTGCCTCTCAGTGATGCACCTTCTTGTATTATCTGCTGTATAGTAGTCTGCCTCTCAGTGATGCACCTTCTTGTATTATCTGCTGTACAGTAGTCTGCCTCTCAGTGATGCACCTTCTTGTATTATCTGCTGTACAGTAGTCTGCCTCTCAGTGATGCACCTTCTTGTATTATCTGCTGTACAGTAGTCTACCTCTCAGTGATGCACCTTCTTGTATTATCTGCTGTACAGTAGACTGCCTCTCAGTGATGCACCTTCTTGTATTATCTGCTGTACAGTAGACTGCCTCTCAGTGATGCACCTTCTTGTATTATCTGCTGTACAGTAGACTGCCTCTCAGTGATGCACCTTCTTGTATTATCTGCTGTACAGTAGACTGCCTCTCAGTGATGCACCTTCTTGTAGTGTCTGCTGTACAGTAGTCTGCCTCTCAGTGATGCACCTTCTTGTATTATCTGCTGTACAGTAGACTGCCTCTCAGTGATGCACCTTCTTGTATTATCTCCTGTACAGTAGACTGCCTCTCAGTGATGCACCTTCTTGTATTATCTGGTGAACAGTAGTCTGCCTCTCAGTGATGCACCTTCTTGTATTATCTGCTGTACAGTAGTCTGCCTCTCAGTGATGCACCTTCTTGTATTATCTGTTGTATAGTAGTCTGCCTCTCAGTGATGCACCTTCTTGTATTATCTGCTGTATAGTAGTCTGCCTCTCAGTGATGCACCTTCTTGTATTATCTGCTGTACAGTAGACTGCCTCTCAGTGATGCACCTTCTTGTATTATCTGCTGTACAGTAGTCTGCCTCTCAGTGATGCACCTTCTTGTATTATCTGCTGTACAGTAGTCTGCCTCTCAGTGATGCACCTTCTTGTATTATCTGCTGTACAGTAGACTGCCTCTCAGTGATGCACCTTCTTGTATTATCTGCTGTACAGTAGACTGCCTCTCAGTGATGCACCTTCTTGTATTATCTGGTGTACAGTAGTCTGCCTCTCAGTGATGCACCTTCTTGTATTATCTGCTGTACAGTAGACTGCCTCTCAGTGATGCACCTTCTTGTATTATCTGCTGTACAGTAGTCTGCCTCTCAGTGATGTACCTTCTTGTATTATCTGCTGTACAGTAGACTGCCTCTCAGTGATGCACCTTCTTGTATTATCTGGTGTACAGTAGTCTGCCTCTCAGTGATGCACCTTCTTGTATTATCTGCTGTACAGTAGTCTACCTCTCAGTGATGCACCTTCTTGTATTATCTGCTGTACAGTAGACTGCCTCTCAGTGATGCACCTTCTTGTATTATCTGCTGTACAGTAGTCTGCCTCTCAGTGATGCACCTTCTTGTATTATCTGCTGTACAGTAGACTGCCTCTCAGTGATGCACCTTCTTGTAGTGTCTGCTGTACAGTAGACTGCCTCTCAGTGATGCACCTTCTTGTATTATCTGCTGTACAGTAGTCTGCCTCTCAGTGATGCACCTTCTTGTATTATCTGCTGTACAGTAGTCTGCCTCTCAGTGATGCACCTTCTTGTATTATCTGCTGTACAGTAGTCTACCTCTCAGTGATGCACCTTCTTGTATTATCTGCTGTACAGTACACTGCCTCTCAGTGATGCACCTTCTTGTATTATCTGCTGTATAGTAGTCTGCCTCTCAGTGATGCACCTTCTTGTATTATCTGCTGTACAGTAGTCTGCCTCTCAGTGATGCACCTTCTTGTATTATCTGCTGTACAGTAGTCTGCCTCTCAGTGATGCACCTTCTTGTATTATCTGTTGTATAGTAGTCTGCCTCTCAGTGATGCACCTTCTTGTATTATCTGCTGTATAGTAGTCTGCCTCTCAGTGATGCACCTTCTTGTATTATCTGCTGTACAGTAGACTGCCTCTCAGTGATGCACCTTCTTGTATTATCTGCTGTACAGTAGTCTGCCTCTCAGTGATGTACCTTCTTGTATTATCTGCTGTACAGTAGACTGCCTCTCAGTGATGCACCTTCTTGTATTATCTGGTGTACAGTAGTCTGCCTCTCAGTGATGCACCTTCTTGTATTATCTGCTGTACAGTAGACTGCCTCTCAGTGATGCACCTTCTTGTATTATCTGCTGTACAGTAGTCTGCCTCTCAGTGATGTACCTTCTTGTATTATCTGCTGTACAGTAGACTGCCTCTCAGTGATGCACCTTCTTGTATTATCTGGTGTACAGTAGTCTGCCTCTCAGTGATGCACCTTCTTGTATTATCTGCTGTACAGTAGTCTACCTCTCAGTGATGCACCTTCTTGTATTATCTGCTGTACAGTAGACTGCCTCTCAGTGATGCACCTTCTTGTATTATCTGCTGTACAGTAGTCTGCCTCTCAGTGATGCACCTTCTTGTATTATCTGCTGTACAGTAGACTGCCTCTCAGTGATGCACCTTCTTGTAGTGTCTGCTGTACAGTAGACTGCCTCTCAGTGATGCACCTTCTTGTATTATCTGCTGTACAGTAGTCTGCCTCTCAGTGATGCACCTTCTTGTATTATCTGCTGTACAGTAGTCTGCCTCTCAGTGATGCACCTTCTTGTATTATCTGCTGTACAGTAGTCTACCTCTCAGTGATGCACCTTCTTGTATTATCTGCTGTACAGTACACTGCCTCTCAGTGATGCACCTTCTTGTATTATCTGCTGTAAAGTAGTCTGCCTCTCAGTGATGCACCTTCTTGTATTATCTGCTGTACAGTAGTCTGCCTCTCAGTGATGCACCTTCTTGTATTATCTGCTGTACAGTAGTCTGCCTCTCAGTGATGCACCTTCTTGTATTATCTGCTGTACAGTAGTCTACCTCTCAGTGATGCACCTTCTTGTATTATCTGCTGTACAGTAGACTGCCTCTCAGTGATGCACCTTCTTGTATTATCTGCTGTACAGTAGACTGCCTCTCAGTGATGCACCTTCTTGTATTATCTGCTGTACAGTAGACTGCCTCTCAGTGATGCACCTTCTTGTATTATCTGCTGTACAGTAGACTGCCTCTCAGTGATGCACCTTCTTGTAGTGTCTGCTGTACAGTAGTCTGCCTCTCAGTGATGCACCTTCTTGTATTATCTCCTGTACAGTAGACTGCCTCTCAGTGATGCACCTTCTTGTATTATCTGCTGTACAGTAGTCTGCCTCTCAGTGATGCACCTTCTTGTATTATCTGCTGTACAGTAGTCTGCCTCTCAGTGATGCACCTTCTTGTATTATCTGTTGTATAGTAGTCTGCCTCTCAGTGATGCACCTTCTTGTATTATCTGCTGTATAGTAGTCTGCCTCTCAGTGATGCACCTTCTTGTATTATCTGCTGTACAGTAGACTGCCTCTCAGTGATGCACCTTCTTGTATTATCTGCTGTACAGTAGTCTGCCTCTCAGTGATGCACCTTCTTGTATTATCTGGTGTACAGTAGTCTGCCTCTCAGTGATGCACCTTCTTGTATTATCTGCTGTACAGTAGACTGCCTCTCAGTGATGCACCTTCTTGTATTATCTGGTGTACAGTAGTCTGCCTCTCAGTGATGCACCTTCTTGTATTATCTGCTGTACAGTAGACTGCCTCTCAGTGATGCACCTTCTTGTATTATCTGCTGTACAGTAGTCTGCCTCTCAGTGATGCACCTTCTTGTATTATCTGCTGTACAGTAGTCTGCCTCTCAGTGATGTACCTTCTTGTATTATCTGCTGTACAGTAGACTGCCTCTCAGTGATGCACCTTCTTGTATTATCTGCTGTACAGTAGTCTACCTCTCAGTGATGCACCTTCTTGTATTATCTGCTGTACAGTAGTCTGCCTCTCAGTGATGCACCTTCTTGTATTATCTGCTGTACAGTAGACTGCCTCTCAGTGATGCACCTTCTTGTATTATCTGCTGTACAGTAGTCTGCCTCTCAGTGATGCACCTTCTTGTATTATCTGCTGTACAGTAGACTGCCTCTCAGTGATACACCTTCTTGTAGTGTCTGCTGTACAGTAGACTGCCTCTCAGTGATGCACCTTCTTGTATTATCTGCTGTACAGTAGTCTGCCTCTCAGTGATGCACCTTCTTGTATTATCTGCTGTACAGTAGACTGCCTCTCAGTGATGCACCTTCTTGTATTATCTGCTGTACAGTAGACTGCCTCTCAGTGATGCACCTTCTTGTAGTGTCTGCTGTACAGTAGACTGCCTCTCAGTGATGCACCTTCTTGTATTATCTGCTGTACAGTAGACTGCCTCTCAGTGATGCACCTTCTTGTATTATCTGCTGTACAGTAGTCTGCCTCTCAGTGATGCACCTTCTTGTATTATGTGCTGTATAGTAGTCTGCCTCTCAGTGATGCACCTTCTTGTATTATCTGCTGTACAGTAGTCTGCCTCTCAGTGATGCACCTTCTTGTATTATCTGCTGTACAGTAGACTGCCTCTCAGTGATGCACCTTCTTGTATTATCTGGTGTACAGTAGTCTGCCTCTCAGTGATACACCTTCTTGTATTATCTGCTGTACAGTACACTGCCTCTCAGTGATGCACCTTCTTGTATTATCTGGTGTACAGTAGTCTGCCTCTCAGTGATACACCTTCTTGTATTATCTCCTGTACAGTAGTCTGCCTCTCAGTGATGCACCTTCTTGTATTATCTCCTGTACAGTAGACTGCCTCTCAGTGATGCACCTTCTTGTATTATCTGCTGTACAGTAGACTGCCTCTCAGTGATGCACCTTCTTGTATTATCTCCTGTATAGTAGTCTGCCTCTCAGTGATGCACCTTCTTGTATTATCTGCTGTACAGTAGTCTGCCTCTCAGTGATGCACCTTCTTGTATTATCTGCTGTACAGTAGTCTGCCTCTCAGTGATGCACCTTCTTGTATTATCTGCTGTACAGTAGTCTACCTCTCAGTGATGCACCTTCTTGTATTATCTGCTGTACAGTAGACTGCCTCTCAGTGATGCACCTTCTTGTAGTATCTGCTGTACAGTAGTCTGCCTCTCAGTGATGCACCTTCTTGTATTATCTGCTGTACAGTAGTCTGCCTCTCAGTGATGCACCTTCTTGTATTATCTGCTGTACAGTAGTCTACCTCTCAGTGATGCACCTTCTTGTATTATCTGCTGTACAGTAGTCTGCCTCTCAGTGATGCACCTTCTTGTATTATCTGCTGTACAGTAGTCTGCCTCTCAGTGATGCACCTTCTTGTATTATCTCCTGTACAGTAGACTGCCTCTCAGTGATGCACCTTCTTGTATTATCTGCTGTACAGTAGTCTACCTCTCAGTGATGCACCTTCTTGTATTATCTGCTGTACAGTAGACTGCCTCTCAGTGATGCACCTTCTTGTATTATCTGCTGTACAGTAGTCTGCCTCTCAGTGATGCACCTTCTTGTATTATCTGCTGTACCGTAGTCTGCCTCTCAGTGATGCACCTTCTTGTATTATCTGGTGTACAGTAGTCTGCTTCTCAGTGATGCACCTTCTTGTATTATCTGCTGTACAGTAGACTGCCTCTCAGTGATGCACCTTCTTGTATTATCTGCTGTACAGTAGTCTGCCTCTCAGTGATGCACCTTCTTGTATTATCTCCTGTACAGTAGTCTGCCTCTCAGTGATGCACCTTCTTGTATTATCTCCTGTACAGTAGACTGCCTCTCAGTGATGCACCTTCTTGTATTATCTGCTGTACAGTAGTCTGCCTCTCAGTGATGCACCTTCTTGTATTATCTGCTTTATAGTAGTCTGCCTCTCAGTGATGCACCTTCTTGTATTATCTCCTATACAGTAGACTGCCTCTCAGTGATGCACCTTCTTGTATTATCTCCTGTACAGTAGTCTGCCTCTCAGTGATGCACCTTCTTGTATTATCTCCTGTACAGTAGACTGCCTCTCAGTGATGCACCTTCTTGTATTATCTGCTGTACAGTAGTCTGCCTCTCAGTGATGCACCTTCTTGTATTATCTGCTGTACAGTAGACTGCCTCTCAGTGATGCACCTTCTTGTATTATCTGCTGTACAGTAGACTGCCTCTCAGTGATGCACCTTCTTGTATTATCTGCTGTATAGTAGTCTGCCTCTCAGTGATGCATCTTCTTGTATTATCTGCTGTATAGTAGTCTACCTCTCAGTGATGCACCTTCTTGTATTATCTCCTGTATAGTAGTCTGCCTCTCAGTGATGCACCTTCTTGTATTATCTGCTGTATAGTAGTCTGCCTCTCAGTGATGCACCTTCTTGTATTATCTGCTGTACAGTAGACTGCCTCTCAGTGATGCACCTTCTTGTATTATCTGCTGTATAGTAGTCTGCCTCTCAGTGATGCATCTTCTTGTATTATCTGCTGTACAGTAGTCTGCCTCTCAGTGATGCACCTTCTTGTATTATCTGCTGTATAGTAGTCTGCCTCTCAGTGATACACCTTCTTGTATTATCTGCAGTATAGTAGTCTACCTCTCAGTGATGCACCTTCTTGTATTATCTCCTGTACAGTAGTCTGCCTCTCAGTGATGCACCTTCTTGTATTATCTGCTGTACAGTAGTCTGCCTCTCAGTGATGCACCTTCTTGTATTATCTGCTGTACAGTAGTCTGCCTCTCAGTGATGCACCTTCTTGTATTATCTGTTGTATAGTAGTCTGCCTCTCAGTGATGCACCTTCTTGTATTATCTGCTGTATAGTAGTCTGCCTCTCAGTGATGCACCTTCTTGTATTATCTGCTGTACAGTAGACTGCCTCTCAGTGATGCACCTTCTTGTATTATCTGCTGTACAGTAGTCTGCCTCTCAGTGATGCACCTTCTTGTATTATCTGGTGTACAGTAGTCTGCCTCTCAGTGATGCACCTTCTTGTATTATCTGCTGTACAGTAGACTGCCTCTCAGTGATGCACCTTCTTGTATTATCTGGTGTACAGTAGTCTGCCTCTCAGTGATGCACCTTCTTGTATTATCTGCTGTACAGTAGACTGCCTCTCAGTGATGCACCTTCTTGTATTATCTGCTGTACAGTAGTCTGCCTCTCAGTGATGCACCTTCTTGTATTATCTGCTGTACAGTAGTCTGCCTCTCAGTGATGTACCTTCTTGTATTATCTGCTGTACAGTAGACTGCCTCTCAGTGATGCACCTTCTTGTATTATCTGCTGTACAGTAGTCTACCTCTCAGTGATGCACCTTCTTGTATTATCTGCTGTACAGTAGTCTGCCTCTCAGTGATGCACCTTCTTGTATTATCTGCTGTACAGTAGACTGCCTCTCAGTGATGCACCTTCTTGTATTATCTGCTGTACAGTAGTCTGCCTCTCAGTGATGCACCTTCTTGTATTATCTGCTGTACAGTAGACTGCCTCTCAGTGATACACCTTCTTGTAGTGTCTGCTGTACAGTAGACTGCCTCTCAGTGATGCACCTTCTTGTATTATCTGCTGTACAGTAGTCTGCCTCTCAGTGATGCACCTTCTTGTATTATCTGCTGTACAGTAGACTGCCTCTCAGTGATGCACCTTCTTGTATTATCTGCTGTACAGTAGACTGCCTCTCAGTGATGCACCTTCTTGTAGTGTCTGCTGTACAGTAGACTGCCTCTCAGTGATGCACCTTCTTGTATTATCTGCTGTACAGTAGACTGCCTCTCAGTGATGCACCTTCTTGTATTATCTGCTGTACAGTAGTCTGCCTCTCAGTGATGCACCTTCTTGTATTATGTGCTGTATAGTAGTCTGCCTCTCAGTGATGCACCTTCTTGTATTATCTGCTGTACAGTAGTCTGCCTCTCAGTGATGCACCTTCTTGTATTATCTGCTGTACAGTAGACTGCCTCTCAGTGATGCACCTTCTTGTATTATCTGGTGTACAGTAGTCTGCCTCTCAGTGATACACCTTCTTGTATTATCTGCTGTACAGTACACTGCCTCTCAGTGATGCACCTTCTTGTATTATCTGGTGTACAGTAGTCTGCCTCTCAGTGATGCACCTTCTTGTATTATCTGGTGTACAGTAGACTGCCTCTCAGTGATGCACCTTCTTGTATTATCTCCTGTACAGTAGTCTGCCTCTCAGTGATGCACCTTCTTGTATTATCTCCTGTACAGTAGACTGCCTCTCAGTGATGCACCTTCTTGTATTATCTGCTGTACAGTAGACTGCCTCTCAGTGATGCACCTTCTTGTATTATCTCCTGTATAGTAGTCTGCCTCTCAGTGATGCACCTTCTTGTATTATCTGCTGTACAGTAGTCTGCCTCTCAGTGATGCACCTTCTTGTATTATCTGCTGTACAGTAGTCTGCCTCTCAGTGATGCACCTTCTTGTATTATCTGCTGTACAGTAGTCTACCTCTCAGTGATGCACCTTCTTGTATTATCTGCTGTACAGTAGACTGCCTCTCAGTGATGCACCTTCTTGTAGTATCTGCTGTACAGTAGTCTGCCTCTCAGTGATGCACCTTCTTGTATTATCTGCTGTACAGTAGTCTGCCTCTCAGTGATGCACCTTCTTGTATTATCTGCTGTACAGTAGTCTGCCTCTCAGTGATGCACCTTCTTGTATTATCTGCTGTACAGTAGTCTGCCTCTCAGTGATGCACCTTCTTGTATTATCTCCTGTACAGTAGACTGCCTCTCAGTGATGCACCTTCTTGTATTATCTGCTGTACAGTAGTCTACCTCTCAGTGATGCACCTTCTTGTATTATCTGCTGTACAGTAGACTGCCTCTCAGTGATGCACCTTCTTGTATTATCTGCTGTACAGTAGTCTGCCTCTCAGTGATGCACCTTCTTGTATTATCTGCTGTACCGTAGTCTGCCTCTCAGTGATGCACCTTCTTGTATTATCTGGTGTACAGTAGTCTGCTTCTCAGTGATGCACCTTCTTGTATTATCTGCTGTACAGTAGACTGCCTCTCAGTGATGCACCTTCTTGTATTATCTGCTGTACAGTAGTCTGCCTCTCAGTGATGCACCTTCTTGTATTATCTCCTGTACAGTAGTCTGCCTCTCAGTGATGCACCTTCTTGTATTATCTCCTGTACAGTAGACTGCCTCTCAGTGATGCACCTTCTTGTATTATCTGCTGTACAGTAGTCTGCCTCTCAGTGATGCACCTTCTTGTATTATCTGCTTTATAGTAGTCTGCCTCTCAGTGATGCACCTTCTTGTATTATCTCCTATACAGTAGACTGCCTCTCAGTGATGCACCTTCTTGTATTATCTCCTGTATAGTAGTCTGCCTCTCAGTGATGCACCTTCTTGTATTATCTGCTGTACAGTAGTCTGCCTCTCAGTGATGCACCTTCTTGTATTATCTGCTGTACAGTAGTCTGCCTCTCAGTGATGCACCTTCTTGTATTATCTGCTGTACAGTAGTCTACCTCTCAGTGATGCACCTTCTTGTATTATCTGCTGTACAGTAGACTGCCTCTCAGTGATGCACCTTCTTGTAGTATCTGCTGTACAGTAGTCTGCCTCTCAGTGATGCACCTTCTTGTATTATCTGCTGTACAGTAGTCTGCCTCTCAGTGATGCACCTTCTTGTATTATCTGCTGTACAGTAGTCTACCTCTCAGTGATGCACCTTCTTGTATTATCTGCTGTACAGTAGTCTGCCTCTCAGTGATGCACCTTCTTGTATTATCTGCTGTACAGTAGTCTGCCTCTCAGTGATGCACCTTCTTGTATTATCTCCTGTACAGTAGACTGCCTCTCAGTGATGCACCTTCTTGTATTATCTGCTGTACAGTAGTCTACCTCTCAGTGATGCACCTTCTTGTATTATCTGCTGTACAGTAGACTGCCTCTCAGTGATGCACCTTCTTGTATTATCTGCTGTACAGTAGTCTGCCTCTCAGTGATGCACCTTCTTGTATTATCTGCTGTACCGTAGTCTGCCTCTCAGTGATGCACCTTCTTGTATTATCTGGTGTACAGTAGTCTGCTTCTCAGTGATGCACCTTCTTGTATTATCTGCTGTACAGTAGACTGCCTCTCAGTGATGCACCTTTTTGTATTATCTGCTGTACAGTAGTCTGCCTCTCAGTGATGCACCTTCTTGTATTATCTCCTGTACAGTAGTCTGCCTCTCAGTGATGCACCTTCTTGTATTATCTCCTGTACAGTAGACTGCCTCTCAGTGATGCACCTTCTTGTATTATCTGCTGTACAGTAGTCTGCCTCTCAGTGATGCACCTTCTTGTATTATCTGCTTTATAGTAGTCTGCCTCTCAGTGATGCACCTTCTTGTATTATCTCCTATACAGTAGACTGCCTCTCAGTGATGCACCTTCTTGTATTATCTCCTGTACAGTAGTCTGCCTCTCAGTGATGCACCTTCTTGTATTATCTCCTGTACAGTAGACTGCCTCTCAGTGATGCACCTTCTTGTATTATCTGCTGTACAGTAGTCTGCCTCTCAGTGATGCACCTTCTTGTATTATCTGCTGTACAGTAGACTGCCTCTCAGTGATGCACCTTCTTGTATTATCTGCTGTACAGTAGACTGCCTCTCAGTGATGCACCTTCTTGTATTATCTGCTGTATAGTAGTCTGCCTCTCAGTGATGCATCTTCTTGTATTATCTGCTGTATAGTAGTCTACCTCTCAGTGATGCACCTTCTTGTATTATCTCCTGTATAGTAGTCTGCCTCTCAGTGATGCACCTTCTTGTATTATCTGCTGTATAGTAGTCTGCCTCTCAGTGATGCACCTTCTTGTATTATCTGCTGTACAGTAGACTGCCTCTCAGTGATGCACCTTCTTGTATTATCTGCTGTATAGTAGTCTGCCTCTCAGTGATGCATCTTCTTGTATTATCTGCTGTACAGTAGTCTGCCTCTCAGTGATGCACCTTCTTGTATTATCTGCTGTATAGTAGTCTGCCTCTCAGTGATACACCTTCTTGTATTATCTGCAGTATAGTAGTCTACCTCTCAGTGATGCACCTTCTTGTATTATCTCCTGTACAGTAGTCTGCCTCTCAGTGATGCACCTTCTTGTATTATCTGCTGTACAGTAGTCTGCCTCTCAGTGATGCACCTTCTTGTATTATCTGCTGTACAGTAGTCTGCCTCTCAGTGATGCACCTTCTTGTATTATCTGTTGTATAGTAGTCTGCCTCTCAGTGATGCACCTTCTTGTATTATCTGCTGTATAGTAGTCTGCCTCTCAGTGATGCACCTTCTTGTATTATCTGCTGTACAGTAGACTGCCTCTCAGTGATGCACCTTCTTGTATTATCTGCTGTACAGTAGTCTGCCTCTCAGTGATGCACCTTCTTGTATTATCTGGTGTACAGTAGTCTGCCTCTCAGTGATGCACCTTCTTGTATTATCTGCTGTACAGTAGACTGCCTCTCAGTGATGCACCTTCTTGTATTATCTGGTGTACAGTAGTCTGCCTCTCAGTGATGCACCTTCTTGTATTATCTGCTGTACAGTAGACTGCCTCTCAGTGATGCACCTTCTTGTATTATCTGCTGTACAGTAGTCTGCCTCTCAGTGATGCACCTTCTTGTATTATCTGCTGTACAGTAGTCTGCCTCTCAGTGATGTACCTTCTTGTATTATCTGCTGTACAGTAGACTGCCTCTCAGTGATGCACCTTCTTGTATTATCTGCTGTACAGTAGTCTACCTCTCAGTGATGCACCTTCTTGTATTATCTGCTGTACAGTAGTCTGCCTCTCAGTGATGCACCTTCTTGTATTATCTGCTGTACAGTAGACTGCCTCTCAGTGATGCACCTTCTTGTATTATCTGCTGTACAGTAGTCTGCCTCTCAGTGATGCACCTTCTTGTATTATCTGCTGTACAGTAGACTGCCTCTCAGTGATACACCTTCTTGTAGTGTCTGCTGTACAGTAGACTGCCTCTCAGTGATGCACCTTCTTGTATTATCTGCTGTACAGTAGTCTGCCTCTCAGTGATGCACCTTCTTGTATTATCTGCTGTACAGTAGACTGCCTCTCAGTGATGCACCTTCTTGTATTATCTGCTGTACAGTAGACTGCCTCTCAGTGATGCACCTTCTTGTAGTGTCTGCTGTACAGTAGACTGCCTCTCAGTGATGCACCTTCTTGTATTATCTGCTGTACAGTAGACTGCCTCTCAGTGATGCACCTTCTTGTATTATCTGCTGTACAGTAGTCTGCCTCTCAGTGATGCACCTTCTTGTATTATGTGCTGTATAGTAGTCTGCCTCTCAGTGATGCACCTTCTTGTATTATCTGCTGTACAGTAGTCTGCCTCTCAGTGATGCACCTTCTTGTATTATCTGCTGTACAGTAGACTGCCTCTCAGTGATGCACCTTCTTGTATTATCTGGTGTACAGTAGTCTGCCTCTCAGTGATACACCTTCTTGTATTATCTGCTGTACAGTACACTGCCTCTCAGTGATGCACCTTCTTGTATTATCTGGTGTACAGTAGTCTGCCTCTCAGTGATACACCTTCTTGTATTATCTCCTGTACAGTAGTCTGCCTCTCAGTGATGCACCTTCTTGTATTATCTCCTGTACAGTAGACTGCCTCTCAGTGATGCACCTTCTTGTATTATCTGCTGTACAGTAGACTGCCTCTCAGTGATGCACCTTCTTGTATTATCTCCTGTATAGTAGTCTGCCTCTCAGTGATGCACCTTCTTGTATTATCTGCTGTACAGTAGTCTGCCTCTCAGTGATGCACCTTCTTGTATTATCTGCTGTACAGTAGTCTGCCTCTCAGTGATGCACCTTCTTGTATTATCTGCTGTACAGTAGTCTACCTCTCAGTGATGCACCTTCTTGTATTATCTGCTGTACAGTAGACTGCCTCTCAGTGATGCACCTTCTTGTAGTATCTGCTGTACAGTAGTCTGCCTCTCAGTGATGCACCTTCTTGTATTATCTGCTGTACAGTAGTCTGCCTCTCAGTGATGCACCTTCTTGTATTATCTGCTGTACAGTAGTCTACCTCTCAGTGATGCACCTTCTTGTATTATCTGCTGTACAGTAGTCTGCCTCTCAGTGATGCACCTTCTTGTATTATCTGCTGTACAGTAGTCTGCCTCTCAGTGATGCACCTTCTTGTATTATCTCCTGTACAGTAGACTGCCTCTCAGTGATGCACCTTCTTGTATTATCTGCTGTACAGTAGTCTACCTCTCAGTGATGCACCTTCTTGTATTATCTGCTGTACAGTAGACTGCCTCTCAGTGATGCACCTTCTTGTATTATCTGCTGTACAGTAGTCTGCCTCTCAGTGATGCACCTTCTTGTATTATCTGCTGTACCGTAGTCTGCCTCTCAGTGATGCACCTTCTTGTATTATCTGGTGTACAGTAGTCTGCTTCTCAGTGATGCACCTTCTTGTATTATCTGCTGTACAGTAGACTGCCTCTCAGTGATGCACCTTCTTGTATTATCTGCTGTACAGTAGTCTGCCTCTCAGTGATGCACCTTCTTGTATTATCTCCTGTACAGTAGTCTGCCTCTCAGTGATGCACCTTCTTGTATTATCTCCTGTACAGTAGTCTGCCTCTCAGTGATGCACCTTCTTGTATTATCTGCTTTATAGTAGTCTGCCTCTCAGTGATGCACCTTCTTGTATTATCTCCTATACAGTAGACTGCCTCTCAGTGATGCACCTTCTTGTATTATCTCCTGTACAGTAGTCTGCCTCTCAGTGATGCACCTTCTTGTATTATCTCCTGTACAGTAGACTGCCTCTCAGTGATGCACCTTCTTGTATTATCTGCTGTACAGTAGTCTGCCTCTCAGTGATGCACCTTCTTGTATTATCTGCTGTACAGTAGACTGCCTCTCAGTGATGCACCTTCTTGTATTATCTGCTGTACAGTAGACTGCCTCTCAGTGATGCACCTTCTTGTATTATCTGCTGTATAGTAGTCTGCCTCTCAGTGATGCATCTTCTTGTATTATCTGCTGTATAGTAGTCTACCTCTCAGTGATGCACCTTCTTGTATTATCTCCTGTATAGTAGTCTGCCTCTCAGTGATGCACCTTCTTGTATTATCTGCTGTATAGTAGTCTGCCTCTCAGTGATGCACCTTCTTGTATTATCTGCTGTACAGTAGACTGCCTCTCAGTGATGCACCTTCTTGTATTATCTGCTGTATAGTAGTCTGCCTCTCAGTGATGCATCTTCTTGTATTATCTGCTGTACAGTAGTCTGCCTCTCAGTGATGCACCTTCTTGTATTATCTGCTGTATAGTAGTCTGCCTCTCAGTGATACACCTTCTTGTATTATCTGCAGTATAGTAGTCTACCTCTCAGTGATGCACCTTCTTGTATTATCTCCTGTACAGTAGTCTGCCTCTCAGTGATGCACCTTCTTGTATTATCTGCTGTACAGTAGTCTGCCTCTCAGTGATGCACCTTCTTGTATTATCTGCTGTACAGTAGTCTGCCTCTCAGTGATGCACCTTCTTGTATTATCTGCTGTACAGTAGTCTGCCTCTCAGTGATGCACCTTCTTGTATTATCTGCTGTACAGTAGACTGCCTCTCAGTGATGCACCTTCTTGTATTATCTGCTGTATAGTAGTCTGCCTCTCAGTGATGCACCTTCTTGTATTATCTGCTGTATAGTAGTCTGCCTCTCAGTGATGCACCTTCTTGTATTATCTCCTGTATAGTAGTCTGCCTCTCAGTGATGCACCTTCTTGTATTATCTGCTGTATAGTAGTCTGCCTCTCAGTGATGCACCTTCTTGTATTATCTGCTGTACAGTAGACTGCCTCTCAGTGATGCACCTTCTTGTATTATCTGCTGTATAGTAGTCTGCCTCTCAGTGATGCACCTTCTTGTATTATCTGCTGTACAGTAGTCTGCCTCTCAGTAATGCACCTTCTTGTATTATCTGCTGTACAGTAGTCTGCCTCTCAGTGATGCACCTTCTTGTATTATCTGCTGTACAGTAGTCTGCCTCTCAGTGATGCACCTTCTTGTATTATCTGCTGTACAGTAGTCTGCCTCTCAGTGATGCACCTTCTTGTATTATCTGGTGTACAGTAGTCTGCCTCTCAGTGATGCACCTTCTTGTATTATCTGCTGTACAGTAGACTGCCCCTCAGTGATGCACCTTCTTGTATTATCTGGTGTACAGTAGTCTGCCTCTCAGTGATGTACCTTCTTGTATTATCTGCTGTACAGTAGACTGCCTCTCAGTGATGCACCTTCTTGTATTATCTGCTGTACAGTAGACTGCCTCTCAGTGATGCACCTTCTTGTATTATCTGCTGTATAGTAGTCTGCCTCTCAGTGATGCACCTTCTTGTATTATCTGCTGTACAGTAGTCTGCCTCTCAGTGATGCACCTTCTTGTATTATCTGCTGTACAGTAGTCTGCCTCTCAGTGATGCACCTTCTTGTATTATCTGCTGTATAGTAGTCTGCCTCTCAGTGATGCACCTTCTTGTATTATCTGCTGTACAGTAGTCTGCCTCTCAGTGATGCACCTTCTTGTATTATCTGCTGTACAGTAGTCTGCCTCTCAGTGATGAACCTTGTTGTATTATCTGCTGTACAGTAGACTGCCTCTCAGTGATGCACCTTCTTGTATTATCTGCTGTACAGTAGTCTGCCTCTCAGTGATGCACCTTCTTGTATTATCTGCTGTACAGTAGTCTGCCTCTCAGTGATGCACCTTCTTGTATTATCTGGTGTACAGTAGTCTGCCTCTCAGTGATGAACCTTGTTGTATTATCTGCTGTACAGTAGACTGCCTCTCAGTGATGCACCTTCTTGTTTTATCTCCTGTACAGTAGACTGCCTCTCAGTGATGCACCTTCTTGTATTATCTCCTCTACAGTAGACTGCCTCTCAGTGATGCACCTTCTTGTATTATCTGCTGTACAGTAGACTGCCTCTCAGTGATGCACCTTCTTGTATTATCTCCTGTACAGTAGTCTGCCTCTCAGTGATGCACCTTCTTGTATTATCTGCTGTACAGTAGTCTGCCTCTCAGTGATGCACCTTCTTGTATTATCTGCTGTACAGTAGTCTGCCTGTCAGTGATGCGCCTTCTTGTATTATCTGCTGTACAGTAGACTGCCTCTCAGTGATGCACCTTCTTGTATTATCTGCTGTACAGTAGTCTGCCTCTCAGTGATGCACCTTCTTGTATTATCTGCTGTACAGTAGACTGCCTCTCAGTGATGCACCTTCTTGTATTATCTGCTGTACAGTAGACTGCCTCTCAGTGATGCACCTTCTTGTATTATCTCCTGTACAGTAGTCTGCCTCTCAGTGATGCACCTTCTTGTATTATCTGCTGTACAGTAGTCTGCCTCTCAGTGATGCACCTTCTTGTATTATCTGCTGTACAGTAGTCTGCCTCTCAGTGATGCACCTTCTTGTATTATGTGCTGTATAGTAGTCTGCCTCTCAGTGATGCACCTTCTTGTATTATCTGCTGTACAGTAGTCTGGCTCTCAGTGATGCACCTTCTTGTATTATCTGCTGTACAGTAGTCTGCCTCTCAGTGATGCACCTTCTTGTATTATCTCCTGTACAGTAGTCTGCCTCTCAGTGATGCACCTTCTTGTATTATCTGCTGTACAGTAGTCTGCCTCTCAGTGATGCACCTTCTTGTATTATCTGCTGTACAGTAGACTGCCTCTCAGTGATGCACCTTCTTGTAGTGTCTGCTGTACAGTAGACTGCCTCTCAGTGATGCACCTTCTTGTAGTGTCTGCTGTACAGTAGACTGCCTCTCAGTGATGCACCTTCTTGTATTATCTCCTGTACAGTAGTCTGCCTCTCAGTGATGCACCTTCTTGTATTATCTGCTGTACAGTAGTCTGCCTCTCAGTGATGCACCTTCTTGTATTATCTGCTGTACAGTAGTCTGCCTGTCAGTGATGCACCTTCTTGTATTATCTGCTGTACAGTAGACTGCCTCTCCATTCTGCCCAGGCCATTAGTACAGTAACATGCTGTTCAGTGCTGTTGGATAGAAATTCTGGAGTTTTAGAATGGATGATACAATGTAGCGACCTCTCCGGAGAGCCCTGCAGTCACCTTCCCAGACACGGCCACGCTGCCTCCACGCTGCCTCCGCGCTGCCTCCGCGCTGCCTCCACGCTGCCTCCGCGCTGCCTCCGCGCTGCCTCCACGCTGCCTCCGTGCTGCCTCTACGCAGCCTCCACGCCGCCTCCACGCCGCCTCCACGCCACCTCCACGCCGCCTCCACGCTGCCTCCACGCAGTCTCCGCACTGCCTACACGCCGCCTCCACACCGCCTCCACGCCGCCTCCACGCTGCCTCCACAGCGCCTCCACGCCGCCTCCACGCTGCCTCCACACCGTCTCCACGCCGCCTCCACGCCGCCTCCACGCTGCCTCCACGCAGCCTCCGCACTGCCTACACGCCGCCTCCACACCGCCTCCACGCCGCCTCCACGCTGCCTCCACACCGCCTCCACACCGCCTCCACGCCGCCTCCACGCTGCCTCCACACCGCCTCCACGCCGCCTCCACACCGCCTCCACGCCGCCTCCACGCCGTCTCCACGCTGCCTCCACGCAGCCTCCACACCGTCTCCACGCCGCCTCCACGCCGCCTCCACGCTGCCTCCACGCTGCCTCCACACCGTCTCCACGCCGCCTCCACGCTGCCTCCACGCAGCCTCCGCACTGCCTACACGCCGCCTCCACGCCGCCTCCACGCTGCCTCCACGCAGCCTCCGCACTGCCTACACGCCGCCTCCACACCGCCTCCACGCCGCCTCCACGCTGCCTCCACACCGCCTCGACCTTGTGGTCCTCAGTTTGCACTGATCAGCTGAGGGTCCTACTATCAGAATCAGGAGGAATGGCGGAGGAGAAGGTTCTAGAAAAAGCAGAATACCGAGTTACTGAAGCAGAATTTCCCCTTGTTCTCATAAAGCGACAGCCGCACCGTCCTGATCACGGGGGTCCGGGCGGATGAGTATAGCGGTACTGTACCTTTATCTTCGGGGAAGATCTGCCAGGTTTTTGGAAGCTTTTGTATACAAATGAGTTTAGTTGGAGGTTTAGAAGATAAAATATTCATGCGCATTCTGGAGCATCCGAGCGTCGCATTAAGAATTCAGGAAGAGCAGATGGAAATACCTGAAAAAGTCTAAGTGATGTCATCACCGCGTGGGGGGAGCGGCGGAGACTGAAGACAATGGAAATACCACCGGGGGGACCGAGCGAGGGCAGCGGAGACTGAAGACAATGGAAAGACCACCGGGGGGGACCGAGTGAGGGCAGCGGAGACTGAAGACAATGGAAAGACCACCGGGGGGGACCGAGCGAGGGCAGCGGACACTAAAGACAATGGAAAGACCACCGGGGGGACCGAGTGAGGGCAGCGGAGACTGAAGACAATGGAAAGACCACCGGGGGGGACCGAGCGAGGGCAGCGGACACTAAAGACAATGGAAAGACCACCGGGGGGACCGAGTGAGGGCAGCGGAGACTGAAGACAATGGAAAGACCACCGGGGGGACCGAGCGAGGGCAGCGGAGACTGAAGACAATGGAAAGACCACCGGGGGGGACCGAGTGAGGGCGGCGGAGACTGAAGACAATGGAAAGACCACCGGGGGGACCGAGCGAGGGCAGCGGACACTAAAGACAATGGAAAGACCACCGGGGGGACCGAGTGAGGGCAGCGGAGACTGAAGACAATGGAAAGACCACCGGGGGGGACCGAGCGAGGGCAGCGGACACTAAAGACAATGGAAAGACCACCGGGGGGACCGAGTGAGGGCAGCGGAGACTGAAGACAATGGAAAGACCACCGGGGGGACCGAGCGAGGGCAGCGGACACTAAAGACAATGGAAAGACCACCGGGGGGACCGAGTGAGGGCAGCGGAGACTGCAGACAAAGGAAAGACCACCGGGGGGACCGAGCGAGGGCAGGGGAGACTGAAGACAATGAAAAGACCACCGGGGGGACCGAGCGAGGGCAGCGGAGACTGAAGACAATGGAAAGACCACCGGGGGGATCGAGCGAGGGCGGCGGAGACTGAAAACAATGCAAAAACCACCGGGGGGACCGAGCGAGGGCAGCGGAGACTGAAGACAATGGAAAGACCACCGGGGGGACCGAGCGAGGGCAGCGGAGACTGAAGACAATGGAAAGACCACTGGGGGGACCGAGCGAGGGCAGCGGAGACTGAAGACAATGGAAAGACCACCGGGGGGACCGAGCGAGCGAGGGCAGCGGAGACTTAAGACAATGGAAAGACCACCGGGGGGACCGAGCGAGGGCGGCGGAGACTGAAGACAATGGAAAGACCACCGGGGGGACCGAGAGAGGGCGGCGGAGACTGAAGACAATGGAAAGACCACCGGGGGGACCGAGCGAGGGCGGCGGAGACTGAAGACAATGGAAAGACCACCGGGGGGACCGAGCGAGGGCAGCGGAGACTGAAGACAATGGAAAGACCACTGGGGGGACCGAGCGAGGGCAGCGGAGACTGAAGACAATGGAAAGACCACCGGGGGGACCGAGCGAGCGAGGGCAGCGGAGACTTAAGACAATGGAAAGACCACCGGGGGGACCGAGCGAGGGCGGCGGAGACTGAAGACAATGGAAAGACCACCGGGGGAACCGAGCGAGGGCAGCGGAGACTGAAGACAATGGAAAGACCACCGGGGGGACCGAGCGACGGCAGCGGAGACTGAAGACAATGGAAAGACCACCGGGGGGATCGAGCGAGGGCGGCGGAGACTGAAAACAATGCAAAAACCACCGGGGGGACCGAGCGAGGGCAGCGGAGACTGAAGACAATGGAAAGACCACCGGGGGGACCGAGCGAGGGCAGCGGAGACTGAAGACAATGAAAAGACCACCGGGGGGACCGAGCGAGGGCAGCGGAGACTGAAGACAATGGAAAGACCACCGGGGGGATCGAGCGAGGGCGGCGGAGACTGAAAACAATGCAAAAACCACCGGGGGGACCGAGCGAGGGCAGCGGAGACTGAAGACAATGGAAAGACCACCGGGGGGACCGAGCGAGGGCAGCGGAGACTGAAGACAATGGAAAGACCACTGGGGGGACCGAGCGAGGGCAGCGGAGACTGAAGACAATGGAAAGACCACCGGGGGGACCGAGCGAGCGAGGGCAGCGGAGACTTAAGACAATGGAAAGACCACCGGGGGGACCGAGCGAGGGCGGCGGAGACTGAAGACAATGGAAAGACCACCGGGGGGACCGAGAGAGGGCGGCGGAGACTGAAGACAATGGAAAGACCACCGGGGGGACCGAGCGAGGGCGGCGGAGACTGAAGACAATGGAAAGACCACCGGGGGGACCGAGCGAGGGCAGCGGAGACTGAAGACAATGGAAAGACCACTGGGGGGACCGAGCGAGGGCAGCGGAGACTGAAGACAATGGAAAGACCACCGGGGGGACCGAGCGAGCGAGGGCAGCGGAGACTTAAGACAATGGAAAGACCACCGGGGGGACCGAGCGAGGGCGGCGGAGACTGAAGACAATGGAAAGACCACCGGGGGAACCGAGCGAGGGCAGCGGAGACTGAAGACAATGGAAAGACCACCGGGGGGACCGAGCGACGGCAGCGGAGACTGAAGACAATGGAAAGACCACCGGGGGGACCGAGCGAGGGCAGCGGAGACTGAAGACAATGGAAAGACCACCGGGGGGACCGAGCGAGGGCGGCGGAGACTGAAGACAATGGAAAGACCACCGGGGGGACCGAGCGAGGGCGGCGGAGACTGAAGACAATGGAAAGACCACCGGGGGGACCGAGCGAGGGCAGCGGAGACTGAAGACAATGGAAAGACCACTGGGGGGACCGAGCGAGGGCAGCGGAGACTGAAGACAATGGAAAGACCACCGGGGGAACCGAGCGAGCGAGGGCAGCGGAGACTTAAGACAATGGAAAGACCACCGGGGGGACCGAGCGAGGGCGGCGGAGACTGAAGACAATGGAAACACCACCGGGGGGACCGAGCGAGGGCGGCGGAGACTGAAGACAATGGAAAGACCACCGGGGGGACCGAGCGAGGGCGGCGGAGACTGAAGACAATGGAAAGACCACCGGGGGGACCGAGCGAGGGCGGCGGAGACTGAAGACAATGAAAAGACCACCGGGGGGACCGAGCGAGGGCAGCGGAGACTGAAGACAATGGAAAGACCACCGGGGGGATCGAGCGAGGGCGGCGGAGACTGAAAACAATGCAAAAACCACCGGGGGGACCGAGCGAGGGCAGCGGAGACTGAAGACAATGGAAAGACCACCGGGGAAACCGAGCGAGGGCAGCGGAGACTGAAGACAATGGAAAGACCACTGGGGGGACCGAGCGAGGGCAGCGGAGACTGAAGACAATGGAAAGACCACCGGGGGGACCGAGCGAGCGAGGGCAGCGGAGACTTAAGACAATGGAAAGACCACCGGGGGGACCGAGCGAGGGCGGCGGAGACTGAAGACAATGGAAAGACCACCGGGGGGACCGAGAGAGGGCGGCGGAGACTGAAGACAATGGAAAGACCACCGGGGGGACCGAGCGAGGGCGGCGGAGACTGAAGACAATGGAAAGACCACCGGGGGGACCGAGCGAGGGCAGCGGAGACTGAAGACAATGGAAAGACCACTGGGGGGACCGAGCGAGGGCAGCGGAGACTGAAGACAATGGAAAGACCACCGGGGGGACCGAGCGAGCGAGGGCAGCGGAGACTTAAGACAATGAAAAGACCACCGGGGGGACCGAGCGAGGGCGGCGGAGACTGAAGACAATGGAAAGACCACCGGGGGAACCGAGCGAGGGCAGCGGAGACTGAAGACAATGGAAAGACCACCGGGGGGACCGAGCGACGGCAGCGGAGACTGAAGACAATGGAAAGACCACCGGGGGGACCGAGCGAGGGCAGCGGAGACTGAAGACAATGGAAAGACCACCGGGGGGACCGAGCGAGGGCGGCGGAGACTGAAGACAATGGAAAGACCACCGGGGGGACCGAGCGAGGGCGGCGGAGACTGAAGACAATGGAAAGACCACCGGGGGGACCGAGCGAGGGCAGCGGAGACTGAAGACAATGGAAAGACCACTGGGGGGACCGAGCGAGGGCAGCGGAGACTGAAGACAATGGAAAGACCACCGGGGGAACCGAGCGAGCGAGGGCAGCGGAGACTTAAGACAATGGAAAGACCACCGGGGGGACCGAGCGAGGGCGGCGGAGACTGAAGACAATGGAAACACCACCGGGGGGACCGAGCGAGGGCGGCGGAGACTGAAGACAATGGAAAGACCACCGGGGGGACCGAGCGAGGGCGGCGGAGACTGAAGACAATGGAAAGACCACCGGGGGGACCGAGCGAGGGCGGCGGAGACTGAAGACAATGGAAAGACCACCGGGGGGACCGAGCGAGGGCAGCGGAGACTGAAGACAATGGAAAGACCACCGGGGGGACCGAGCGAGGGCAGCGGAGACTGAAGACAATGGAAACACCACCGGGGGGACCGAGCGAGGGCGGAGGAGACTGAAGACAATGGAAAGACCACCGGGGGGACCGAGTGAGGGCGGCGGAGACTGAAGACAATGGAAAAACCACCGGGGGGACCGAACGAGGGCAGCGGAGACTGAAGACAATGGAAAGACCACCGGGTGGACCGAGTGAGGGCGGCGGAGACTGAAGACAATGAAAAGACCACCGGGGGGACCGAGCGAGGGCAGCGGAGACTGAAGACAATGGAAAGACACCCGGGGGGACCGAGCGAGGGCAGCGGAGACTGAAGACAATCGAAAGACCACCGAGGGGACCGAGCGAGGGCGGCGGAGACTGAAGACAATCGAAAGACCACCGGGGGGACCGAGCGGGGGCAGCGGAGACTGAAGACAATGGAAAGACCACCGGGGGGACCGAGCGAGGGCAGCGGAGACTGAAGACAATGGAAAGACCACCGGGGGGACCGAGCGAGGGAGGCGGAGACTGAAGACAATGGAAAGACCACCGGGGGGACCGAGCGAGGGCGGCGGAGACTGAAGACAATGGAAAGACCACCGAGGGGACCAAGCGAGGGCAGCGGAGAGCGGCGGATCACACGGATGAGAGATCAGCACTGATTGGTTACTGACGACCAGAGGAAGATCAAAAGCCGCCCATACACTGTCAGCCGACAACTATCTCCCCGACACTGCCATACACGGGAGCGCTCTCACCTATCTCCCCGACACTGCCGTACACAAGAGCGCTCTCAACTGTCTCCCCGACACTGCCATACACAGGAGCGCTCGCACCTATCTCCCCGACACTGCCATACACAGGAGCACTCACACCTATCTCCCCGACAGTGCCATACACAGGAGCGCTCTCACCTATCTCCCCGACACTGCCATACACGGGAGCGCTCTCACCTATCTCCCCGACACTGCCATACACGGGAGCGCTCTCACCTATCTCCCCGACACTGCCGTACACAAGAGCGCTCTCAACTGTCTCCCCGACTCTCCCATACACAGGAGCGCTCTCACCTATCTCCTCGACAATGCCATACACAGGAGCACTCACACCTATCTCCCCGACACTGCCATACACGGGAGCGCTCTCACCTATCTCCCCGACACTGCCATACACAGGAGCGCTCTCACCTATCTCTCCGACACTGCCATACACGGGAGCGCTCTCAACTATCTCCCCGACACTGCCATACACGGGAGCGCTCTCACCTATCTCTCCGACACTGCCATACACGGGAGCGCTCTCACCTATCTCTCCGACACTGCCATACACGGGAGCGCTCTCACCTATCTCCCCGACACTGCCATACACAGGAGCACTCACACCTATCTCCCCGACACTGCCATACATGGGAGCGCTCTCATCTATCTCCCCGACACTGCCATACACAGGAGCGCTCTCACCTATCTCCCCGACACTGCTATACACGGGAGGGCTCTCACCTATCTCCCCGACACTGCCATAAACAGGAGCACTCACACCTATCTCCCCGACACTGCCATACACGGGACCGCTCTCACCTATCTCCCCGACACTGCCATACACAGGAGCGCTCTCACCTATCTCCCCGACACTGACATACACGAGAGCGCTCTCACCTATCTCCCCGACATTGCCATACACGAGAGCGCTCTCACCTATCTCCCCGACACTGCCATACACAGGAGCGCTCTCACCTATCTCCCCGACACTGCCATACACGGGAGCGCTCTCACCTATCTCCCCGACACTGCCATACACAGGAGCGCTCTCACCTATCTCCCCGACACTGCCATACACAGGAGCGCTCTCACCTATCTCTCCGACACTGCCATACACGGGAGCGCTCTCACCTATCTCCCCGACACTGCCATACACAGGAGCGCTCTCACCTATCTCCCCGACACTGCCATACACAGGAGCGCTCTCACCTATCTCCCCGACACTGCCATACACAGGAGCGTTCTCACCTATCTCCCTGACACTGCCATACACAGGAGCGCTCTCACCTATCTCCCTGACACTGCCTTACACAGGAGCGCTCTCACCTATCTCCCCGACACTGCCATACACAGGAGCGCTCTCACCTATCTCTCAGACATTGCCATACACAGGAGCGCTCTCACCTATCTCCCCGACACTACCATACACGGGAGCGCTCTCACCTATCTCCCCGACACTGCTATACACGGGAGCGCTCTCACCTATCTCCCCGACACTGCCATACACAGTAGCGCTCTCACCTATCTCCCCGACACTGCCATACACGGGAGCGCTCTCAACTGTCTCCCCGACACTGCCATACACAGGAGCGCTCTCACCTATCTCCCCGACACTGCCATACACAAGAGCGCTCTCACCTATCTCCCCGACACTGCCATACACAAGAGCGCTCTCACCTATCTCCCCGACACTGCCATACACAGGAGCGCTCTCACCTATCTCCCCGACACTGCCATACACGGGACCGCTCTCACCTATCTCCCCGACACTGCCACACACAGGAGCGCTCTCACCTATCTCCTCGACACTGCCATACACGGGAGCGCTCTCACCTATCTCCCCGACACTGCCACACACAGGAGCGCTCTCACCTATCTCCTCGACACTGCCATACACGGGAGCGCTCTCACCTATCTCCCCGACACTGCCACACACAGGAGCGCTCTCACCTATCTCCTCGACACTGCTATACACGGGAGCGCTCTCACCTATATCCCCGACACTGCCATACACAAGAGCGCTCACGCCTATCTCCCCGACACTGCCATACACGGGAGCGCTCTCACCTATCTCCCCGACACTGCCATACACGGGAGCGCTCTCACCTATCTCCCCGACACTGCCATACACGGGAGCGCTCTCACCTATCTCCCCGACACTGCCATACACAGGAGCGTTCTCACCTATCTCCCCGACACTGCCATACACAGGAGCGTTCTCACCTATCTCCCCGACACTGCCATACACGGGAGCGCTCTCATCTATATCCCCGACACTGCCATAAACGGGAGCACTCTCACCTATCTCCCCGACACTGCCATACACGGGAGCGCTCTCACCTATCTCCCCGACACTGCCATACACGGGAGCGCTCTCACCTATCTCCCCGACACTGCCATACACGGGAGCGCTCTCACCTATCTCCCCGACACTGCCATACACAGGAGCGCTCTCACCTATCTCCCCGACACTGCCATACACAGGAGCGCTCTCACCTATCTCCCCGACACTGCTATACACGGGAGCGCTCTCAACTGTCTCCCTGACACTGCTATACACAGGAGCGCTGTCACCTATCTCCCCGACACTGCCATACACAGGAGCGCTCTCACCTATCTCCCCGACACTGCCATACACAGGAGCGCTCTCACCTATCTCCCCGACACTGCCATACACAGGAGCGCTCTCACCTATCTCCCCGACACTGTCATACACAGGAGCGCTCTCACCTATCTCCCCGACACTGCCATACACTGGAGCGCTCTCACCTATCTCCCCGACACTGCCATACACGGGAGCGCTCTCACCTATCTCCCCGACACTGCCATACACAGGAGCGCTCTCACCTATCTCCCCGACACTGCCATACACAGGAGCGCTCTCACCTATCTCCCCGACACTGCCATACACGGGAGCGCTCTCACCTATCTCCCCGACACTGCCATACACAGGAGCGCTCTCACCTATCTCCCCGACACTGCCATACACAGGAGCGCTCTCACCTATCTCCCCGACACTGCCACACACAGGAGCGCTCTCACCTATCTCCCCGACACTGCTATACACGGGAGCGCTCTCACCTATCTCCCTGACACTGCCATACACAGGAGCGCTCTCACCTATCTCCCCGACACTGCCATACACGGGAGCGCTCTCACCTATCTCCCCGACACTGCTATACACAGGAGCGCTCTCACCTATCTCCCCGACACTGCCATACACAGACCGCTCTCACCTATCTCCCCGACACTGCCATACACAGACCGCTCTCACCTATCTCCCCGACACTGCCATACACTGGAGCGCTCTCACCTATCTCCCCGACACTGCCATACACGGGAGCGCTCTCACCTATCTCCCCGACACTTCCATACACAGGAGCGCTCTCACCTATCTCCCCGACACTGCCATACACGGGAGCGCTCTCACCTATCTCCCCGACACTGCCATACACGGGAGCGCTCTCACCTATCTCCCCGACACTGCCATACACGGGAGCGCTCTCACCTATCTCCCCGACACTGCCATACACAGGAGCGCTCTCACCTATCTCCCCGACACTGCCATACACGGGAGCGCTCTCACCTATCTCCCCGACATTGCCATACACGGGAGCGCTCTCACCTATCTCCCCGACACTGCCATACACGGGAGCGCTCTCAACTATCTCCCTGACACTGCCATACACAGACCGCTCTCACCTATCTCCCCGACACTGCCATACACGGGAGCGCTCTCACCTATCTCCCCGACACTGCCATACACGGGAGCGCTCTCATCTATCTCCCCGACACTGCCATACACAGACCGCTCTCACCTATCTCCCCGACACTGCCATACACGGGAGCGCTCTCACCTATCTCCCCGACACTGCCACACACAGGAGCGCTGTCACCTATCTCCCTGACACTGCCATACACAGACCGCTCTCATCTATCTCCCTGACACTGCCATACACGGGAGCGCTCTCACCTATCTCCCCGACGCTGCCATACACGGGAGCGCTCTCACCTATCTCCCCGACACTGCCATACACGGGAGCGCTCTCACCTATCTCCTCGACAATGCCATACACAGGAGCACTCACACCTATCTCCCCGACACTGCCATACACGGGAGCGCTCTCACCTATCTCCCCGACACTGCCATACACAGGAGCGCTCTCACCTATCTCTCCGACACTGCCATACACGGGAGCGCTCTCAACTATCTCCCCGACACTGCCATACACGGGAGCGCTCTCACCTATCTCTCCGACACTGCCATACACGGGAGCGCTCTCACCTATCTCTCCGACACTGCCATACACGGGAGCGCTCTCACCTATCTCCCCGACACTGCCATACACAGGAGCACTCACACCTATCTCCCCGACACTGCCATACACGGGAGCGCTCTCATCTATCTCCCCGACACTGCCATACACAGGAGCGCTCTCACCTATCTCCCCGACACTGCCATACACGGGAGCGCTCTCACCTATCTCCCCGACACTGCCATACACAGGAGCGCTCTCACCTATCTCCCCGACACTGCCATAAACAGGAGCACTCACACCTATCTCCCCGACACTGCTATACACGGGAGGGCTCTCACCTATCTCCCCGACACTGCCATAAACAGGAGCACTCACACCTATCTCCCCGACACTGCTATACACGGGAGGGCTCTCACCTATCTCCCCGACACTGCCATACACGGGAGCGCTCTCACCTATCTCCCCGACACTGCCATACACAGGAGCGCTCTCACCTATCTCCCCGACACTGCCATAAACAGGAGCACTCACACCTATCTCCCCGACACTGCTATACACGGGAGGGCTCTCACCTATCTCCCCGACACTGCCATACACGGGAGCGCTCTCACCTATCTCCCCGACACTGCCATACACAGGAGCGCTCTCACCTATCTCCCCGACACTGCCATAAACAGGAGCACTCACACCTATCTCCCCGACACTGCTATACACGGGAGCGCTCTCACCTATCTCCCCGACACTGCCATACACGGGACCGCTCTCACCTATCTCCCCGACACTGCCATACACAGGAGCGCTCTCACCTATCTCCCCGACACTGACATACACGAGAGCGCTCTCACCTATCTCCCCGACATTGCCATACACGAGAGCGCTCTCACCTATCTCCCCGACACTGCCATACACAGGAGCGCTCTCACCTATCTCCCCGACACTGCCATACACGGGAGCGCTCTCACCTATCTCCCCGACACTGCCATACACAGGAGCGCTCTCACCTATCTCCCCGACACTGCCATACACAGGAGCGCTCTCACCTATCTCTCCGACACTGCCATACACGGGAGCGCTCTCACCTATCTCCCCGACACTGCCATACACAGGAGCGCTCTCACCTATCTCCCCGACACTGCCATACACGGGAGCGCTCTCACCTATCTCCCCGACACTGCCATACACAGGAGCGCTCTCACCTATCTCCCCGACACTGCCATACACAGGAGCGTTCTCACCTATCTCCCTGACACTGCCATACACAGGAGCGCTCTCACCTATCTCCCTGACACTGCCTTACACAGGAGCGCTCTCACCTATCTCCCCGACACTGCCATACACAGGAGCGCTCTCACCTATCTCTCAGACATTGCCATACACAGGAGCGCTCTCACCTATCTCCCCGACACTACCATACACGGGAGCGCTCTCACCTATCTCCCCGACACTGCTATACACGGGAGCGCTCTCACCTATCTCCCCGACACTGCCATACACAGTAGCGCTCTCACCTATCTCCCCGACACTGCCATACACGGGAGCGCTCTCAACTGTCTCCCCGACACTGCCATACACAGGAGCGCTCTCACCTATCTCCCCGACACTGCCATACACAAGAGCGCTCTCACCTATCTCCCCGACACTGCCATACACAAGAGCGCTCTCACCTATCTCCCCGACACTGCCATACACAGGAGCGCTCTCACCTATCTCCCCGACACTGCCATACACGGGACCGCTCTCACCTATCTCCCCGACACTGCCACACACAGGAGCGCTCTCACCTATCTCCTCGACACTGCCATACACGGGAGCGCTCTCACCTATCTCCTCGACACTGCCATACACGGGAGCGCTCTCACCTATCTCCCCGACACTGCCACACACAGGAGCGCTCTCACCTATCTCCTCGACACTGCCATACACGGGAGCGCTCTCACCTATCTCCCCGACACTGCCACACACAGGAGCGCTCTCACCTATCTCCTCGACACTGCCATACACGGGAGCGCTCTCACCTATATCCCCGACACTGCCATACACAAGAGCGCTCACGCCTATCTCCCCGACACTGCCATACACGGGAGCGCTCTCACCTATCTCCCCGACACTTCCATACACAGGAGCGCTCTCACCTATCTCCCCGACACTGCCATACACGGGAGCGCTCTCATCTATATCCCCGACACTGCCATAAACGGGAGCACTCTCACCTATCTCCCCGACACTGCCATACACGGGAGCGCTCTCACCTATCTCCCCGACACTGCCATACACGGGAGCGCTCTCACCTATCTCCCCGACACTGCCATACACAGGAGCGTTCTCACCTATCTCCCCGACACTGCCATACACAGGAGCGTTCTCACCTATCTCCCCGACACTGCCATACACGGGAGCGCTCTCATCTATATCCCCGACACTGCCATAAACGGGAGCACTCTCACCTATCTCCCCGACACTGCCATACACGGGAGCGCTCTCACCTATCTCCCCGACACTGCCATACACGGGAGCGCTCTCACCTATCTCCCCGACACTGCCATACACGGGAGCGCTCTCACCTATCTCCCCGACACTGCCATACACAGGAGCGCTCTCACCTATCTCCCCGACACTGCCATACACAGGAGCGCTCTCACCTATCTCCCCGACACTGCTATACACGGGAGCGCTCTCAACTGTCTCCCTGACACTGCTATACACAGGAGCGCTGTCACCTATCTCCCCGACACTGCCATACACAGGAGCGCTCTCACCTATCTCCCCGACACTGCCATACACAGGAGCGCTCTCACCTATCTCCCCGACACTGTCATACACAGGAGCGCTCTCACCTATCTCCCCGACACTGCCATACACAGGAGCGCTCTCACCTATCTCCCCGACACTGCCATACACAGGAGCGCTCTCACCTATCTCCCCGACACTGCCATACACAGGAGCGCTCTCACCTATCTCCCCGACACTGCCATACACAGGAGCGCTCTCACCTATCTCCCCGACACTGTCATACACAGGAGCGCTCTCACCTATCTCCCCGACACTGCCATACACGGGAGCGCTCTCACCTATCTCCCCGACACTGCCATACACAGGAGCGCTCTCACCTATCTCCCCGACACTGCCATACACAGGAGCGCTCTCACCTATCTCCCCGACACTGCCATACACGGGAGCGCTCTCACCTATCTCCCCGACACTGCCATACACAGGAGCGCTCTCACCTATCTCCCCGACACTGCCATACACAGGAGCGCTCTCACCTATCTCCCCGACACTGCCACACACAGGAGCGCTCTCACCTATCTCCCCGACACTGCTATACACGGGAGCGCTCTCACCTATCTCCCTGACACTGCCATACACAGGAGCGCTCTCACCTATCTCCCCGACACTGCCATACACGGGAGCGCTCTCACCTATCTCCCCGACACTGCTATACACAGGAGCGCTCTCACCTATCTCCCCGACACTGCCATACACAGACCGCTCTCACCTATCTCCCCGACACTGCCATACACTGGAGCGCTCTCACCTATCTCCCCGACACTGCCATACACGGGAGCGCTCTCACCTATCTCCCCGACACTTCCATACACAGGAGCGCTCTCACCTATCTCCCCGACACTGCCATACACGGGAGCGCTCTCACCTATCTCCCCGACACTGCCATACACGGGAGCGCTCTCACCTATCTCCCCGACACTGCCATACACGGGAGCGCTCTCACCTATCTCCCCGACACTGCCATACACAGGAGCGCTCTCACCTATCTCCCCGACACTGCCATACACGGGAGCGCTCTCACCTATCTCCCCGACATTGCCATACACGGGAGCGCTCTCACCTATCTCCCCGACACTGCCATACACGGGAGCGCTCTCAACTATCTCCCTGACACTGCCATACACAGACCGCTCTCACCTATCTCCCCGACACTGCCATACACGGGAGCGCTCTCACCTATCTCCCCGACACTGCCATACACGGGAGCGCTCTCATCTATCTCCCCGACACTGCCATACACAGACCGCTCTCACCTATCTCCCCGACACTGCCATACACGGGAGCGCTCTCACCTATCTCCCCGACACTGCCACACACAGGAGCGCTCTCACCTATCTCCCTGACACTGCCATACACAGACCGCTCTCATCTATCTCCCTGACACTGCCATACACGGGAGCGCTCTCACCTATCTCCCCGACGCTGCCATACACGGGAGCGCTCTCACCTATCTCCCCGACACTGCCATACACGGGAGCGCTCTCACCTATCTCCCCGACACTGCCATACACGGGAGCGCTCTCACCTATCTCCCTGACACTGCCATACACAGACCGCTCTCACCTATCTCGCCGACACTGCCATACACGGGAGCGTTCTCACCTATCTCTCCGACAATGCCGTACACAGGAGCGCTCTCACCTATCTCCCCGACACTGCCATACACAGGAGCGCTCTCACCTATCTCCCCGACACTGCCATACACAGGAGCGCTCTCACCTATCTCCCCGACACTGCCATACACGGGAGCGCTCTCACCTATCTCCCCGACACTGCTATACACGGGAGCGCTCTCACCTATCTCCCCGACACTGCCATACACAGGAGCGCTCTCACCTATCTCCCTGACACTGCCATACACAGACCGCTCTCACCTATCTCCCCGACACTGCCATACACGGGAGCGCTCTCACCTATCTCCCTGACACTGCCATACACGTGAGCGTTCTCACCTATCTCCCCGACACTGCCATACACAGGAGCGCTCTCACCTATCTCCCCGACACTGCCATACACGAGAGCGCTCTCACCTATCTCCCCGACACTGCCATACACAGGAGCGCTCTCACCTATCTCCCCGACACTGCCATACACGAGAGCACTCTCACCTATCTCGCCGACACTGCCATACACGTGAGCGTTCTCACCTATCTCCCCGACACTGCCATACACAGGAGCGCTCTCACCTATCTCCCCGACACTGCCATACACGAGAGCGCTCTCACCTATCTCCCCGACACTGCCATACACAGGAGCGCTCTCACCTATCTCCCCGACACTGCTATACACGGGAGGGCTCTCACCTATCTCCCCGACACTGCCATAAACAGGAGCACTCACACCTATCTCCCCGACACTGCTATACACGGGAGGGCTCTCACCTATCTCCCCGACACTGCCATAAACAGGAGCACTCACACCTATCTCCCCGACACTGCTATACACGGGAGGGCTCTCACCTATCTCCCCGACACTGCCATACACGGGAGCGCTCTCACCTATCTCCCCGACACTGCCATACACAGGAGCGCTCTCACCTATCTCCCCGACACTGCCATAAACAGGAGCACTCACACCTATCTCCCCGACACTGCTATACACGGGAGGGCTCTCACCTATCTCCCCGACACTGCCATACACGGGAGCGCTCTCACCTATCTCCCCGACACTGCCATACACAGGAGCGCTCTCACCTATCTCCCCGACACTGCCATAAACAGGAGCACTCACACCTATCTCCCCGACACTGCTATACACGGGAGCGCTCTCACCTATCTCCCCGACACTGCCATACACGGGACCGCTCTCACCTATCTCCCCGACACTGCCATACACAGGAGCGCTCTCACCTATCTCCCCGACACTGACATACACGAGAGCGCTCTCACCTATCTCCCCGACATTGCCATACACGAGAGCGCTCTCACCTATCTCCCCGACACTGCCATACACAGGAGCGCTCTCACCTATCTCCCCGACACTGCCATACACGGGAGCGCTCTCACCTATCTCCCCGACACTGCCATACACAGGAGCGCTCTCACCTATCTCCCCGACACTGCCATACACAGGAGCGCTCTCACCTATCTCTCCGACACTGCCATACACGGGAGCGCTCTCACCTATCTCCCCGACACTGCCATACACAGGAGCGCTCTCACCTATCTCCCCGACACTGCCATACACGGGAGCGCTCTCACCTATCTCCCCGACACTGCCATACACAGGAGCGCTCTCACCTATCTCCCCGACACTGCCATACACAGGAGCGTTCTCACCTATCTCCCTGACACTGCCATACACAGGAGCGCTCTCACCTATCTCCCTGACACTGCCTTACACAGGAGCGCTCTCACCTATCTCCCCGACACTGCCATACACAGGAGCGCTCTCACCTATCTCTCAGACATTGCCATACACAGGAGCGCTCTCACCTATCTCCCCGACACTACCATACACGGGAGCGCTCTCACCTATCTCCCCGACACTGCTATACACGGGAGCGCTCTCACCTATCTCCCCGACACTGCCATACACAGTAGCGCTCTCACCTATCTCCCCGACACTGCCATACACGGGAGCGCTCTCAACTGTCTCCCCGACACTGCCATACACAGGAGCGCTCTCACCTATCTCCCCGACACTGCCATACACAAGAGCGCTCTCACCTATCTCCCCGACACTGCCATACACAAGAGCGCTCTCACCTATCTCCCCGACACTGCCATACACAGGAGCGCTCTCACCTATCTCCCCGACACTGCCATACACGGGACCGCTCTCACCTATCTCCCCGACACTGCCACACACAGGAGCGCTCTCACCTATCTCCTCGACACTGCCATACACGGGAGCGCTCTCACCTATCTCCTCGACACTGCCATACACGGGAGCGCTCTCACCTATCTCCCCGACACTGCCACACACAGGAGCGCTCTCACCTATCTCCTCGACACTGCCATACACGGGAGCGCTCTCACCTATCTCCCCGACACTGCCACACACAGGAGCGCTCTCACCTATCTCCTCGACACTGCCATACACGGGAGCGCTCTCACCTATATCCCCGACACTGCCATACACAAGAGCGCTCACGCCTATCTCCCCGACACTGCCATACACGGGAGCGCTCTCACCTATCTCCCCGACACTTCCATACACAGGAGCGCTCTCACCTATCTCCCCGACACTGCCATACACGGGAGCGCTCTCATCTATATCCCCGACACTGCCATAAACGGGAGCACTCTCACCTATCTCCCCGACACTGCCATACACGGGAGCGCTCTCACCTATCTCCCCGACACTGCCATACACGGGAGCGCTCTCACCTATCTCCCCGACACTGCCATACACAGGAGCGTTCTCACCTATCTCCCCGACACTGCCATACACAGGAGCGTTCTCACCTATCTCCCCGACACTGCCATACACGGGAGCGCTCTCATCTATATCCCCGACACTGCCATAAACGGGAGCACTCTCACCTATCTCCCCGACACTGCCATACACGGGAGCGCTCTCACCTATCTCCCCGACACTGCCATACACGGGAGCGCTCTCACCTATCTCCCCGACACTGCCATACACGGGAGCGCTCTCACCTATCTCCCCGACACTGCCATACACAGGAGCGCTCTCACCTATCTCCCCGACACTGCCATACACAGGAGCGCTCTCACCTATCTCCCCGACACTGCTATACACGGGAGCGCTCTCAACTGTCTCCCTGACACTGCTATACACAGGAGCGCTGTCACCTATCTCCCCGACACTGCCATACACAGGAGCGCTCTCACCTATCTCCCCGACACTGCCATACACAGGAGCGCTCTCACCTATCTCCCCGACACTGTCATACACAGGAGCGCTCTCACCTATCTCCCCGACACTGCCATACACAGGAGCGCTCTCACCTATCTCCCCGACACTGCCATACACAGGAGCGCTCTCACCTATCTCCCCGACACTGCCATACACAGGAGCGCTCTCACCTATCTCCCCGACACTGCCATACACAGGAGCGCTCTCACCTATCTCCCCGACACTGTCATACACAGGAGCGCTCTCACCTATCTCCCCGACACTGCCATACACGGGAGCGCTCTCACCTATCTCCCCGACACTGCCATACACAGGAGCGCTCTCACCTATCTCCCCGACACTGCCATACACAGGAGCGCTCTCACCTATCTCCCCGACACTGCCATACACGGGAGCGCTCTCACCTATCTCCCCGACACTGCCATACACAGGAGCGCTCTCACCTATCTCCCCGACACTGCCATACACAGGAGCGCTCTCACCTATCTCCCCGACACTGCCACACACAGGAGCGCTCTCACCTATCTCCCCGACACTGCTATACACGGGAGCGCTCTCACCTATCTCCCTGACACTGCCATACACAGGAGCGCTCTCACCTATCTCCCCGACACTGCCATACACGGGAGCGCTCTCACCTATCTCCCCGACACTGCTATACACAGGAGCGCTCTCACCTATCTCCCCGACACTGCCATACACAGACCGCTCTCACCTATCTCCCCGACACTGCCATACACTGGAGCGCTCTCACCTATCTCCCCGACACTGCCATACACGGGAGCGCTCTCACCTATCTCCCCGACACTTCCATACACAGGAGCGCTCTCACCTATCTCCCCGACACTGCCATACACGGGAGCGCTCTCACCTATCTCCCCGACACTGCCATACACGGGAGCGCTCTCACCTATCTCCCCGACACTGCCATACACGGGAGCGCTCTCACCTATCTCCCCGACACTGCCATACACAGGAGCGCTCTCACCTATCTCCCCGACACTGCCATACACGGGAGCGCTCTCACCTATCTCCCCGACATTGCCATACACGGGAGCGCTCTCACCTATCTCCCCGACACTGCCATACACGGGAGCGCTCTCAACTATCTCCCTGACACTGCCATACACAGACCGCTCTCACCTATCTCCCCGACACTGCCATACACGGGAGCGCTCTCACCTATCTCCCCGACACTGCCATACACGGGAGCGCTCTCATCTATCTCCCCGACACTGCCATACACAGACCGCTCTCACCTATCTCCCCGACACTGCCATACACGGGAGCGCTCTCACCTATCTCCCCGACACTGCCACACACAGGAGCGCTCTCACCTATCTCCCTGACACTGCCATACACAGACCGCTCTCATCTATCTCCCTGACACTGCCATACACGGGAGCGCTCTCACCTATCTCCCCGACGCTGCCATACACGGGAGCGCTCTCACCTATCTCCCCGACACTGCCATACACGGGAGCGCTCTCACCTATCTCCCCGACACTGCCATACACGGGAGCGCTCTCACCTATCTCCCTGACACTGCCATACACAGACCGCTCTCACCTATCTCGCCGACACTGCCATACACGGGAGCGTTCTCACCTATCTCTCCGACAATGCCGTACACAGGAGCGCTCTCACCTATCTCCCCGACACTGCCATACACAGGAGCGCTCTCACCTATCTCCCCGACACTGCCATACACAGGAGCGCTCTCACCTATCTCCCCGACACTGCCATACACGGGAGCGCTCTCACCTATCTCCCCGACACTGCTATACACGGGAGCGCTCTCACCTATCTCCCCGACACTGCCATACACAGGAGCGCTCTCACCTATCTCCCTGACACTGCCATACACAGACCGCTCTCACCTATCTCCCCGACACTGCCATACACGGGAGCGCTCTCACCTATCTCCCTGACACTGCCATACACGTGAGCGTTCTCACCTATCTCCCCGACACTGCCATACACAGGAGCGCTCTCACCTATCTCCCCGACACTGCCATACACGAGAGCGCTCTCACCTATCTCCCCGACACTGCCATACACAGGAGCGCTCTCACCTATCTCCCCGACACTGCCATACACGAGAGCACTCTCACCTATCTCGCCGACACTGCCATACACGTGAGCGTTCTCACCTATCTCCCCGACACTGCCATACACAGGAGCGCTCTCACCTATCTCCCCGACACTGCCATACACGAGAGCGCTCTCACCTATCTCCCCGACACTGCCATACACAGGAGCGCTCTCACCTATCTCCCCGACACTGCCATACACAGGATCGCTCTCACCTATCTCCCCGACACTGCCATACACGGGAGCGCTCTCACCTATCTCCCCGACACTGCCATACACGGGAGCGCTCTCACCTATCTCCCCGACACTGCCATACACGAGAGCGCTCTCACCTATCTCCCCGACACTGCCATACACGGGAGCGCTCTCACCTATCTCCCCGACACTGCCATACACAGGAGCGCTCTCACCTATCTCCCCGACACTGCCATATACGGGAGCGCTCTCACCTATCTCCCCGACACTGCCATACACAGGAGCGCTCTCACCTATCTCCCCGACACTGCCATACACAGGAGCGCTCTCACCTATCTCCCCGACACTGCCATACACGGGAGCGCTCTCACCTATCTCCCCGACACTGCCATACACGGGAGCGCTCTCACCTATCTCCCCGACACTGCCATACACGGGAGCACTCTCACCTATCTCCCCGACACTGCCATACACGGGAGCGCTCTCACCTATCTCCCCGACACTGCTATACACAGGAGCGCTCTCACCTATCTCCCCGACACTGCAATACACAGACCGCTCTCACCTATCTCCCCGACACTGCCATACACAGGAGCGCTCTCACCTATCTCCCCGACACTGCCATACACGGGAGCACTCTCACCTATCTCCCCGACACTGCCATACACGGGAGCGCTCTCACCTATCTCCCCGACACTGCTATACACAGGAGCGCTCTCACCTATCTCCCCGACACTGCAATACACAGACCGCTCTCACCTATCTCCCCGACACTGCAATACACAGACCGCTCTCACCTATCTCCCCGACACTGCCATACACAGGAGCGCTCTCACCTATCTCCCCGACACTGCCATACACGGGAGCGCTCTCACCTATCTCCCCGACACTGCCATACACGGGAGCACTCTCACCTATCTCCCCGACACTGCCGTACACAGGAGCGCTCTCACCTATCTCCCCGACACTGCAATACACAGACCGCTCTCACCTATCTCCCCGACACTGCCATACACAGGAGCGCTCTCACCTATCTCCCCGACACTGCCATACACGGGAGCACTCTCACCTATCTCCCCGACACTGCCGTACACAGGAGCGCTCTCACCTATCTCCCCGACACTGCAATACACAGACCGCTCTCACCTATCTCCCCGACACTGCCATACACGGGAGCGCTCTCACCTATCTCCCCGACACTGCCGTACACAGGAGCGCTCTCACCTATCTCCCCGACACTGCAATACACAGACCGCTCTCACCTATCTCCCCGACACTGCCATACACAGGAGCGCTCTCACCTATCTCCCCGACACTGCCATACACGGGAGCGTTGTCACCTATCTCCCTGACACTGCCATACACAGACCGCTCTCACCTATCTCCCCGACACTGCCATACACGGGAGCGTTGTCACCTATCTCCCCGACACTGCCATACACGGGAGCGCTCTCACCTATCTCCCCGACACTGCCATACACAGGACCGCTCTCACCTATCTCCCTGACACTACCATACACGGGAGCGCTCTCACCTATCTCCCCGACACTACCATACACGGGAGCGCTCTCACCTATCTCCCCGACACTGCCATACACAAGAGCGCTCTCACCTATCTCCCCGACACTGCCATACACAGGAGCGCTCTCACCTATCTCCCCGACACTGCCATACACAGGAGCGCTCTCACCTATCTCACCGACACTGCCACACACAGGAGCGCTCTCACCTATCTCTCCAACACTGCCATACACGGGAGCGCTCTTACCTATCTCCCTGACACTGCCATACACAGGAGCGCTCTCACCTACCTCCCCGACACTGCTATACACGGGACCGCTCTCACCTATCTCCCCGACACTGCCATACACAGGAGCGCTCTCACCTATCTCCCCGACACTGCCATACACAGGAGCACTCACACCTATCTCCCCGACACTGCCATACACGGGAGCGCTCTCACCTATCTCCCCGACACTGCCATACACGGGAGCGCTCTCACCTATCTCCCCGACACTGCCATACACAGGAGCACTCACACCTATCTCCCCGACACTGCCATACACGGGAGCGCTCTCATCTATCTCCCTGACACTGCTATACACAGGAGCGCTCTCACCTATCTCCCCGACACTGCCATACACGGGAGCGCTCTCACCTATCTCCCCGACACTGCCATACACAGGAGAGCTCTCACCTATCTCCCCGACACTGCCATACACAGGAGCACTCTCACCTATCTCCCCGACACTGCCATACACGGGAGCGCTCTCACCTATCTCCCCGACACTGCCATACACGGGAGCGCTCTCATCTATCTCCCCGACACTGCCATAAACGGGAGCACTCTCACCTATCTCCCCGACACTGCCATACACGGGAGCGCTCTCACCTATCTTCCCGACACTGCCATACACGGAGCGCTCTCACCTATCTCCCCGACACTGCCATACACAGGAGCGCTCTCACCTATCTCCCCGACACTGCCATACACGGGAGCGCTCTCACCTATCTCCCCGACACTGCCATACACAGGAGCGCTGTCACCTATCTCCCTGACACTGCCATACACGGGAGCGCTCTCACCTATCTCCCCGACACTGCCATACACGGGAGCGCTCTCACCTATCTCCCCGACACTGCCATACACTGGAGCGCTCTCACCTATCTCCCCGACACTGCCATACACAGGAGCGCTCTCACCTATCTCCCCGACACTGCCATACACGGGAGCGCTCTCACCTATCTCCCCGACACTGCCTTACACGGGACCGCTCTCACCTATCTCCCCGACACTGCCATACACAGGAGCGCTCTCACCTATCTCCCCGACACTGCCTTACACGGGACCGCTCTCACCTATCTCCCCGACACTGCCATACACTGGAGCGCTCTCACCTATCTCCCCGACACTGCCATACACAAGAGCGCTCTCACCTATCTCCCCGACACTGCCATACACGAGAGCGCTCTCACCTATCTCCCCGACACTGCCATACACGGGAGCGCTCTCACCTATCTCCCCGACACTGCCTTACACGGGACCGCTCTCACCTATCTCCCCGACACTGCCATACACAGGAGCGCTCTCACCTATCTCCCCGACACTGCCTTACACGGGACCGCTCTCACCTATCTCCCCGACACTGCCATACACTGGAGCGCTCTCACCTATCTCCCCGACACTGCCATACACAAGAGCGCTCTCACCTATCTCCCCGACACTGCCATACACAGGAGCGCTCTCACCTATCTCCCCGACACTGCCTTACACGGGACCGCTCTCACCTATCTCCCCGACACTGCCATACACTGGAGCGCTCTCACCTATCTCCCCGACACTGCCATACACAAGAGCGCTCTCACCTATCTCCCTGACACTGTCATACACAGGAGCGCTCTCACCTATCTCCCAGACACTGTCATACACAGGAGCGCTCTCACCTATCTCCCTGACACTGCCATACACGGGAGCGTTCTCGCCTATCTCCCCGACACTGCCATACACGGGAGCGCTCTCACCTATCTTCCCGACACTGCCATACACGGGAGCGCTCTCACCTATCTCCCCGACACTGCCATACACAGGAGCGCTCTCACCTATCTCCCCGACACTGCCATACACGGGAGCGCTCTCACCTATCTTCCCGACACTGCCATACACAGTAGCGCTCTCACTTATCTCACCGACACTGCCATACACAGGAGCGCTCTCACCTATCTCCCCGACACTGCCATACACAGGAGCGCTCTCACCTATCTCCCCGACACTACCATACACGGGAGCGCTCTCACCTATCTCCCCGACACTGCCATACACAGGAGCGCTCTCACCTATCACACCGACACTGCTATACACGGGAGCGCTCTCACCTATCTCCCCGACACTGCCATACACAGGAGCGCGCTCACCTATCTCCCCGACACTGCCATACACAGGAGCGCTCTCACCTATCTCCCGGACACTGCCATACACAGGAGCGCTCTCACCTATCTCCCCGACACTGCCATACACGGGAGCGCTCTCACCTATCTCCCCGACACTGCCATACACGAGAGCGCTCTCACCTATCTCCCCGACACTGCCGTACACGGGAGCGCTCTCACCTATCTCCCCGACACTGCCATACACGGGAGCGCTCTCACCTATCTCCCCGACACTGCCATACACAGGAGCGCTCTCACCTATCTCCCCGACACTGCTATACACGTGAGCGCTCTCACCTATCTCCCCGATACTGCCATAAACGGGAGCGCTCTCACCTATCTCCCCGACACTGCCATACACAGGAGCGCTCTCACCTATCTCCTCGACACTTTCATACACAGGAGCACTCTCTCCTATCTCCCCGACACTGCCATACACGGGAGCACTCTCTCCTATCTCCCCGACACTGCCATACACGGGAGCGCTCTCACCTATCTCCCCGACACTGCCATACACGGGAGCGTTCTCACCTATCTCCCCGACACTACCATACACGGGAGCGCTCTCACCTATCTCCCCGACACTGCCATACACAGGAGCGCTCTCACCTATCACACCGACACTGCTATACACGGGAGCGCTCTCACCTATCTCCCCGACACTGCCATACACAGGAGCGCGCTCACCTATCTCCCCGACACTGCCATACACAGGAGCGCTCTCACCTATCTCCCGGACACTGCCATACACAGGAGCGCTCTCACCTCTCTCCCCGACACTGCCATACACGGGAGCGCTCTCACCTATCTCCCGGACACTGCCATACACAGGAGCGCTCTCACCTATCTCCCCGACACTGCCATACACGGGAGCGCTCTCACCTATCTCCCCGACACTGCCATACACGAGAGCGCTCTCACCTATCTCCCCGACACTGCCGTACACGGGAGCGCTCTCACCTATCTCCCCGACACTGCCATACACGGGAGCGCTCTCACCTATCTCCCCGACACTGCCATACACGGGAGCGCTCTCACCTATCTCCCTGACACTGCCATACACAGGAGCGCTCTCACCTATCTCCTCGACACTGTCATACACAGGAGCACTCTCTCCTATCTCCCCGACACTGCCATACACGGGAGCACTCTCTCCTATCTCCCCGACACTGCCATACACGGGAGCGCTCTCACCTATCTCCCCGACACTGCCATAAACGGGAGCGCTCTCACCTATCTCCCCGACACTGCCATACACAGGAGCGCTCTCACCTATCTCCTCGACACTGTCATACACAGGAGCACTCTCTCCTATCTCCCCGACACTGCCATACACGGGAGCACTCTCTCCTATCTCCCCGACACTGCCATACACGGGAGCGCTCTCACCTATCTCCCCGACACTGCCATACACGGGAGCGCTCTCACCTATCTCCCCGACACAGCCATACACAGGAGCGCTCTCTCCTATCTCCCCGACACTGCCATACACAGGAGCGCTCTCACCTATCTCCCCGACACAGCCATACACAGGAGCGCTCTCACCTATCTCCCCGACACTGCCATACACGGGAGCACTCTCACCTATCTCCCCGACACTGCCATACACGGGAGCGCTCTCACCTATCTCCCCGACACTGCCATACACGGGAGCACTCTCACCTATCTCCCCGACACTGCCATACACGGGAGCACTCTCACCTATCTCCCCGACACTGCCATACACAGGAGCTCTCTCACCTATCTCCCCGACACTGCCGTACACGGGAGCACTCTCACCTATCTCCCCGACACTGCCATACACGGGAGCGCTCTCACCTATCTCCCCGACACTGCCATACACAGGAGCGCTCTCACCTATCTCCCCGACACTGCTATACACGTCAGCGCTCTCACCTATCTCCCCGACACTGCCATACACGAGAGCGCTCTCACCTATCTCCCCGACACTGCCATACACGGGAGCGCTCTCACCTATCTCCCCGACACTGCCGTACACGGGAGCACTCTCACCTATCTTCCCGACACTGCCATACACGGGAGCGCTCTCACCTATCTCCCCGACACTGCCGTACACGAGAGCGCTCTCACCTATCTCCCTGACACTGCCATACACGGGAGCGCTCTCACCTATCTCCCCGACACTGCCATACACGAGAGCGCTCTCACCTATCTCCCCGACACTGCCATACACGGGAGCGCTCTCACCTATCTCCCCGACACTGCCGTACACGGGAGCGCTCTCACCTATCTCCCTGACACTGCCATACACAGGAGCGCTCTCACCTATCTCCCCGACACTGCTATACCCAGGAGCGCTCTCACCTATCTCCCCGACACTGCCATACACGGGAGCGCTCTCACCTATCTCCCCGACACTGCCGTACACGGGAGCACTCTCATCTATCTCCCCGACACTGCCATACACAGGAGCGCTCTCACCTATCTCCCCGACACTGCCATACACAGGAGCGCTCTCACCTATCTCCCCGACACTGCCATATACGGGAGCGCTCTCACCTATCTCCCCGACACTGCCATACACGGGAGCGTTCTCACCTATCTCCCCGACACTGCTATACACAGGAGCGCTCTCACCTATCTCCCCGACACTGCTATACAAAGGAGCACTCTCACCTATCTCCCCGACACTGCCATACACAGGAGCGCTCTCACCTATCTCCCCGACACTGCCATACACGGGAGCGCTCTCACCTATCTCCCCGACACTGCCATACACGAGAGCGCTCTCACCTATCTCCCCGACTCTGCCATACACGGGAGCGCTCTCACCTATCTCCCCGACACTGCCATAAACGGGAGCACTCTCACCTATCTCCCCGACACTGCCATACACGGGAGCGCTCTCACCTATCTTCCCGACACTGCCATACACGGAGCGCTCTCACCTATCTCCCCGACACTGCCATACACAGGAGCGCTCTCACCTATCTCCCCGACACTGCCATACACGGGAGCGCTCTCACCTATCTCCCCGACACTGCCATACACAGGAGCGCTGTCACCTATCTCCCTGACACTGCCATACACGGGAGCGCTCTCACCTATCTCCCCGACACTGCCATACACGGGAGCGCTCTCACCTATCTCCCCGACACTGCCATACACGGGAGCGCTCTCACCTATCTCCCCGACACTGCCATACACAGTAGCGCTCTCACCTATCTCCCCGACACTGCCATACACAGGAGCGCTCTCACCTATCTCCCCGACACTGCCATACACGGGAGCGCTCTCACCTATCTCCCCGACACTGCCATACACAGGAGCGCTCTCACCTATCTCCCCGACACTGCTATACACGTGAGCGCTCTCACCTATCTCCCCGACACTGCCATAAACGGGAGCGCTCTCACCTATCTCCCCGACACTGCCATACACAGGAGCGCTCTCACCTATCTCCTCGACACTGCCATACACAGGAGCGCTCTCACCTATCTCCCCGACACTGCCATAAACGGGAGCGCTCTCACCTATCTCCCCGACACTGCCATACACAGGAGCGCTCTCACCTATCTCCTCGACACTGCTATACACGTGAGCGCTCTCACCTATCTCCCCGACACTGCCATAAACGGGAGCGCTCTCACCTATCTCCCCGACACTGTCATACACAGGAGCACTCTCTCCTATCTCCCCGACACTGCCATACACGGGAGCACTCTCTCCTATCTCCCCGACACTGCCATACACGGGAGCGCTCTCACCTATCTCCCCGACACTGCCATACACGGGAGCGCTCTCACCTATCTCCCCGACACTGCCATACACAGGAGCGCTCTCACCTATCTCTCCGACACAGCCATACACAGGAGCGCTCTCACCTATCTCCCCGACACTGCCATACACGGGAGCACTCTCACCTATCTCCCCGACACTGCCATACACGGGAGCGCTCTCACCTATCTCCCCGACACTGCCATACACGGGAGCACTCTCACCTATCTCCCCGACACTGCCATACACGGGAGCACTCTCACCTATCTCCCCGACACTGCCATACACAGGAGCGCTCTCACCTATCTCCCCGACACTGCTATACACGTCAGCGCTCTCACCTATCTCCCCGACACTGCCATACACGAGAGCGCTCTCACCTATCTCCCCGACACTGCCATACACGGGAGCGCTCTCACCTATCTCCCCGACACTGCCGTACACGGGAGCACTCTCACCTATCTCCCCGACACTGCTATACACGTGAGCGCTCTCACCTATCTCCCCGACACTGCTATACACGTGAGCGCTCTCACCTATCTCCTCGACACTGTCATACACAGGAGCACTCTCTCCTATCTCCCCGACACTGCCATACACGGGAGCACTCTCTCCTATCTCCCCGACACTGCCATACACGGGAGCGCTCTCACCTATCTCCCCGACACTGCCATACACGGGAGCGCTCTCACCTATCTCCCCGACACAGCCATACACAGGAGCGCTCTCTCCTATCTCCCCGACACTGCCATACACAGGAGCGCTCTCACCTATCTCCCCGACACAGCCATACACAGGAGCGCTCTCACCTATCTCCCCGACACTGCCATACACGGGAGCACTCTCACCTATCTCCCCGACACTGCCATACACGGGAGCGCTCTCACCTATCTCCCCGACACTGCCATACACGGGAGCACTCTCACCTATCTCCCCGACACTGCCATACACGGGAGCACTCTCACCTATCTCCCCGACACTGCCATACACAGGAGCTCTCTCACCTATCTCCCCGACACTGCCGTACACGGGAGCACTCTCACCTATCTCCCCGACACTGCCATACACGGGAGCGCTCTCACCTATCTCCCCGACACTGCCATACACAGGAGCGCTCTCACCTATCTCCCCGACACTGCTATACACGTCAGCGCTCTCACCTATCTCCCCGACACTGCCATACACGAGAGCGCTCTCACCTATCTCCCCGACACTGCCATACACGGGAGCGCTCTCACCTATCTCCCCGACACTGCCGTACACGGGAGCACTCTCACCTATCTTCCCGACACTGCCATACACGGGAGCGCTCTCACCTATCTCCCCGACACTGCCGTACACGAGAGCGCTCTCACCTATCTCCCTGACACTGCCATACACGGGAGCGCTCTCACCTATCTCCCCGACACTGCCATACACGAGAGCGCTCTCACCTATCTCCCCGACACTGCCATACACGGGAGCGCTCTCACCTATCTCCCCGACACTGCCGTACACGGGAGCGCTCTCACCTATCTCCCTGACACTGCCATACACAGGAGCGCTCTCACCTATCTCCCCGACACTGCTATACCCAGGAGCGCTCTCACCTATCTCCCCGACACTGCCATACACGGGAGCGCTCTCACCTATCTCCCCGACACTGCCGTACACGGGAGCACTCTCATCTATCTCCCCGACACTGCCATAAACGGGAGCGCTCTCACCTATCTCCCCGACACTGCCATACACAGGAGCGCTCTCACCTATCTCCCCGACACTGCCATACACAGGAGCGCTCTCACCTATCTCCCCGACACTGCCATATACGGGAGCGCTCTCACCTATCTCCCCGACACTGCCATACACGGGAGCGTTCTCACCTATCTCCCCGACACTGCTATACACAGGAGCGCTCTCACCTATCTCCCCGACACTGCTATACAAAGGAGCACTCTCACCTATCTCCCCGACACTGCCATACACAGGAGCGCTCTCACCTATCTCCCCGACACTGCCATACACGGGAGCGCTCTCACCTATCTCCCCGACACTGCCATACACGAGAGCGCTCTCACCTATCTCCCCGACTCTGCCATACACGGGAGCGCTCTCACCTATCTCCCCGACACTGCCATAAACGGGAGCACTCTCACCTATCTCCCCGACACTGCCATACACGGGAGCGCTCTCACCTATCTTCCCGACACTGCCATACACGGAGCGCTCTCACCTATCTCCCCGACACTGCCATACACAGGAGCGCTCTCACCTATCTCCCCGACACTGCCATACACGGGAGCGCTCTCACCTATCTCCCCGACACTGCCATACACAGGAGCGCTGTCACCTATCTCCCTGACACTGCCATACACGGGAGCGCTCTCACCTATCTCCCCGACACTGCCATACACGGGAGCGCTCTCACCTATCTCCCCGACACTGCCATACACGGGAGCGCTCTCACCTATCTCCCCGACACTGCCATACACAGTAGCGCTCTCACCTATCTCCCCGACACTGCCATACACAGGAGCGCTCTCACCTATCTCCCCGACACTGCCATACACGGGAGCGCTCTCACCTATCTCCCCGACACTGCCATACACAGGAGCGCTCTCACCTATCTCCCCGACACTGCTATACACGTGAGCGCTCTCACCTATCTCCCCGACACTGCCATAAACGGGAGCGCTCTCACCTATCTCCCCGACACTGCCATACACAGGAGCGCTCTCACCTATCTCCTCGACACTGCCATACACAGGAGCGCTCTCACCTATCTCCCCGACACTGCCATAAACGGGAGCGCTCTCACCTATCTCCCCGACACTGCCATACACAGGAGCGCTCTCACCTATCTCCTCGACACTGCTATACACGTGAGCGCTCTCACCTATCTCCCCGACACTGCCATAAACGGGAGCGCTCTCACCTATCTCCCCGACACTGTCATACACAGGAGCACTCTCTCCTATCTCCCCGACACTGCCATACACGGGAGCACTCTCTCCTATCTCCCCGACACTGCCATACACGGGAGCGCTCTCACCTATCTCCCCGACACTGCCATACACGGGAGCGCTCTCACCTATCTCCCCGACACTGCCATACACAGGAGCGCTCTCACCTATCTCCCCGACACAGCCATACACAGGAGCGCTCTCACCTATCTCCCCGACACTGCCATACACGGGAGCACTCTCACCTATCTCCCCGACACTGCCATACACGGGAGCGCTCTCACCTATCTCCCCGACACTGCCATACACGGGAGCACTCTCACCTATCTCCCCGACACTGCCATACACGGGAGCACTCTCACCTATCTCCCCGACACTGCCATACACAGGAGCGCTCTCACCTATCTCCCCGACACTGCTATACACGTCAGCGCTCTCACCTATCTCCCCGACACTGCCATACACGAGAGCGCTCTCACCTATCTCCCCGACACTGCCATACACGGGAGCGCTCTCACCTATCTCCCCGACACTGCCGTACACGGGAGCACTCTCACCTATCTCCCCGACACTGCTATACACGTGAGCGCTCTCACCTATCTCCCCGACACTGCTATACACGTGAGCGCTCTCACCTATCTCCCCGACACTGCCATACATAGGAGCGCTCTCACCTATCTCCCCGACACTGCTATACACGTGAGCGCTCTCACCTATCTCCCCGACACTGCCATACATAGGAGCGCTCTCACCTATCTCCCCGACACTGCTATACACGTGAGCGCTCTCACCTATCTCCCCGACACTGCTATACACAGGAGCGCTCTCACCTATCTCCCCGACACTGCTATACACGTGAGCGCTCTCACCTATCTCCCCGACACTGCCATACATAGGAGCGCTCTCACCTATCTCCCCGACACTGCTATACACGTGAGCGCTCTCACCTATCTCCCCGACACTGCCATACATAGGAGCGCTCTCACCTATCTCCCCGACACTGCTATACACGTGAGCGCTCTCACCTATCTCCCCGACACTGCCATACACGGGAGCGCTCTCACCTATCTCCCCGACACTGCCATACACAGGAGGGCTCTCACCTATCTCCCCGACACTGCCATACATAGGAGCGCTCTCACCTATCTCCCCGACACTGCCATACACGGGAGCGCTCTCACCTATCTCCCCGACACTGCCATACACGGGAGCGCTCTCACCTATCTCCCCGACACTGCCATACACGGGAGCGCTCTCACCTATCTCCCCGACACTGCCATACACAGGAGCGCTCTCACCTATCTCCCCGACACTGCTACACACGTGAGCGCTCTCAACTATCTCCCCGACACTGCCATACACAGGAGCGCTCTCACCTATCTCCCCGACACTGCCATACACGGGAGCGCTCTTACCTATCTCCCCGACACTGCCATACACAGGAGCGCTCTCACCTATCTCCCCGACACTGCCATACACGGGAGCGCTCTCACCTATCTCCCCGACACTGCCATACACGGGAGGGCTCTCACCTATCTCCCCGACACTGCCATACACGGGAGCGCCCTCACCTATCTCCCCGACACTGCCATACACGGGAGCGCTCTCACCTATCTCCCCGACACTGCTACACACGTGAGCGCTCTCACCTATCTCCCCGACACTGCTACACACGTGAGCGCTCTCACCTATCTCCCCGACACTGCCATACACAGGAGCGCTCTCACCTATCTCCCCGACACTGCTACACACGTGAGCGCTCTCACCTATCTCCCCGACACTGCTACACACGTGAGCGCTCTCACCTATATCCCCGACACTGCCATACACAGGAGCGCTCTCACCTATCTCCCCGACACTGCCATACACGGGAGCGCTCTCACCTATCTCCCCGACACTGCCATACACGGGAGCGCTCTCACCTATCTCCCCGACACTGCCATACACAGGAGCGCTCTCACCTATCTCCCCGACACTGCTACACACGTGAGCGCTCTCACCTATCTCCCCGACACTGCCATACACAGGAGCGCTCTCACCTATCTCCCCGACACTGCCATACACGGGAGCACTCTTACCTATCTCCCCGACACTGCCATACACGGGAGCGCTCTCACTTATCTCCCCGACACTGCCGTACACGGGAGCACTCTCACCTATCTCCCCGACACTGCCATACACGGGAGCGCTCTCACCTATCTCCCCAACACTGCCATACACGAGAGCGCTCTCACCTATCTCCCCGACACTGCCATACACAGTAGCGCTCTCACCTATCTCCCCGACACTGCTATACACGGGAGCGCTCTCACCTATCTCCCCGACACTGCCATACACAGTAGCACTCTCACCTATCTCCCCGACACTGCCATACACAGTAGCGCTCTCACCTATCTCCCCGACACTGCTATACACGGGAGCGCTCTCACCTATCTCCCCGACACTGCCATACACAGTAGCACTCTCACCTATCTCCCCGACACTGCCATACACAGTAGCGCTCTCACCTATCTCCCCGACACTGCCATACACGGGACCGCTCTCACCTATCTCCCCGACACTGCCATACACAGGAGCGCTCTCACCTATCTCCCTGACACTGCCATACACGGGAGCGCTCTCACCTATCTCCCCGACACTGCCATACACGGGAGCGCTCTCACCTATCTCCCCGACACTGCCATACACGGGACCGCTCTCACCTATCTCCCCGACACTGCCATACACAGGAGCGCTCTCACCTATCTCCCTGACACTGCCATACACGGGACCGCTCTCACCTATCTCCCCGACACTGCCATACACAGGAGCGCTCTCACCTATCTCCCAGACACTGCCATACACGGGAGCGCTCTCACCTATCTCCCCGACACTGCCATACACAGGAGCGCTCTCACCTATCTCCCAGACACTGCCATACACGGGAGCGCTCTCACCTTTCTCTCCAACACTGCCATACACAGGAGCGCTCTCACCTATCTCCCTGACACTGCCATACACGGGAGCGCTCTCACCTATCTCCCCGACACTGCCATACACGGGAGCGCTCTCACCTATCTCCCTGACACTGCCATACACGGGAGCGCTCTCACCTATCTCCCCGACACTGCCATACACGGGAGCGCTCTCACCTATCTCCCCGACACTGCCATAAACGGGAGCGCTCTCACCTATCTCCCCGACACTGCCATACACAGGAGCGCTCTCACCTATCTCCCCGACACTGCCATACACGGGACCGCTCTCACCTATCTCCCCAACATTGCCATACACAGGAGCGCTCTCACCTATCTCCCAGACACTGCCATACACAGGAGCGCTCTCTCCTATCTCTCCGACACTGCCATACACAGGAGCGCTCTCACCTATCTCCCCGACACTGCCGTACACGGGAGCACTCTCACCTATCTCCCCGACACTGCCATACACGAGAGCGCTCTCACCTATCTCCCCGACACTGCCATACACAAGAGCGCTCTCAACTGTCTCCCCGACACTGCCATACACAGGAGCGCTCTCACCTATCTCCCCAACAATGCCATACACAGGAGCACTCTCACCTATCTCCCCGACACTGCCATACACGGGACCGCTCTCAACTATCTCCCCGACACTGCCATACACTGGAGCGCTTTCACTTATCTCCCCGACACTGCCATACACGGGAGCGCTCTCACCTATCTCCCTGACACTGCCATACACAGACCGCTCTCACCTATCTCCCTGACACTGCCATACACTGGAGAGCTCTCACCTATCTCCCCGACACTGCCATACACAGGAGCGCTCTCACCTATCTCCCCGACACTGCCATACACAGACCGCTCTCACCTATCTCCCTGACACTGCCATACACAGGAGCACTCTCACCTATCTCCCCGACACTGCCATACACAGGAGCGCTCTCACCTATCTCCCCGACACTGCCATACACGGGACCGCTCTCACCTATCTCCCTGACACTGCCATACACAGACCGCTCTCACCTATCTCCCTGACACTGCCATACACAGGAGCACTCTCACCTATCTCCCCGACACTGCCATACACAGGAGCGCTCTCACCTATCTCCCCGACACTGCCATACACGGGACCGCTCTCACCTTTCTCCCCGACACTGCCATACACAGGAGCGCTCTCACCTATCTCCCCGACACTGCCATACACAGGAGCGCTCTCACCTATCTCCCCGACACTGCCATACACGGGACCGCTCTCACCTATCTCCCCGACACTGCCATACACGGGAGCGCTCTCACCTATCTCCCCGACACTGCCATACACAGGAGCGCTCTCACCTATCTCCCAGACACTGTCATACACAGGAGCACTCTCTCCTATCTCCCCGACACTGCCATACACGAGAGCGCTCTCACCTATCTCTCCGTCACTACCATACACGGGAGCGTTCTCACCTATCTCCCCGACACTGCCATACACAAGAGCGCTCTCAACTGTGTCCCCGACACTGCCATACACAGGAGCGCTCTCACCTATCTCCCCGACACTGCCACACACAGGAGCGCTCTCACCTATCTCCCCGACACTGCCGTACACGGGAGCGCTCTCACCTATCTCTCCGACACTGCCGTACACGGGAGCGCTCTCACCTATCTCCCCGACACTGCCGTACACGGGAGCGCTCTCACCTATCTCTCCGACACTGCCATACACAGGAGCGCTCTCACCTATCTCCCCAACACTGCTATACACGTGAGCGCTCTCACCTATCTCCCCGACACTGCCATACACAGTAGCGCTCTCACCTATCTCCCCGACACAGCTATACTCGGGAGCACTCTCACCTATCTCCCCGACACTGCCATAAACGGGAGAGCTCTCACCTATCTCCCCGACACTGCCATACACGGGATCGCTCTCACCTATCTCCCCAACACTGCCATACACTGGAGCGCTCTCACCTATCTCCCCGACACTGACATACACTGGAGCGCTCTCACCTATCTCCCCAACACTGCCATACACAGGAGAGCTCTCACCTATCTCCCCGACACTGCCATACATGGGAGCGCTCTCACCTATCTCCCCGACACTGCCATACACAGGAGCGCTCTCACCTATCTCCCCGACACTGCCATACACGGGAGCGCTCTCACCTATCTCCCCAACACTGCCATACACAGGAGCGCTCTCACCTATCTCCCCGACACTGCCATACACAGGAGCGCTCTCACCTATCTCCCCGACACTGCCATACACGGGAGCGCTCTCACCTATCTCCCCGACACTGCCATACACGGGAGTGCTCTCACCTATCTCCCTGACACTGCCATACACGGGAGCGCTCTCACCTATCTCCCCGACACTGCCATACACAGGAGCGCTCTCACCTATCTCACCGACACTGCCATACACAGGAGCACTCACACCTATCTCCCCGACACTGCCATACACGGGAGCGCTCTCACCTATCTCCCCGACACTGCCATACACGGGAGCGCTCTCACCTATCTCCCCGACACTGCCATACACAGGAGCGCTCTCACCTATCTCCCTGACACTGCCATACACGGGAGAGCTCTCACCTATCTCCCCGACACTGCCATACACGGGAGCGCTCTCACCTATCTCCCCGACACTGCCATACACGGGAGTGCTCTCACCTATCTCCCTGACACTGCCATACACGGGAGCGCTCTCACCTATCTCCCCAACACTGCCATACACAGGAGCGCTCTCACCTATCTCACCGACACTGCCATACACAGGAGCACTCACACCTATCTCCCCGACACTGCCATACACGGGAGCGCTCTCACCTATCTCCCTGACACTGCCATACACGGGAGCGCTCTCACCTATCTCCCCGACACTGCCATACACGGGAGCGCTCTCACCTATCTCCCCGACACTGCCATACACGGGGGCGCTCTCACCTATCTCCCCGACACTGCCATACACGGGAGTGCTCTCACCTATCTCCCTGACACTGCCATACACGGGAGCGCTCTCACCTATCTCCCCGACACTGCCATACACAGGAGCGCTCTCTCCTGTCTCCCCGACACTGCCATACACAGGAGCGCTCTCACCTATCTCTCAGACACTGCCATACACAGGAGCGCTCTCACCTATCTCCCTGACACTGCCATACACAGGAGCGCTCTCACCTATCTCCCTGACACTGCCGTACACGTGAGCGCTCTCACCTATCTCCCCGACACTGCCATACACGGGAGCGCTCTCACCTATCTCTCAGACACTGCCATACACAGGAGCGCTCTCACCTATCTCCCTGACACTGCCGTACACGTGAGCGCTCTCACCTATCTCCCCGACACTGCCATACACAGGAGCGCTATCACCTATCTCCCCGACACTGCCATACACGGGAGCGCTCTCACCTATCTCCCCGACACTGCCATACACAGGAGCGCTCTCACCTATCTCCCCGACACTGCCATACACAGGAGAGCTCTCACCTATCTCCCCGACACTGCCTTACACGGGAGCGCTCTCACCTATCTCCCCGACACTGCCATACACAGGAACACTCTCACCTATCACCCCGACACTACCATACACGGGAGCGCTCTCACCTATCTCCCCGACACTGCCATACACAGGAACACTCTCACCTATCACCCCGACACTGCCATACACAGGAGAGCTCTCACCTATCTCCCCGACACTGCCATACACAGGAACACTCTCACCTATCACCCCGACACTACCATACACGGGAGCGCTCTCACCTATCTCCCCGACACTGCCATACACAGGAACACTCTCACCTATCACCCCGACACTACCATACACGGGAGCGCTCTCACCTATCTCCCCGACACTGCCATACACTGGAGCGCTCTCACCTATCTCCCCGACACTGCCATACACGGGAGCGCTCTCACCTATCTCCCCGACACTACCATACACGGGAGCGCTCTCACCTATCTCCCCGACACTGCCATACACTGGAGCGCTCTCACCTATCTCCCCGACACTGCCATACACGGGAGCGCTCTCACCTATCTCCCCGACACTGCCTTACACGGGAGCGCTCTCACCTATCTCCCCGACACTGCCATACACTGGAGCGCTCTCACCTATCTCCCCGTCACTGCCATACACGGGAGCGCTCTCACCTATCTCCCCGACACTGCCTTACACGGGAGCGCTCTCACCTATCTCCCCGACACTGCCATACACAGGAGCGCTCTCACCTATCTCCCCGACACTGCTATACACGGGAGCGCTCTCACCTATCTCCCCGACACTGCCATACACAGGAGAGCTCTCACCTATCTCCCCGACACTGCCATACACAGGAACACTCTCACCTATCACCCCGACACTGCCATACACGGGAGCGCTCTCACCTATCTCCCCGACACTGCCATACACTGGAGCGCTCTCACCTATCTCCCCGACACTGCTATACACGGGACCGCTCTCACCTATCTCCCCGACACTGCCATACACGAGAGCGCTCTCACCTATCTCCCTGACACTGCCATACACGGGACCGCTCTCACCTATCTCCCCAACACTGCCATACACAGGAGCGCTCTCACCTATCTCCCCGACACTGCTATACACTGGAGCGCTCTCACCTATCTCCCCGACACTGCCATACACTGGAGCGCTCTCACCTATCTCCCCGACACTGCTATACACGGGACCGCTCTCACCTATCTCCCCGACACTGCCATACACGAGAGCGCTCTCACCTATCTCCCCGACACTGCCATACACGAGAGCGCTCTCACCTATCTCCCCGACACTGCCATACACAGGAGCGCTCTCACCTATCTCCCTGACACTGCCGTACACAGGAGCGCTCTCACCTATCTCCCCGACACTGCCATACACGGGAGTGCTCTCACCTATATCCCCGACACTGCCGTACACAGGAGCACTCTCACCTATCTCCCCGACACTGCTATACACGGGAGTGCTCTCACCTATCTCCGCGTCACTGCCATACACAGGAGCGCTCTCACCTATCTCCCCGACACTGCCATACACAGGAGCACTCTCACCTATCTCCCCGACACTGCCATATACGGGAGCGCTCTCACCTATCTCCCCGACAATGCCATACACTGGAGCGCTCTCACCTATCTCCCCGACACTGCTATACACGGGACCGCTCTCACCTATCTCCCCGTCACTGCCATACACAGGAGCGCTCTCACCTATCTCCCCGACACTGCCATACACAGGAGCACTCTCACCTATCTCCCCGACACTGCCATATACGGGAGCGCTCTCACCTATCTCCCCGACAATGCCATACACTGGAGCGCTCTCACCTATCTCCCCGACACTGCTATACACGGGACCGCTCTCACCTATCTCCCCGACACTGCCATACACAGGAGCGCTCTCACCTATCTCCCCGACACTGCCATACACAGGAGCGCTCTCACCTATCTCCCAGACACTGTCATACACAGGAGCACTCTCTCCTATCTCCCCGACACTGCCATACACGAGAGCGCTCTCACCTATCTCCCCGACACTGCCATACACAAGAGCGCTCTCACCTATCTCCCTGACACTGCCATACACGGGAGCGCTCTCATCTATCTCCCCGACACTGCCATAAACGGGAGCGCTCTCACCTGTCTCCCCAACACTGCCATACACTGGAGCGCTCTCACCTATCTCCCCGACACTGCCATTCACTGGAGCGCTCTCACCTATCTCCCCGACACTGCCATACACAAGAGCGCTCTCACCTATCTCCCCAACACTGCCATACACAGGAGCGCTCTCACCTATATCCCCGACACTGCCATACACGGGAGCGCTCTCACCTATCTCCCCGACACTGCCATACACAGGAGCGCTCTCACCTATCTCCCCGACACTGCCAGACACAAGAGCGCTCTCATCTATCTCCCCGACACTGCCATAAACGGGAGCGCTCTCACCTGTCTCCCCAATACTGCCATACACAGGAGCGCTCTCACCTATCTCCCCGACACTGCCATTCACTGGAGCGCTCTCACCTGTCTCCCCGACACTGCCATACACAGGAGCACTCTCACCTATCTCCCTGACACTGCCATACACGGGAGCGCTCTCACCTGTCTCCCCAACACTGCCATACACTGGAGCGCTCTCACCTATCTCCCCGACACTGCCATTCATTGGAGCGCTCTCACCTATCTCCCCGACACTGCCATACACAGGAGCACTCTCACCTATCTCCCTGACACTGCCTTACACGGGAGCGCTCTCACCTATCTCCCCGACACTGCCATACACGGGAGCGCTCTCACCTATCTCCCCAACACTGCCATACACAGGAGCGCTCTCACCTATATCCCCGACACTGCCATACACGGGAGCGCTCTCGCCTATCTCCCCGACACTGCCATACACAGGAGCGCTCTCTCCTATCTCCCCGACACTGCCATACACAGGAGCGCTCTCACCTATCTCTCAGACACTGACATACACAGGAGCGCTCTCACCTATCTCCCCGACACTGCCATACACAGGAGCGCTCTCACCTATCTCCCCGACACTGCCATACACAGTAGCGCTCTCACCTATCTCCCCGACACTGCCATACACAGGAGCGCTCTCACCTATCTCCCCGACACTGCCATACACAGGAGCGCTCTCACCTATCTCCCCGACACTGCCATACACAGGAGCGCTCTCACCTATCTCCCCGACACTGCCATACACGAGAGCGCTCTCACCTATCTCCCCGACACTGCCATACACTGGAGCGCTCTCACCTATCTCCCCGACACTGCCATACACAGGAGAGCTCTCACCTATCTCCCCGACACTGCCATACACGGGAGCGCTCTCACCTATCTCCCTGACACTGCCATACACGGGAGCGCTCTCACCTATCTCCCCGACACTGCCATACACTGGAGCGCTCTCACCTATCTCCCCGACACTGCTATACACGGGACCGCTCTCACCTATCTCCCCGACACTGCCATACACAAGAGCGCTCTCACCTATGTCCCCGACACTGCCATACACGAGAGCGCTCTCACCTATCTCCCCGACACTGCCATACACTGGAGCGCTCTCACCTATCTCCCCGACACTGCCATACACTGGAGCGCTCTCACCTATCTCCCCGACACTGCCATACACAGGAGAGCTCTCACCTATCTCCCCGACACTGCCATACACGGGAGCACTCACACCTATCTCCCCGACACTGCCATACATGGGAGCGCTCTCACCCATCTCCCCGACACTGCCATACACAGGAGCGCTCTCACCTATCTCCCCGACACTGCCATACACGAGAGCGCTCTCACCTATCTCCCCGACACTGCCATACACAGGAGCACTCTCACCTATCTCCCCGACACTGCCATACACGGGAGCGCTCTCACCTATCTCCCCGACACTGCCATACACTGGAGCGCTCTCACCTATCTCCCCGACACTGCCATACACGAGAGCGCTCTCACCTATCTCCCCGACACTGCCATACACTGGAGCGCTCTCACCTATCTCAACGACTCTGCCATACACAGGAGCTCTCTCACCTATCTCCCCGACACTGCCATACACTGGAGCGCTCTCACCTATCTCCCCGACACTGCCATACACGAGAGCGCTCTCACCTATCTCCCCGACACTGCCATACACGAGAGCGCTCTCACCTATCTCCCTGACACTGCCATACACGGGACCGCTCTCACCTATCTCTCCGACACTGCCATACACAGGAGCGCTCTCACCTATCTCCCCGACACTGCCTTACACGGGAGCGCTCTCACCTATCTCTCCGACACTGCCATACACAGGAGCGCTCTCACCTATCTCCCCGACACTGCCATACACAGGAGAGCTCTCACCTATCTCTCCGACACTGCCATACACAGGAGCGCTCTCACCTATCTCCCCGACACTGCCATACACGGGAGCGCTCTCACCTATCTCCCCGACACTGCCTTACACGGGAGCGCTCTCACCTATCTCCCCGACACTGCCTTACACGGGAGCGCTCTCACCTATCTCCCCGACACTGCCATACACGGGAGTGCTCTCACCTATCTCCCCGACACTGCCTTACACGGGAGCGCTCTCACCTATCTCCCCGACACTGCCTTACACGGGAGCGCTCTCACCTATCTCCCCGACACTGCCATACACGGGAGTGCTCTCACCTATCTCCCCGACACTGCCATACACAGGAGCACTCTCACCTATCTCCCTGACACTGCCTTACACGGGAGCGCTCTCACCTATCTCCCCGACACTGCCATACACGGGAGTGCTCTCACCTATCTCCCCGACACTGCCTTACACGGGAGCGCTCTCACCTATCTCCCCGACACTGCCTTACACGGGAGTGCTCTCACCTATCTCCCCGACACTGCCATACACAGGAGCGCTCTCACCTATCTCCCCGACACTGCCTTACACGGGAGCGCTCTCACCTATCTCCCCGACACTGCCATACACGGGAGTGCTCTCACCTATCTCCCCGACACTGCCATACACAGGAGCGCTCTCACCTATCTCCCCGACACTGCCATACACAGGAGAGCTCTCACCTATCTCTCCGACACTGCCATACACAGGAGCGCTCTCACCTATCTCCCCGACACTGCCTTACACGGGAGCGCTCTCACCTATCTCTCCGACACTGCCATACACAGGAGCGCTCTCACCTATCTCCCCGACACTGCCATACACAGGAGAGCTCTCACCTATCTCTCCGACACTGCCATACACAGGAGCGCTCTCACCTATCTCCCCGACACTGCCATACACGGGAGCGCTCTCACCTATCTCCCCGACACTGCCTTACACGGGAGCGCTCTCACCTATCTCCCCGACACTGCCTTACACGGGAGCGCTCTCACCTATCTCCCCGACACTGCCATACACGGGAGTGCTCTCACCTATCTCCCCGACACTGCCTTACACGGGAGCGCTCTCACCTATCTCCCCGACACTGCCTTACACGGGAGCGCTCTCACCTATCTCCCCGACACTGCCATACACGGGAGTGCTCTCACCTATCTCCCCGACACTGCCATACACAGGAGCACTCTCACCTATCTCCCTGACACTGCCTTACACGGGAGCGCTCTCACCTATCTCCCCGACACTGCCATACACGGGAGTGCTCTCACCTATCTCCCCGACACTGCCTTACACGGGAGCGCTCTCACCTATCTCCCCGACACTGCCTTACACGGGAGCGCTCTCACCTATCTCCCCGACACTGCCATACACGGGAGTGCTCTCACCTATCTCCCCGACACTGCCATACACAGGAGCACTCTCACCTATCTCCCTGACACTGCCTTACACGGGAGCGCTCTCACCTATCTCCCCGACACTGCCATACACGGGAGCGCTCTCATCTATCTCCCCGACACTGCCATACACAGGAGCGCTCTCACCTATCTCCCCGACACTGCCATACACAGGAGCGCTCTCACCTATCTCCCTGACACTGCCTTACACGGGAGCGCTCTCACCTATCTCCCCGACACTGCCATACACAGGAGCGCTCTCACCTATCTCCCCGACACTGCCATACACGAGAGCGCTCTCACCTATCTCCCCGACACTGCCATACACAGGAGCGCTCTCACCTTTCTCCCCAACACTGCCATACACGGGAGCGCTCTCACCTATCTCCCCGACACTGCCATACACGAGAGCGCTCTCACCTATCTCCCCGACACTGCCATACACAGGTTGAGCTCTCACCTATCTCCCCGACACTGCCATACACAGGAGCGCTCTCACCTATCTCCCTGACACTGCCTTACACGGGAGCGCTCTCACCTATCTCCCCGACACTGCCATACACGAGAGCGCTCTCACCTATCTCCCCGACTCTGCCATACACAGGAGCGCTCTCACCTATCTCCCCGACACTGCCATACACAGGAGCGCTCTCACCTATCTCCCTGACACTGCCTTACACGGGAGCGCTCTCACCTATCTCCCCGACACTGCCATACACGAGAGCGCTCTCACCTATCTCCCCGACACTGCCATACACAGGAGCGCTCTCACCTATCTCCCTGACACTGCCTTACACGGGAGCGCTCTCACCTATCTCCCCGACACTGCCATACACGAGAGCGCTCTCACCTATCTCCCCGACTCTGCCATACACAGGAGAGCTCTCACCTATCTCCCTGACACTGCCTTACACGGGAGCGCTCTCACCTATCTCCCCGACACTGCCATACACGAGAGCGCTCTCACCTATCTCCCCGACTCTGCCATACACAGGAGCGCTCTCACCTATCTCCCCGACACTGCCATACACGGGAGCGCTCTCACCTATCTCCCTGACATTGCCATACACAGGAGCACTCTCACCTATCTCCCCGACACTGCCATACACAGGAGCACTCACACCTATCTCCCCGACACTGCCATACACGGGAGCGCTCTCACCTATCTCCCTGACACTGCCATACACGGGAGCGCTCTCACCTATCTCCCCGACACTGCCATACACGGGAGCGCTCTCACCTATCTCCCCGACACTGCCATACACGGGGGCGCTCTCACCTATCTCCCCGACACTGCCATACACGGGAGTGCTCTCACCTATCTCCCTGACACTGCCATACATGGGAGCGCTCTCACCTATCTCCCCGACACTGCCATACACGGGAGCGCTCTCACCTATCTCCCCGACACTGCCATACACGGGGGCGCTCTCACCTATCTCCCCGACACTGCCATACACGGGACCGCTCTCACCTATCTCCCTGACACTGCCATACACGGGAGCGCTCTCACCTATCTCCCTGACACTGCCATACACAGGAGCGCTCTCACCTATCTCCCTGACACTGCCATACACAGGAGCGCTCTCTCCTGTCTCCCCGACACTGCCATACACAGGAGCGCTCTCACCTATCTCTCAGACACTGCCATACACAGGAGCGCTCTCACCTATCTCCCTGACACTGCCATACACAGGAGCGCTCTCACCTATCTCCCTGACACTGCCGTACACGTGAGCGCTCTCACCTATCTCCCCGACACTGCCATACACAGGAGCGCTCTCACCTATCTCCCCGACACTGCCATACACGGGAATGTTCTCACCTATCTCCCCGACACTGCCATACACAGGAGCGCTCTCACCTATCTCCCCGACACTGCCATACACGGGAGTGTTCTCACCTATCTCCCCTACACTGCCATACACGAGAGCGCTCTCACCTATCTCCCCTACACTGCCATACACGGGAGCGCTCTCACCTATCTCCCCGACACTGCTATACACGGGAGCGCTCTCACCTATCTCCCCGACACTGCCATACACAGGAGCGCTCTCATCTATCTCCCCGACACTGCCATACACGGGAGCGCTCTCACCTATCTCCCCGACACTGCCTTACACGGGACCGCTCTCACCTATCTCCCCGACACTGCCATACACAGGAGAGCTCTCACCTATCTCCCCGACACTGCCATACACAGGAGCGCTCTCACCTATCTCCCTGACACTGCCTTACACGAGAGCGCTCTCACCTATCTCCCCGACACTGCCTTACACGGGAGCGCTCTCACCTATCTCCCCGACACTGCCATACACAGGAGCGCTATCACCTATCTCCCCGACACTGCCATACACAGGAGCGCTATCACCTATCTCCCCGACACTGCCATACACAAGAGCGCTCTCACCTATCTCCCCGACACTGCCATACACAGGAGCGCTTTCACCTATCTCCCCGACACTGCCATACACAGGAGCGCTCTCACCTATCTCCCTGACACTGCCGTACACGTGAGCGCTCTCACCTATCTCCCCGACACTGCTATACACGGGAGCGCTCTCACCTATCTCCCTGACACTGCCATACACGGGACCGCTCTCACCTATCTCCCCGACACTGCCATACACAGGAGCGCTCTCACCTATCTCCCTGACACTGCCGTACACGTGAGCGCTCTCACCTATCTCCCCGACACTGCTATACACGGGAGCGCTCTCACCTATCTCCCTGACACTGCCATACACGGGACCGCTCTCACCTATCTCCCCGACACTGCCATACACGAGAGCGCTCTCACCTATCTCCCTGACACTGCCATACACGGGACCGCTCTCACCTATCTCTCCGACACTGCCATACACAGGAGCGCTCTCACCTATCTCCCTGACACTGCCATACACAGTAGCGCTCTCACCTATCTCCCCGACACTGCTATACACAGGAGCGCTCTCACCTATCTCCCCGACACTGCCATACACGAGAGCGCTCTCACCTATCTCCCTGACACTGCCATACACGGGACCGCTCTCACCTATCTCTCCGACACTGCCATACACAGGAGCGCTCTCACCTATCTCCCTGACACTGCCATACACAGTAGCGCTCTCACCTATCTCCCCGACACTGCTATACACAGGAGCGCTCTCACCTATCTCCCCGACACTGCCATACACGAGAGCGCTCTCACCTATCTCCCCGACACTGCCATACACGGGAGTGCTCTCACCTATCTCCCCGTCACTGCCATACACAGGAGCACTCTCACCTATCTCCCCGACACTGCCATACACAGTAGCGCTCTCACCTATCTCCCCGACACTGCTATACACGGGAGTGCTCTCACCTATCTCCCCGTCACTGCCATACACGGGAGCGCTCTCACCTATCTCCCCGACACTGCTATACACGGGAGCACTCTCACCTATCTCCCCGACACTGCCATACACAGGAGAGCTCTCACCTATCTCCCCGACACTGCCTTACACGGGAGCGCTCTCACCTATCTCCCCGACACTGCCATACACGGGAGCGCTCTCACCTATCTCTCCAACACTGCCATACACAGGAGAGCTCTCACCTATCTCGCCGACACTGCCATACACAGGAACACTCTCACCTATCACCCCGACACTGCCATACACGGGAGCGCTCTCACCTATGTCCCCGACACTGCCATACACTGGAGCGCTCTCACCTATCTCCCCGACACTGCTATACACGGGACCGCTCTCACCTATCTCCCCGACACTGCCATACACGAGAGCGCTCTCACCTATCTCCCCGACACTGCCATACACGGGAGCGCTCTCACCTATCTCTCCAACACTGCCATACACAGGAGAGCTCTCACCTATCTCCCTGACACTGCTATACATGGGACCGCTCTCACCTATCTCCCCGACACTGCTATACACGGGACCGCTCTCACCTATCTCCCCGACACTGCTATACACGGGACCGCTCTCACCTATCTCCCCGACACTGCCATACATGGGAGCGCTCTCACCTATCTCCCCGACACTGCCATACACGAGAGCGCTCTCACCTATCTCCCCGACACTGCCATACACGGGACCGCTCTCACCTATCTCCCCGACACTGCCATACACGAGAGCGCTCTCACCTATCTCCCCGACACTGCCATACACAGGAGCGCTCTCACCTATCTCCCTGACACTGCCGTACACAGGAGAGCTCTCACCTATCTCCCCGACACTGCCATACACGAGAGCGCTCTCACCTATCTCCCCGTCACTGCCATACACAGGAGCGCTCTCACCTATCTCCCCGACACTGCTATACACAGGAGCACTCTCACCTATCTCCCCGACACTGCCATATACGGGAGCGCTCTCACCTATCTCCCCGACAATGCCATACACTGGAGCGCTCTCACCTATCTCCCCGACACTGCTATACACGGGACCGCTCTCACCTATCTCCCCGACACTGCCATACACGAGAGCGCTCTCACCTATCTCCCTGAAACTGCCATACACGGGACCGCTCACACCTATCTCCCTGACACTGCCATACACAAGAGCGCTCTCACCTATCTCCCCGACACTGCCATACACGAGAGCGCTCACACCTATCTCCCTGACACTGCCATACACAGGAGCGCTCTCACCTATCTCCCTGACACTGCCATACACAGGAGAGCTCTCACCTATCTCCCCGACACTGCCATACACGGGACCGCTCACACCTATCTCCCTGACACTGCCATACACAAGAGCGCTCTCACCTATCTCCCCGACACTGCCATACACGGGACCGCTCACACCTATCTCCCTGACACTGCCATACACAAGAGCGCTCTCACCTATCTCCCCGACACTGCCATACACGAGAGCGCTCTCACCTATCTCCCCGACACTGCCATACACAGGAGCGCTCTCACCTATCTCCCAGACACTGTCATACACAGGAGCACTCTCTCCTATCTCCCCGACACTGCCATACACGAGAGCGCTCTCACCTATCTCCCCGACACTGCCATACACAAGAGCGCTCTCACCTATCTCCCTGACACTGCCATACACGGGAGCGCTCTCATCTATCTCCCCGACACTGCCATAAACGGGAGCGCTCTCACCTGTCTCCCCAACACTGCCATACACTGGAGCGCTCTCACCTATCTCCCCGACACTGCCATTCACTGGAGCGCTCTCACCTATCTCCCCGACACTGCCATACACAAGAGCGCTCTCACCTATCTCCCCAACACTGCCATACACAGGAGCGCTCTCACCTATATCCCCGACACTGCCATACACGGGAGCGCTCTCACCTATCTCCCCGACACTGCCATACACAGGAGCGCTCTCACCTATCTCCCCGACACTGCCAGACACAAGAGCGCTTTCACCTATCTCCCTGACACTGCCATACACGGGAGCGCTCTCATCTATCTCCCCGACACTGCCATAAACGGGAGCGCTCTCACCTGTCTCCCCAACACTGCCATACACAGGAGCGCTCTCACCTATCTCCCCGACACTGCCATTCACTGGAGCGCTCTCACCTGTCTCCCCAACACTGCCATACACTGGAGCGCTCTCACCTATCTCCCCGACACTGCCATACACAGGAGCGCTCTCACCTATCTCCCCGACACTGCCATACACGGGACCGCTCTCACCTATCTCTCCGACACTGCCATACACAGGAGCGCTCTCACCTATCTCCCCGACACTGCCATACACAGGAGAGCTCTCACCTATCTCTCCGACACTGCCATACACAGGAGCGCTCTCACCTATCTCCCCGACACTGCCTTACACGGGAGCGCTCTCACCTATCTCTCCGACACTGCCATACACAGGAGCGCTCTCACCTATCTCCCCGACACTGCCATACACAGGAGAGCTCTCACCTATCTCTCCGACACTGCCATACACAGGAGCGCTCTCACCTATCTCCCCGACACTGCCTTACACGGGAGCGCTCTCACCTATCTCCCCGACACTGCCTTACACGGGAGCGCTCTCACCTATCTCCCCGACACTGCTATACACGGGAGTGCTCTCACCTATCTCCCCGACACTGCCATACACGGAGCGCTCTCACCTATCTCCCTGACACTGCCATACACGGGAGCGCTCTCACCTATCTCCCCAACACTGCCATACACAGGAGCGCTCTCACCTATCTCCCCGACACTGCCATACACAGGAGCGCTCTCACCTATCTCCCTGACACTGCCTTACACGGGAGCGCTCTCACCTATCTCCCCGACACTGCCATACACAGGAGAGCTCTCACCTTTCTCCCCAACACTGCCATACACGGGAGCGCTCTCACCTATCTCCCCGACACTGCCATACACGAGAGCGCTCTCACCTATCTCCCCGACACTGCCATACACAGGTTGAGCTCTCACCTATCTCCCCGACACTGCCATACACAGGAGCGCTCTCACCTATCTCCCTGACACTGCCTTACACGGGAGCGCTCTCACCTATCTCCCCGACACTGCCATACACGAGAGCGCTCTCACCTATCTCCCCGACTCTGCCATACACAGGAGCGCTCTCACCTATCTCCCTGACACTGCCTTACACGGGAGCGCTCTCACCTATCTCCCCGACACTGCCATACACGAGAGCGCTCTCACCTATCTCCCCGACACTGCCATACACAGGAGCGCTCTCACCTATCTCCCTGACACTGCCTTACACGGGAGCGCTCTCACCTATCTCCCCGACACTGCCATACACGAGAGCGCTCTCACCTATCTCCCCGACTCTGCCATACACAGGAGAGCTCTCACCTATCTCCCTGACACTGCCTTACACGGGAGCGCTCTCACCTATCTCCCCGACACTGCCATACACGAGAGCGCTCTCACCTATCTCCCCGACTCTGCCATACACAGGAGCGCTCTCACCTATCTCCCCGACACTGCCATACACAGGAGAGCTCTCACCTTTCTCCCCAACACTGCCATACACGGGAGCGCTCTCACCTATCTCCCCGACACTGCCATACACAGGAGCACTCTCACCTATCTCCCCGACACTGCCATACACAGGAGAGCTCTCACCTATCTCCCCGACACTGCCATACACGGGAGCGCTCTCACCTATCTCCCTGACACTGCCATACACGGGAGCGCTCTCACCTATCTCCCCGACACTGCCATACACTGGAGCGCTCTCACCTATCTCCCCGACACTGCTATACACGGGACCGCTCTCACCTATCTCCCCGACACTGACATACACGAGAGCGCTCTCACCTATCTCCCCGACACTGCCATACACGGGAGCACTCACACCTATCTCCCCGACACTGCCATACACGGGAGCGCTCTCGCCTATCTCCCCGACACTGCTATACACGGGACCGCTCTCACCTATCTCCCCGACACTGCCATACACGGGAGAGCTCTCACCTATCTCCCCGACACTGCCATACACAGGAGCGCTCTCACCTATCTCCCTGACACTGCCATAAACAGGAGCGCTCTCACCTATCTCCCCGACACTGCCATAAACAGGAGCGCTCTCACCTATCTCCCCGACACTGCCATACACAGGAGCGCTCTCACCTATCTCCCCGACACTGCCATACACAGGAGCGCTCTCACCTATCTCCCCGACACTGCCATACACAGGAGCGCTCTCACCTATCTCCCCGACACTGCCATACACGGGAGCGCTCTCACCTATCTCCCCGACACTGCCATACACTGGAGCGCTCTCACCTATCTCCCCGACACTGCCATACACGGGAGCACTCACACCTATCTCCCCGACACTGCCATACACGGGAGCGCTCTCGCCTATCTCCCCGACACTGCTATACACGGGACCGCTCTCACCTATCTCCCCGACACTGCCATACACGGGAGAGCTCTCACCTATCTCCCCGACACTGCCATACACAGGAGCGCTCTCACCTATCTCCCTGACACTGCCATAAACAGGAGCGCTCTCACCTATCTCCCCGACACTGCCATAAACAGGAGCGCTCTCACCTATCTCCCCGACACTGCCATACACGGGAGCGCTCTCACCTATCTCCCCGACACTGCCATACACTGGAGCGCTCTCACCTATCTCCCCGACACTGCCATACACGAGAGCGCTCTCACCTATCTTCCCGACACTGCCATACACTGGAGCGCTCTCACCTATCTCCCCGTCACTGCCATAAACAGGAGCGCTCTCACCTATCTCCCCGACACTGCCATACACGGGAGCGCTCTCACCTATCTCCCCGACACTGCCATACACGGGAGCGCTCTCACCTATCTCCCCGACACTGCCATACACTGGAGCGCTCTCACCTATCTCCCCGACACTGCCATACACGAGAGCGCTCTCACCTATCTCCCTGACACTGCCATACACGGGACCGCTCTCACCTATCTCTCCGACACTGCCATACACAGGAGCGCTCTCACCTATCTCCCCGACACTGCCATACACTGGAGCGCTCTCACCTATCTCCCCGACACTGCCATACACGAGAGCGCTCTCACCTATCTCCCCGACACTGCCATACACGAGAGCGCTCTCACCTATCTCCCTGACACTGCCATACACGGGACCGCTCTCACCTATCTCTCCGACACTGCCATACACAGGAGCGCTCTCACCTATCTCCCCGACACTGCCATACACAGAAGAGCTCTCACCTATCTCCCCGACACTGCCATACACAGGAGCGCTCTCACCTATCTCCCCGACACTGCCATACACAGGAGCACTCTCACCTATCTCCCAGACACTGTCATACACAGGAGCACTCTCTCCTATCTCCCCGACACTGCCATACACGAGAGCGCTCTCACCTATCTCCCCGACACTGCCATACACGGGAGCGCTCTCATCTATCTCCCCGACACTGCCATAAACGGGAGCGCTCTCACCTGTCTCCCCAACACTGCTATACACTGGAGCGCTCTCACCTATCTCCCCGACACTGCCATACACAGACCGCTCTCACCTATCTCCCCGACACTGCCATACACAGACCGCTCTCACCTATGTCCCCGACACTGCCATACACAGGAGCGCTCTCACCTATCTCCCCGACACTGCCATACACAGACCGCTCTCACCTATCTCCCCGACACTGCCATACACAGGAGCGCTCTCACCTATATTCCCGACACTGCCATACACAGGAGGGCTCTCACCTATCTCCCCGACACTGCCATACACAGGAGCGCTCTCACCTATCTCCCCGACACTGCCATACACAGGAGTGCTCTCACCTATATCCCCGACACTGCCATACACAGGAGCACTCTCACCTATCTCCCAGACACTGTCATACACAGGAGCACTCTCTCCTATCTCCCCGACACTGCCATACACGAGAGCGCTCTCACCTATCTCCCCGACACTGCCATACACGGGAGCGCTCTCATCTATCTCCCCGACACTGCCATAAACGGGAGCGCTCTCACCTGTCTCCCCAACACTGCTATACACTGGAGCGCTCTCACCTATCTCCCCGACACTGCCATACACAGACCGCTCTCACCTATCTCCCCGACACTGCCATACACAGACCGCTCTCACCTATGTCCCCGACACTGCCATACACAGGAGCGCTCTCACCTATCTCCCCGACACTGCCATACACAGACCGCTCTCACCTATCTCCCCGACACTGCCATACACAGGAGCGCTCTCACCTATATTCCCGACACTGCCATACACAGGAGGGCTCTCACCTATCTCCCCGACACTGCCATACACAGGAGCGCTCTCACCTATCTCCCCGACACTGCCATACACAGGAGCGCTCTCACCTATATTCCCGACACTACCATACACAGGAGTGCTCTCACCTATATCCCCGACACTGCCATACACGGGAGCGCTCTCACCTATCTCCCCGACACTGCCATACACAGGAGCGCTCTCACCTATATTCCCGACACTGCCATACACAGGAGGGCTCTCACCTATCTCCCCGACACTGCCATACACAGGAGTGCTCTCACCTATATCCCCGACACTGCCATACACGGGAGCGCTCTCACCTATCTCCCCGACACTGCCATACACAGGAGCGCTCTCACCTATATTCCCGACACTGCCATACACACGAGTGCTCTCACCTATCTCCCCGACACTACCATACACAGGAGTGCTCTCACCTATATCCCCGACACTGCCATACACGGGAGCGCTCTCACCTATCTCCCCGACACTGCCATACACGGGAGCGCTCTCACCTATCTCCCCGACACTGCCATACACGGGAGCGCTCTCACCTATCTCCCTGACACTGCCATACACGGGAGCGCTCTCACCTATCTCCCCGACACTGCCATACACAGGAGCGCTCTCACCTATCTCCCCGACACTGCTATACACGGGAGCGCTCTCACCTATCTCCCTGACACTGCCATACACGGGAGCGCTCTCACCTATCTCCCCGACACTGCCATACACGGGAGCGCTCTCACCTATCTCCCCGACACTGCCATACACGGGAGCGCTCTCACCTATCTCCCTGACACTGCCATACACGGGAGCGCTCTCACCTATCTCCCTGACACTGCCATACACAGGAGCGCTCTCACCTATCTCCCCGACACTACCATACACAAGAGCGCTCTCACCTATCTCCCCGACACTGCCATACACAGGAGCGCTCTCACCTATCTCCCCGACACTGCCATACACAGGAGCGCTCTCACCTATCTCCCCGACACTGCTATACACAGGAGCGCTCTCACCTATCTCCCCACCCCTGCCATACACAGGAGCGCTCTCACCTATCTCCCCGACACTGCCATACACGGGAGCGCTCTCACCTATCTCCCCGACACTGCCATACACGGGAGCGCTCTCACCTATCTCCCCGACACTGCCTTACACAGGAGCGCTCTCACCTTTCTCTCCGACACTGCCATACACGGGAGCGCTCTCACCTATGTCCCCGACACTGCAATACATGGGAGCGCTCTCACCTATCTCCCCGACACTGCCATACACGGGAGCGCTCTCACCTATCTCCCCGACACTGCCATACACGGGAGCGCTCTCACCTATCTCCCTGACACTGCCATACACAAGAGCACTCTCACCTATCTCACCGACACTGCCATACACAGGAGCGCTCTCACCTATCTCCCCGACACTGCCATACACAGGAGCGCTCTCACCTATCTCCCCGACACTGCTATACACAGGAGCGCTCTCACCTATCTCCCCGACACTGCCATACACAGGAGCGCTCTCACCTATCTCCCCGACACTGCCATACACGGGAGCGCTCTCACCTATCTCCCCGACACTGCCTTACACAGGAGCGCTCTCACCTTTCTCTCCGACACTGCCATACACAGGAGCGCTCTCACCTATGTCCCCGACACTGCCATACACAGGAGCACTCTCACCTATCTCCCCGACACTGCCATACACGGGAGCGCTCTCACCTATCTCCCTGACACTGCCATACACGGGAGCGCTCTCACCTATCTCCCTGACACTGCCATACACAAGAGCACTCTCACCTATCTGGAGACAGGGTGGAGACAGTGAAGGGACTGGCACACGGTTGAGAAAATGCAAGGATTGGCTCAGGGTGGCGACAATACAGGGACTGGCACAGTGTGGAGACGGTGCAGGGACTGGTGCAGGGTGGAGACAATACAGGGACTGGCACAGGGTGGAGACCGTGTAGGGACTGGTTCAAGGTTTAGACAATACAGGGACTGGCACAGTGTGGAGACGGTGCAGGGACTGGCACAGTGTGGAGACGGTGCAGGGACTAACGCAGGGTGGAGACGGTGCAGGGACTGGCACAGGGTGGAGACAGTTCAGGGACTGGTGCAGGGTTTAGACAGTGCAAGGAGTGGCACAGGGTGGAGACAGTGCAGGGACTGGCACAGGGTGTAGACAGTGCAGGGACTGATGCAGGGTGGAGATGGTACAGGGACTGGCACAGGGTGGAGACGGTGTAGGGACTGGCACAGGGTGGAGACAGTGCAGGGACTGGCGCAGGGTGGAGACAGTGCAGGGACTGGCACAGGGTGGAGACAGTGCAGGGACTGGCACAGAGTGTAGACAGTGCAGGGACTGATGCAGCGTGGAGATGGTACAGGGACTGGCACAGGGTGGAGACGGTGTAGGGACTGGCACAGGGTGGAGACAGTGCAGGGACTGGCGCAGGGTGGAGACAGTGCAGGGACTGGCACAGGGTGGAGACAGTGCAGGGACTGGCACAGGGTGTAGACAGTGCAGGGACTGATGCAGGGTGGAGATGGTACAGGGACTGGCACAGGGTGGAGACGGTGTAGGGACTCACACAGGGTGGAGACAGTGCAGGGACTGGCACAGGGTGGAGACAGTGCAGGGACTGGCGCAGGGTGGAGACAGTGCAGGGACTGGCGCAGGGTGGAGACAGTGCAGGGACTGGCACAGGGTGGAGACAGTGCAGGGACTGGCACAGGGTGGAGACAGTGCAGGGACTGGCACAGAGTGGAGATGTGGCGCCCCTGAGGGTTCAGTCGCCACAGGGGTACTGCACCTCAGATAGAGTTGTGGTATCTCCTCTTCCAGGTAAGGATGGAGCATCACTCAGGACACCACTTCACCATTCAACACTACACCACTCCTGTCCTGTAGGGGGCCTAAATGCACCAGGGTGCTGCCCCGGCCCGGGATAGAGGAGATGGGGGGAACCAAAGATAGGGGGAACCAGGTAGTGGGTGGAGGACACACTTACAGGAAGCACATATAGAATCTATATAATTCACGGCCATCTTAAGTTTAAGGTCTTTGATTGTGGTCTTCTGCCAGAGTCCAGCAAGAGTCTGTGTAGCACCCTGAGGACTCGGCTGCTACAGGGGTATTGCACCTCACTCCAGAGGTGTGGTATTCCACTCCCGGGTAAGGATGGAATGTGGGACTGAGCTTAGTAGGCTGCATGCACTACATACATCCCATTTCCGGGGGACAGAACTACGGTACTCCCACCAAGTAAATGTGCAGGTACGACAGCGTCTGTCCCTGGCTGGAGTGGGAGGGGGGGTGGAACATCCCAGTAGTGTAGGGGCAGATAGGGGGAGTACTCTGGGTAAAGCTAGGAGCCCATTGGGTGCTGGTCACCTGGGCTCACACATAGAGGGAGTATATAAGGTGGGCACCATCTTAGGACAGGGTCAGTCAGTCTGAGGAGAAGCTGAAGGAGAGTTCAGCCAGGAGGGCTGACTAGGAGCTGTGGCTCCGGCTGGGCCCAGCTCCAGGGCCAGGCTTGTAGTGGAGAGGAAGAAGGAAGGCCCAGAGATGCAGAAAAGAGGGAACCCTAAGATCCCAGAATTAAGCCAAAAGGGTGAAGGGTTGGCAGAAGAGGGCACCGGATCCCAAGCTGGCGGAGGCAAAAGTAACCCTTAACCAGGAACCGGAGGTCGTGGTCAAGTTTTGCCATGACCCTCACCACATCCACCAGGAAGGTACACCAAGAGTAGGGTCAGGAAAGCCTGAGAAGGTTTTACCGTAGAAGGCCCAAGGGAACCGGACAAAGGTGGATCCCTGGTGGGGACGGCCAGGAGAAAGAGAGTGAGAGGGAAGCTCAGGACCACGCTCCGGAACTGCCTGGGGGTTAGCCGAGTCCAGGACCTGGTGGATGCAGCACGGCTCGGGTGGTCACTCAAGGCCAGAGTGACTGAAGGAACACCTGTGAGTAAAAACCCTGAAACTGCATCTCACGTCTCTGACTCTCCTTTCTGCACTATCACTACCCCCATCATCCGCACCAGCTGCCCTGAGGCCATACCCCTCCCGTTGGGGGTTATACCACCATTGCTGCACACATACTACCGGCCTCAGCGGACTGTTCTGCAGCGGCGGCCTTGTGACCGCAAATCAACGGGTGGCGTAGTCGACACTGAAACAACATCTACCAAGACTGCCACACACTTAGTTTGACCACCCTGGGCACGGACCGGGTCACCGCCACAAGGACTACTACCCCTATCCAGATCCGGCTCCGGGTATCCCTTGAACATGGCCCAGGGGGCGCGTCAACTTTGGTGTAGTCGGCAGGATTCCGTGCCCGCCACCACCGGGTACTGCGTGCCTGAAGAAAAGTTTATCTGTACCGTAAGAAGAAGTCTCCCGCCGGTTCCGGAGGGTCCCCGCCAACGGACGCCATCACGGGTCGTTTCCCACCGGTTGCCCGCCATCTGCAGCTTTTTCCCGCCATCCACGGAGTTTCCCGCCACTGGGAGACGGTTCCCGCCATCTGGGAAGATTTCCCGCCCTGGCAGAGCGGACGCCATTATGGGCGTGCCAGAGGGTGGCAAGAGACTACCTCCCATCGCGGGCCTGGTCCCAGAAGAGCGCCAAAAGCAAAGACCGCCCCCACCAGCAGAGACTGCAATGGAAGAGATGTCCATCAGCGTGGGGGGACTGCCCCTGGAACTGACAATCACCAAGTTGCCCCGGGACCACCCTCAGTGTGGGCGGATACAGAACAAAAGAGTGAGGATGGGTGCAGCCTGGAAGAGTCTGGAGAGGTCGCACCCGGAGATGGAGGGAGAGTCAGGCAGCACCGACCCTGTGGTCAGGAGCCTGTTGCAAGTCACCACCCCACAAGACCTGGTGGAGATCCTAGCACAGCTCCCCCGAGACCGGGAGCGTGCACAGACCGCGCTGGAGGGCCTCGCACGGAGGATGGCCCAGGTGCAGCGAGAAACGCTGACTGAGTGGAGTAGGGAGATGGCCCAGCAGGCTGGAACCCGCCAGCGGAGCACGCCACCCGAGACGAGGAGTCTGACCGCCTCTGAGGATGGTGCAGGAGGAATGAAGGCCGGAGACGACGCCGTGGAAGGAGCTGAAGAGACGGAGGCAGGTAAAGGGGACGTCACTACCCCAAGCCTAGAAACCGTGAGCCTGCCCCAGCTCCCCGTCGCAGAGCCCGAAATTCCCCCTACCGTGCCCGTCGCTGCACCGCCACCGCTACAGACTAGGCCTCAAGTAGGCGCCGCGGCCACGCCCCCTGTGACGTCACGCGCCTCAACCCCGAGCACGGCCAAGCAGGAGACGCCACCGGCCTGGTCGCAAGGTCGAGTGCTCCCGGGCGCCGCCGTCTCCACAGTGCCCTTTAACTTTAGAGCACCACCGGCCTGGTCGCAAGGCCTGGTGAATCCGGGCGCCGCTACTACCACCGCGCCCTCAACCCACAAAGTCCTACCCTTGGGTGAAGACCTGTTCGCCCAGCACACTTGCCCGGATGGGCAGCCCTTTGAGTGGCCACCGGAGTACCTCCATCCCCGACTCCGGAAGGAAAGGCCTCTGTGTGAGCCTCTGATTCCGGCTCCGGCGCCCGCCAAGATCACTCCGCTCCCGTTGGAGGAGGCCCAATTCGAATGGGACCCCACTGGAGAAAACCTCATCGGCTTCACCCACGAGACCCGGGCGGCCGCAGCCCAGCGAGCAGAGTGCTGCCGGCAACAGCTGGAGGTCTTCGACCGGGAACGGCGAGAGAGGCGGGTCCGCGAGGAGCGGCTGCAAGTCCAGAGTGCGGAGCAGAAGAGCCGGACCAGACGAAACCCCCGTGCAGCCCACGGTCCCCGCGCCACCGGGACCGTAATCAAGTTTCAACTGCAGCACGGGTGGGGTTTTATCCGGGACCACAGAACCCCCGGCGACGTCTTTGTCACCCGCAGGGACGTCGAGAGCCATCTGCCGGAGGGACACAGAGGACGTGATCTTTACCTGGGTGACGAGGTCACCTTCACCCGGCATCAATGTGCCAAAGGTCCATATGCTCTCCATGTGCACAGATTGACTGAGGAAGAGCTGCGGTTTGAGGAAGGACAAGAGGACCCGGACGAGTTTGAAGACTACCCGCGGGAAGGAGCAGGAGGATGCTGTTACTAAAGTACGGTACAGTGAAGCTGTAAATAGTTAACCGTAAGGGTACAAGAACTGTTACCAGTAAAGTATAGTCCCCGTTGGGACCAGCAAACTGTTACCCGTGTGTCCCTATCCCTTAACAGGCTGAGGACTGTGAACAGCCATCCCTTATCCCCACTGGCCGAGGACTGAGAGCGGCCATACCCTTGTATATAGTTGCGCTTCCTAAAGCGCCCCCTACTGGTTTTATAAGGAACTGTTTTTGTACTGTTGCACTTTTACCTGGTCACAAGTGCACAGTGGCCAGAAGAACAAGAACATTTTATAAGAAGAGTTTTATATCAAAAAGTCTTATAATATAAGAAGTTACCCGTAATGTTATGTTGCTGATAATGTTTATAATGTTTTATATATTCGTGTATGTTTTGAAAAATTTTGTATGTTTGCATGTTTTGCTCTTTTACAGCCCGAGGACGTGCTGTGATTTACCAGGGGGGAATGTAGCACCCTGAGGACTCGGCTGCTACAGGGGTATTGCACCTCACTCCAGAGGTGTGGTATTCCACTCCCGGGTAAGGATGGAGTGTGGGACTGAGCTTAGTAGGCTGCATGCACTACATACATCCCATTTCCGGGGGACAGAACTACGGTACTCCCACCAAGTAAATGTGCAGGTACGACAGCGTCTGTCCCTGGCTGGAGTGGGAGGGGGGGTGGAACATCCCAGTAGTGTAGGGGCAGATAGGGGGAGTACTCTGGGTAAAGCTAGGAGCCCATTGGGTGCTGGTCACCTGGGCTCACACATAGAGGGAGTATATAAGGTGGGCACCATCTTAGGACAGGGTCAGTCAGTCTGAGGAGAAGCTGAAGGAGAGTTCAGCCAGGAGGGCTGACTAGGAGCTGTGGCTCCGGCTGGGCCCAGCTCCAGGGCCAGGCTTGTAGTGGAGAGGAAGAAGGAAGGCCCAGAGATGCAGAAAAGAGGGAACCCTAAGATCCCAGAATTAAGCCAAAAGGGTGAAGGGTTGGCAGAAGAGGGCACCGGATCCCAAGCTGGCGGAGGCAAAAGTAACCCTTAACCAGGAACCGGAGGTCGTGGTCAAGTTTTGCCACGACCCTCACCACATCCACCAGGAAGGTACACCAAGAGTAGGGTCAGGAAAGCCAGAGAAGGTTTTACCGTAGAAGGCCCAAGGGAACCGGACAAAGGTGGATCCCTGGTGGGGACGGCCAGGAGAAAGAGAGTGAGAGGGAAGCTCAGGACCACGCTCCGGAACTGCCTGGGGGTTAGCCGAGTCCAGGACCTGGTGGATGCAGCACGGCTCGGGTGGTCACTCAAGGCCAGAGTGACTGAAGGAACACCTGTGAGTAAAAACCCTGAAACTGCATCTCACGTCTCTGACTCTCCTTTCTGCACTATCACTACCCCCATCATCCGCACCAGCTGCCCTGAGGCCATACCCCTCCCGTTGGGGGTTATACCACCATTGCTGCACACATACTACCGGCCTCAGCGGACTGTTCTGCAGCGGCGGCCTTGTGACCGCAAATCAACGGGTGGCGTAGTCGACACAGAAACAACATCTACCAAGACTGCCACACACTTAGTTTGACCACCCTGGGCACGGACCGGGTCACCGCCACAAGGACTACTACCCCTATCCAGATCCGGCTCCGGGTATCCCTTGAACATGGCCCAGGGGGCGCGTCATCTGCAGCTGACTAAAGCTACACGGTCCTCGTTCTCTGGCCTTGAGACGAGGAGCGGGTCAGAGTTAACCACTGTCTCTACCCGGTCAGGGTCCTGTTCTAAGAAGGCCTTGGAGGGGAGCGGAGGAGTAAAGCTCCACAGGCAAAAGGATCCCAGGGGGATACGGACGGAGCGGAGTCGCCACCTGTATTCTTTATTCTGGCCTAGTCAGAGGGATTCCTGCTGCAAGAGGGGTGACCGGCCCCCGATATCTGACTGTGTACTTCACGTCACTGTTGGAAAAGCCCGGAGGCTTAGTGGATCCCAGGGAGGAACATAAGCGGGAGGAGATAAGAAGGAGAGGAACACACACCAGAGGGGTCTCGACAGGTGCTCCTGATCTACATGGGAAGTGCTGAACCCCCTTCCTGGTGGCCGCAGTACGCCGTGAGGAGCAGAGGGAAGCTTTGCGGCTGAAAGTTCATCTGAAGTGAGTAGAGACCCGGATGACTTCATTCACCGCCTCCACTTGTTTATTCTTGCGCGGCACTGCACCCACCATACTTCCACATAGTCCTCCAACCCACTGCCCTGAGGCCTACTCCGCCTGTGGGGAGTAGTACCAACTGTGCTGCTAGAACACCGGCCTCAGAGGACTGTTGCAGCGATGGTGGCCATCACCAGGAACCGCAGGTTGCGTAGTCGAATAACCACTCATCCTCAAAAGCCCAACTTTTTCATGTGACAGCCCTGGGCACGGAACGGGTCAAGGCCACGACTGCTTTCCCCCACACCATCCGCAAGGCCCGGCTCCGAGTAACCCCCATAGCCCAGGGAGGGCGACACAGAGACAGTGCAGGGACTAACGCAGGGTGGAGATGGTGCAGGGACTGGCACAGGGTGGAGATGGTGTAGGGACTGGCACAGGGTGGAGACAGTGCAGCGACTGGCACAGGGTGGAGACAGTGCAGGGACTGGCACAGGGTGGAGACAGTGTAGGGACTGGCACAGGGTGGAGACAGTGCAGGGACTGACACAGGGTGGAGACAGTGCAGGGACTGGCACAGGGTGGAGACAGTGCAGGGACTGACGCAGGGTGGAGATGGTGCAGGGACTGGCACAGGGTGGAGATGGTGTAGGGACTGGCACAGGGTGGAGACAGTGCAGCGACTGGCACAGGGTGGAGACAGTGCAGCGACTGGCACAGGGTGGAGACAGTGCAGGGACTGGTACAGGGTGGAGACAGTGCAGGGACTGACACAGGGTGGAGACAGTGCAGGGACTGGCACAGGGTGGAGACAGTGCAGGGACTGACGCAGGGTGGAGATGGTGCAGAGACTGACGCAGGGTGGAGACAGTGCAGGGACTGGCACAGGGTGGAGACAGTGCAGGGACTGGCACAGGGTGGAGACAGTGCAGGGACTGACGCAGGGTGGAGATGGTGCAGAGACTGACGCAGGGTGGAGACAGTGCAGGGACTGGCACAGGGTGGAGACAGTGCAGGGACTGGCACAGGGTGGAAACAGTGCAGGGACTGGCACAGGGTGGAGACAGTGAAGGGACTGGCACAGGGTGGAGACGGTGCAGGGACTGACGCAGGGTGGAGACGGTGCAGGTGCGACACCCCAGGGGTCTGGTTGCCGCAGTAATAGAGATATTATGTCTGAGAGCAAGTGGGAGGTTTCTCTGGTCAGGATCCCTAAACATGCAACACGGTCCGCCCAGACCTGGGAGGGGAGGAATCTACCCTTATAAACTGGGTCTGGGGCGGGATTAGAGCAGTCAGAGTGAAGCTGCAGACAGAGACAGAGTCTGGACAGGGAAAGGAAGAACAGGAGCTCTGTAGGAGCAGTAGCAGAAGTCCAGGGGCTAGAGCTGAGCAGAGATATAGCTCGCCCTGGACGAAGACACTAAAACCGGACACAGGAGTCCGAGGCTGTGGGGACTGATCTACACCCAGCAGCAGAAACCAGCCGGCAGGGGATTCCAGGTCCTCTGGCCATAGAAGCCCGGAGGCTCAGTCACAGAGAAGGGACCAGCGCCGCCATCGTGGAGCGGAGGCTAACAGAAGGCCCCAAGTCACCAGCCATACGGGTGAACACCACACGGTATACTCAGGGACGTGGGCTACTTGTAACCGCTGACAGCAAGGTAGCCAGGAAGAGTGCAGATTAACGGGGAGGCCTACAACTCCACCTGGCCAGGGGAACTCCTGCTTGCTCGCAGACTGACCAGGCCCCTTATACTAGCCAGTACTCCCGGGAGGGTCTGCCTTGTACCATCAGTAAAGACCCTGAACTGCACCACACGTCTCTGTGATTCCTTGTCGCACCAGCACCATCAGCACTGGGACCCTCACACCATCACTCCCATCATCCACATTAGCTGCCCTGAGGCAATACTCCTCCCGTGGGGAGTTATCCCATACTCGGCTGCGCAACCAACATCAGCCTCAGCGGTCGGCAGCGCAGCGGCGGTCCCCACTGACCGCAATCCACGGGTGGCGTAGTCGGACACTTATTACAACATTTAGACTGCCACTGGTTTGACCACCCTGGGCACGGACCGGGTCACCGCCACGGAGAACTACAACCCCCAGCGATCCGGCTCCGGGTATTCCTCCTGCACAGCAGCAGCAGCACAGGCCCAGGGGGCACGTCAACTTTGGCGTAGTCGTCAGGATTTCGTGCCCGCAACCACCGGGTACTGCGTGCCTGAAAAAGAGACTTTTATACTTACCTGTGGTGAAGTTTCCCGCCGTCCGGAGCTGATTCCCGCCATCAGACGCCATCTTGGACCGTTTCCCGCCGTCTTCTGCCTTCTTCCCACCATCCGCAGCTGCTTCCCGCCATCGGACGCCATCTTCGGGACGCCGAGCAGGAAGAAGAGGGGCGTGGACGCCGAAAGCGCGCGAGATCCGAAGCTCCGCCCCACGCTGACGCTGCGCAAGGTCCTGGAAGGGAGGAAGAGCGACGCTGACGTCATCGGAGCGCGACGCCAGGTCCTCAACCCCGACGATCGACTGCGGAGCCGCGGCTTACGGAAGAAGAGCATCGCAAGGTAGGCCACGGTCCACTAGGGGGGAAGAAGGATGTCGGACACCGAGGGGAGCTCCACTGCCACAGCCACCACCAGCGCAACTGCTGCAACAGTCATGCCATTCACCATGCCCTATATCCCGGGGGCAACCTGGCTACCCCAGTACTCAGGGGAGTCACATACCCTAAATGACTTTAGAGAAAGACTGGATAGCCTCTTCCAGGTGTACCCCCTCACAGAAGAGCAAAAAAGAGCATCCTGGTGGCCCAATTAATCGGGGCAGGCCAAAGGGAGGTAAAGTCCTGGCCACCTGGGAGGAAGAGGACTGTCAGAGAGATACTAGCCCGGCTGAAAGACACATTTGACACCCGCACCTCAGCCGAAATAAAAGATTTTATGGGTGCAAACAACGGGCACATGAGAGTATAAGAGACTATGCTCTAAACCTACAAGAGGCCCTGAGAGCCATTAAGCAGGCTGACCCTGACGGCGTGGGAAATGAAGATAAGCTGTTGACTGAACAATTTATTGAGGGTCTACTGTGCAATGCCCACCGGACCCAGTTGCGGGCAATGGCCTTACAGGACCCTGACCTGGACTTTGCACAGTTCAAGGACAGAGCCATCCGGGTGCTCCGAGAACCGGCACCAGGTGGCGCTGTGACCCATAGGCGCCCTACTATCACTTACCACCAGGGGACGGCGCCCTTGTCTGCAGAGCCTGTGGGAGCTGATGCGCAGGCTTTAAACAGTGACAAGGCTACAGACCTGCACCATCAGGTCCAAGAGCTGACTAAGAGCGTTGCCGCGCTAACCAGAACTGTGCAGTCTTTACAGGTCTCTTCTCCAGGAAAGATCCAGCTGGCATCCGGACCGGAGGACGTCCCGTGGCGCCGACTGAGGAGGACCCCACCGGCCAGAGGAAGACCCAGCGACAGATACAACGAGGACGGACGACCCATCTGCCGCCGCTGCAATCAACCCGGACATGTGGCAAGGTACTGTCATTTAAACGGGCACAACCTGGGGTAGAGGGCCAAACCCCAGGCATAAGATCATCAGGCCCATCGAACTGGCGTGATAAATATGTAGGGGGACGTCCAATCTTGCCTGTGGTACTGGATGGCATTCCTATGAGTGCCCTACTAGACACCGGGTCACAGGTCACCACCATCCCGTACGTGCTCTTCAAGCAGTACTGGAATGATTCGGACATAACCCGCTACCCAGATGACGACCTGAGTATCATCGCCAGCAATGGTCAGCCCGTGCCGCAGGTGGGATTCAAAGAGGTGACCATTAAGATCGGTAAAGTCGAACTGGCGGCACAAGGACTGATAATAGTGGACATAGACCGTCATGAGAGTCACCCTAGAATAACCTTGGGAACTAATGTGATTGAAAATTGTCTTGCAGAGGTGATTCTCATTTTACAGCAGGTTGCCAAGAACGCCAGTTCCGGCCAGCAGCGTGTGCTCCAAAAAGAGATCCGGGCACTGATGAAGCGGCAACAGGTGGAACTATCTGGTGGTGAGATAGGTAGCGTGAGAATGTGTGACCCGTTCCCTATTGCCATGCCCCCAAAAAGTGAGATGATGATTTGGTGCCGGGCAGCTATTGGTCTAAGAGGTAGAGACTACCAAGCAATGGTAGAACCCGTCTACTCAGACAGTAGGCTCACCATTTTGACAGCATGGGGGGTGGTCGATGTACGCCATGGGAGGGTGCCCGTTCGCATCATAAATATCGGGGAGAGAGAAGTACACCTGCCCCGGTATGCCACGCTAGCCAAATTGTTCACCATAAACCAGAATTCTGTACAGGCCGTGGAACCCTTGCCTCCATCTCAACCAGAGGAAGGTAACGGCTCTAAGAAACCAATGGAGGACTGGTGTCAGCAACCACAATTGGGTACTGACTCCACTCCCTCACACCAGAAACAGGGAGTCTATCGGGTGGTTCAAGAGTACGAGAGAGTGTTTAGTAAACACCCGCTGGACTTCGGGCGAGTAAAGGGGGTAGAACACCACATCCCCACGGGAGACCATCCTCCCATAAAGGAGAGATACCGACCCGTACCCCCGGCACACTACCAACACGCCAAGGGGATGCTTAGAGACATGAAGGAGGCTGGGGTAATCAGGGACAGCTGTAGCCCCTGGGCAGCTCCACTAGTCTTAGTGAAAAAGAAAGACAACACCATGAGGATGTGTGTAGACTACAGGAAGGTCAACCGTATCACCCACAAAGATGCGTACCCGTTACCAAGGATAGAAGAGTCCTTAGCTGCATTAAAATCTGCTAACTTCTTCTCTACTTTGGATCTCACTAGCGGGTACTGGCAGGTTCCTGTAGCAGAGGCGGACCGGGAGAAGACCGCATTCACCACCCCGATGGGTCTCAGTGAATTTAACTGTATGCCGTTCGGGCTCTGCAACGCACCAGGAACCTTCCAACGGTTGATGGAATGCTGTCTGGGACACCGGAACTTCGAGACGGTCCTGCTGTACCTGGACGATGTCATCGTCTATTCCAAGACCTACGAGGACCACCTGAAACACCTGGCAGAAGTGTTCGAAGCTCTGGCAAACTACGGCCTAAAGGTGAAACCCTCCAAGTGTCACCTCCTGAAACCAAAGGTGCAATACCTGGGACACGTGGTGAGTGCTGACGGAGTGGCTCCTGACCCTGATAAGATCACTGTGATTAAGGACTGGCCAAGACCCTCCAGCATAAAGGAAGTGCGGCAGTTCCTCGGGTTGGTAGGCTACTACCGAAGATTCATTCCCGGTTTCACCAAAATGGCAGCCCCTATGCAGGACCTCCTGATAGGTCAATCTCGGAAAGCCAAAAACCAGAAGCCACCCTTTAGGTGGGAAAAGCTCGAAGAGGAGTCCTTCTGCCAGCTGAAGATGGCCCTCACGGGGGATGAAATTCTGGCATATCCAGACTACAGCCAGCCCTTTATCCTCCACACGGACGCAAGCAACATCGGGCTAGGAGCCGTACTGTCCCAGATCCAGCAAGGGAAAGAACGGGTAATCGCTTACGCCAGCCGAAAACTACGGCCCACGGAGAGGAACGCTGAGAATTATAGCTCATTCAAGCTGGAGTTCCTGGCAGTAGTGTGGGCAGTGACCGAACGTTTCAAGCATTACCTTGCCTCCTCCAAATTCACCGTGTACACGGATAACAACCCGTCGACACACCTGGACACTGCAAGGCTCGGTGCCCTGGAACAGAGATGGATGGCCCGCCTGTCCAACTTTGAATTCACCATCAAATACCGGGCAGGACGCTCAAATGCCAACGCGGATGCCCTGTCTAGAATGCCGAACTTACCGGACGTAGGGGAAGATCCAGAAGATCTGGAAGAAGTTGAGCTCCCTGCGTTCCACCGTCATGGGATTACCCTGTATTCCCACCGTGTGAAGGACAGGCGCTCTGTGACGTTCAATCCCTTGCCCCACTACAACTGGGCAGAAACGCAAGACAGTGATCCCGCAGTCCGTCTGGTGAAGGAAATGCTGACCCAAGCAGATGCCAGTCTTGACCCAGACGCTCCGGAGGAGACCAAGCAACTGTGGAAGGAGAAAAGTAAGCTGTTCCTCTACAGGGAGAAGCTGTGCCGGAGAATGGTTAACTCTCAAACACATGAGTTGACCTGGCAGGTAGTGGTCCCAAGACGAGACGCGGCTATGATTCTGGAGGCATACCACAACGGAGCAGGGCATTTCGGATGGAAGAAGCTGGAGTTCTTGTTGCGTGAACGGTTCTACTGGGTAGGCATGAGAGGAGCCATCGAGAGGTGGTGCAGAGACTGTGGCCCGTGCCACCTGAGAAGAAAAGACCGTGCCAGCCAGAAGACTCCCCTGCAGCCCATCATCACCAGACAGCCACTGGAACTGGTAGCCCTGGACCATGTGAAACTGGCTCCAAGCAGATCTGGGTATGTCTACGCCCTCACAATCGTAGATCATTACTCCCGGTTCCTGGTGGTGGTCCCGGTCAAGGACTTAACGGCTCAAACAGCAGCTAGAGCCTTCCAGCAGCACTTCTGCCGTCCACACGGGTACCCGGACCAAGTGCTGACAGACCAAGGACCAGCCTTTGAAGCGGAGGTCTTCCAGGAGTTCTGCAACCTGTACGGCTGCAAGAAGATAAGAACAACGCCCTATCACCCTCAAACCAATGGACTCTGCGAGAAGATGAACCAGGTGGTGATAGATCTGCTAAAAACACTGCCCCTGGAAGAACGCAGTCTGTGGCCTGAGAAACTGCCCGATCTGGTGGACCTATATAACCACATCCCTGTAGGTTCCACCAACTGTACCCCGGCTTACCTAATGAGAGCAAGACCTGGTAAGCTGCCTATTGACCTGGATATGGGAGTCCTGACGCCTGAGGACACCTCGCCAGAGGCAGACTGGGATACAGAACGGCAGCAGCAGTATCGGAAAGTACAGGAGAGCGTCGAGCGAAGTCTGTCTCAAGCTAGAGAAAGGCAAGAGAAGGCTTATAACCAGTATGCTCCCGCTGTTCCCCTGGTACCTGGAGAGCAGGTCTTGAAGAGGAAGAGGCGGCTCTACAAGTTGGACGACCAGTGGGAGAAGGACCCGTACACCGTACTGCCATCAAGCCATGAGAACCCAAAAATCTGCGTAATCAGTAAGGATGGAGGGGAAACCACAGCCATTGTCTCCAGAGACCACCTGAAGAAGTGTCCTGAGCAGCTGCAAAGCCCTGAAGAAGATCAAGAAAACCCTCAACCCGCAGAGGAAAGGGAAGAAATGATCAGTACCGTACTCGGAGACTTCCCCCGGTCTTGGACACAAGTAAACGGCGCTGTCGTAGTACCCGTCCTCACATTTCTCCAGCCAGCCCCGCAAGTGCCTACAGAGGAACTGGTAGAGCTGGAAGAGCAGCCGGCCCAAGAGGCAGAAGAGTCCACACCAGCAGTACAGGAGGATCAACCCTCTGCTATTAGTGAGCCTGCCGTGCCCCTAGTGAGCCAAAGAGTGCGCAGACAGCTGCCCAGCTTACCCATAACACCTTCTACACCCTGTAGTGCAGGACCAGTTAGTGAGCTCCGTAGGTCCACTAGAGTCACTAGAGGTCAGATGCCCGCTCGCTGGAGAATCTAAACCAATGCACTGTAAAGTTGACTGTTTATTGAAAAATGTTTATGGTTTATGTTTGTTGCCTGTTACTAATTATGTTTCTCAGTTACCCTGCAGATTTATTTGGACTAACAGGTTATGGACACTGGATAACCGGAACAGTTTTGTAGATAGTTGCACCTTGGTGCCTCTTGCGAAGATGGTCGCAGAAGAGAAAACCTGTCTGGCGTGGCCTCCTTGCGGCCCAAAGTAGTTAGTCTACCCTTGCAGCCACGCCCAAGGACAACGCAAGGGGTTTGCTTTGGACAGGTCCCCTATTCTGTGCCAAGACTTCGCCTTGTTGGGTGATATGGACACCCGGTCACGGAAGCGCCGTGACCTCTACAGACTAAAGCTTCTTGTAAATATGTTGTCTTGTTATTGTTATACCTTGTATTTATGTTTCTTCAAAAATGTGTTTAGTCCCGGAGTACTAAAATTTACTAGGGGGGAATGTGACACCCCAGGGGTCTGGTTGCCGCAGTAATAGAGATATTATGTCTGAGAGCAAGTGGGAGGTTTCTCTGGTCAGGATCCCTAAACATGCAACACGGTCCGCCCAGACCTGGGAGGGGAGGAATCTACCCTTATAAACTGGGTCTGGGGCGGGATTAGAGCAGTCAGAGTGAAGCTGCAGACAGAGACAGAGTCTGGACAGGGAAAGGAAGAACAGGAGCTCTGTAGGAGCAGTAGCAGAAGTCCAGGGGCTAGAGCTGAGCAGAGATATAGCTCGCCCTGGACGAAGACACTAAAACCGGACACAGGAGTCCGAGGCTGTGGGGACTGATCTACACCCAGCAGCAGAAACCAGCCGGCAGGGGATTCCAGGTCCTCTGGCCATAGAAGCCCGGAGGCTCAGTCACAGAGAAGGGACCAGCGCCGCCATCGTGGAGCGGAGGCTAACAGAAGGCCCCAAGTCACCAGCCATACGGGTGAGCACCACACGGTATACTCAGGGACGTGGGCTACTTGTAACCGCTGACAGCAAGGTAGCCAGGAAGAGTGCAGATTAACGGGGAGGCCTACAACTCCACCTGGCCAGGGGAACTCCTGCTTGCTCGCAGACTGACCAGGCCCCTTATACTAGCCAGTACTCCCGGGAGGGTCTGCCTTGTACCATCAGTAAAGACCCTGAACTGCACCACACGTCTCTGTGATTCCTTGTCGCACCAGCACCATCAGCACTGGGACCCTCACACCATCACTCCCATCATCCACATTAGCTGCCCTGAGGCAATACTCCTCCCGTGGGGAGTTATCCCATACTCGGCTGCGCAACCAACATCAGCCTCAGCGGTCGGCAGCGCAGCGGCGGTCCCCACTGACCGCAATCCACGGGTGGCGTAGTCGGACACTTATTACAACATTTAGACTGCCACTGGTTTGACCACCCTGGGCACGGACCGGGTCACCGCCACGGAGAACTACAACCCCCAGCGATCCGGCTCCGGGTATTCCCCCTGCACAGCAGCAGCAGCACAGGCCCAGGGGGCGCGTCACAGGGACTGGCACAGGGTGGAGACAGTGCAGGGACTGGCACTGGGTGGAGACAGTGCAGGGACTGGCACAGGGTGGAAACAGTGCAGGGACTGGCACAGGGTGGAGACAGTGAAGGGACTGGCACAGGGTGGAGACAGTACAGGGACTGGCACAGGGTGGAGACGGTGCAGGGACTGGCACAGGGTGGAGATGGTGCAGGGACTGGCACAGGGTGGAGACAGTGCAGGGACAGGCACAGGGTGGAGACAGTGCAGGGACTGGCACAGGGTGGAGACAGTGCAGGGACTGGCACAGGGTGGAGACAGTGCAGGGACTGGCACAGGGTGGAGACAGTGCAGGGACTGGCACAGGGTGGAGACAGTGCAGGGACTGACGCAGGGTGAAGATGGTGCAGAGACTGACGCAGGGTGGAGACAGTGCAGGGACTGGCACAGGGTGGAGATGGTGCAGGGACTGGCACAGGGTGTTGACAGTACAGGGACTGGCACAGGGTGGAGACAGTGCAGGGACTGACACAGGGTGGAGACAGTGAAAGGACTGGCACAGGGTGGAAACAGTGCAGGGGACTGGCACAGGGTGGAGACAGTGCAGGGACTGACGCAGGGTGGAGACGGTGCAGGGACTGGCACAGGGTGGAGACAGTGCAGGGACTGGTGCAGGGAGCAGACAGTGTAGGGACTGGCGCAGAGTGGATATGGCGCAGGGACTGGCACAGGTTGGAGACAATGCAAGGAGTTGCACAGGGTGGAGATGGTGTAAGACTGGTCAGATAGAAAAGCCTTATGGCTGCACATCACTGGTCACCAGGTGGTGGTCTTCTGCTTCCAGAGGTCTCCTCGTTGTATTCAGCACTGGTCCGATGGTCAGCTGGCTCAGATATACGGTAAAAACTCCTCTGCTTGTGCTGTGATTGTGCGGCGGGAGGAATCATTTGTTTTTCAGGAGATTGGGAAAGCTGGGTGACCTCCTATTTGGGGATAATAACCTGTTGGGTGGATGACGGCCTCCTCTTTGGGGATAATAACCTGCTGAGTGGATGACAGCCTCTTTTTTGGGGATAATAACCTGCTGGGTGGATGACGGCCTCCTCTTTGGGGATAATAACCTGCTGGGTGGATGACGGCCTCCTCTTTGGGGATAATAACCTGCTGGGTGGATGACGGCCTCCTCTTTGGGGATAATAACCTGCTGGGTGGATGACGGCCTCCTCTTTGGGGATAATAACCTGCTGGGTAGATGACGGCCTCCTCATTGGGGATAATAACATAATAACCTGCTGGGTGGATGATGGCCTCCTCTTTGGGGATAATAACCTGCTGGGTGGATGACGGCCTCCACTTTGGGGATAATAACCTGTTGGGTGGATGAGGGCCTCCTCTTTGGGGATAATAACCTGCTGGGTGGATGACGGCCTCCTCTTTGGGGATAATAACCTGCTGGGTGGATGATGGCCTCCTCTTTGGGGATAATAACCTGCTGGGTGCATGACGGCCTCCTCTTTGGGGATAATAACCTGCTGGGTGGATGACGGCCTCCTCTTTGGGGATAATAACCTGCTGGGCAGATGAATGCCTCTTTTTTGGGGCTAATAACCTGCTGGGTGGATGACGGCCTCCTCTTTGGGGATAATAACCTGCTGGGTGGATGACGGCCTCCTCTTTGGGGATAATAACCTGCTGGGTGGATGACGGCCTCCTCTTTGGGGATAATAACCTACTGGGTGGATGCCGGCCTCCTCTTTGGAGATAATAACCTGCTGGGTGGATGACGGCCTCCTCTTTGGGGATAATAACCTGCTGGGTGGATGACGGCCTCCTCTTTGGGGATAATAACCTGCTGGGTGGATGACGGCCTCCTCTTTGGGAATAATAACCTGCTGGGTAGATGACGGCCTCCTTTTTGGGGATAATAACCTGCTGGGTGGATGATGGCCTCCTCTTTGGTGATAATAACCTGCTGGGCGGATGGCGGCCTCCTCTTTGAGGATAATAACCTGCTGGGTGGATGACGGCCTCTTCTTTGGGGATAATAACCTGCTGGGTGGATGACGGCCTCCTCTTTGGGGATAATAACCTGCTGGTTGGATGACGGCCTCCTCTTTGGGGATAATAACCTGCTGGTTGGATGCTGGCCTCCTCTTTGGGGATAATAACCTGCTGGGTGGATGACGGCCTCCTCTTTGGGGATAATAACCTGCTGGGTGGATGACGGCCTCCTCTTTGGGGATAATAACCTGTTGGGTGGATGACGGCCTCCTCTTTGGGGATAATAACCTGCTGGGTGGATGACGGCCTCCTCTTTGGGGATAATAACCTGCTGGGTGGATGACGGCCTCCTCTTTGGGGATAATAACCTGCTGGGTGGATGCCGGCCTCCTCTTTGGGGATAATAACCTGCTGGGTGGATACCGGCCTCCTCTTTGGGGATAATAACCTGCTGGGTGGATGAATGCCTCTTTTTTGGGGCTAATAACCTGCTGGGTGGATGACGGCCTCCTCTTTGGGGATAATAACCTGCTGGGTGGATGACGGCCTCCTCTTTGGGGATAATAACCTGCTGGGTGGATGACGGCCTTCTCTTTGGGGATAATAAGGTGCTGGGTGGATGCCGGCCTCCTCTTTGGGGATAATAACCTGCTGGGTGGATTACGGCCTCCTCTTTGGGGATAATAACCTGCTGGGTGAATGACGGCCTCCTCTTTGGGGATAATAACCTGCTGGGTGGATGACGGCCTCCTCTTTGGGGATAATAACCTGCTGGGTGGATGACGGCCTCCTCTTTGGGGATAATAACCTGCTGGTTGGATGCCGGCCTCCTCTTTGGGGATAATAACCTGCTGGGTGGATGACGACCTCCTCTTTGGGGATAATAACCTGCTGGGTGGATGACGGCCTCCTCTTTGGGGATAATAACCTGCTGGGTGGATGACGGCCTCCTCTTTGGGAATAATAACCTGCTGGGTAGATGACGGCCTCCTTTTTGGGGATAATAACCTGCTGGGTGGATGATGGCCTCCTCATTGGTGATAATAACCTGCTGGGCGGATGGCGGCCTCCTCTTTGAGGATATTAACCTGCTGGGTGGATGACGGCCTCCTCTTTGGGGATAATAACCTGCTGGGTGGATGACGGCCTCCTCTTTGGGGATAATAACCTGCAGGGTGGATGACGGCCTCCTCTTTGGTGATAATAACCTGCTGGGCGGATGGCGGCGTCCTCTTTGAGGATAATAACCTGTTGGGTGGATGACGGCCTCCTCTTTGGTGATAATAACCTTCTGGGTGGATGACGGCCTCCTCTTTGGGGATAATAACCTGTTGGGTGGAAGACGGCCTCCTCTTTGGGGATAATAACCTGCTGGTTGGATGACGGCCTCCTCTTTGGGGATAATAACCTGCTGGTTGGATGCTGGTCTCCTCTTTGGGGATAATAACCTGCTGGGTGGATGACGGCCTCCTCTTTGGGGATAATAACCTGCTGGGTGGATGACGGCCTCCTCTTTGGGGATAATAACCTGTTGGGTGGATGACGGCCTCCTCTTTGGGGATAATAACCTGCTGGGTGGATGACGGCCTCCTCTTTGGGGATAATAACCTGCTGGGTGGATGACGGCCTCCTCTTTGGGGATAATAACCTGCTGGGTGGATGCCGGCCTCCTCTTTGGGGATAATAACCTGCTGGGTGGATACCGGCCTCCTCTTTGGGGATAATAACCTGCTGGGTGGATGAATGCCTCTTTTTTGGGGCTAATAACCTGCTGGGTGGATGACGGCCTCCTCTTTGGGGATAATAACCTGCTGGGTGGATGACGGCCTCCTCTTTGGGGATAATAACCTGCTGGGTGGATGACGGCCTTCTCTTTGGGGATAATAAGGTGCTGGGTGGATGCCGGCCTCCTCTTTGGGGATAATAACCTGCTGGGTGGATTACGGCCTCCTCTTTGGGGATAATAACCTGCTGGGTGAATGACGGCCTCCTCTTTGGGGATAATAATCTGCTGGGTGGATGACGGCCTCCTCTTTGGGGATAATAACCTGCTGGGTGGATGACGGCCTCCTCTTTGGGGATAATAACCTGCTGGTTGGATGCCGGCCTCCTCTTTGGGGATAATAACCTGCTGGGTGGATGACGTCCTCCTCTTTGGGGATAATAACCTGCTGGGTGGATGACGGCCTCCTCTTTGGGGATAATAACCTGCTGGGTGGATGACGGCCTCCTCTTTGGGAATAATAACCTGCTGGGTAGATGACGGCCTCCTTTTTGGGGATAATAACCTGCTGGGTGGATGATGGCCTCCTCATTGGTGATAATAACCTGCTGAGCAGATGGCGGCCTCCTCTTTGAGGATATTAACCTGCTGGGTGGATGACGGCCTCCTCTTTGGGGATAATAACCTGCTGGGTGGATGACGGCCTCCTCTTTGGGGATAATAACCTGCAGGGTGGATGACGGCCTCCTCTTTGGTGATAATAACCTGCTGGGCGGATGGCGGCGTCCTCTTTGAGGATAATAACCTGTTGGGTGGATGACGGCCTCCTCTTTGGTGATAATAACCTTCTGGGTGGATGACGGCCTCCTCTTTGGGGATAATAACCTGTTGGGTGGAAGACGGCCTCCTCTTTGGGGATAATAACCTGCTGGTTGGATGACGGCCTCCTCTTTGGGGATAATAACCTGCTGGTTGGATGCTGGCCTCCTCTTTGGGGATAATAACCTGCTGGGTGGATGACGGCCTCCTCTTTGTGGATAATAACCTGCTGGGTGGATGCCGGCCTCCTCTTTGGGGATAATAACCTGCTGGGTGGATACCGGCCTCCTCTTTGGGGATAATAACCTGCTGGGTGGATGAATGCCTCTTTTTTGGGGCTAATAACCTGCTGGGTGGATGACGGCCTCCTCTTTGGGGATAATAACCTGCTGGGTGGATGACGGCCTCCTCTTTGGGGATAATAACCTGCTGGGTGGATGACGGCCTTCTCTTTGGGGATAATAAGGTGCTGGGTGGATGCCGGCCTCCTCTTTGGGGATAATAACCTGCTGGGTGGATTACGGCCTCCTCTTTGGGGATAATAACCTGCTGGGTGAATGACGGCCTCCTCTTTGGGGATAATAACCTGCTGGGTGGATGACGGCCTCCTCTTTGGGGATAATAACCTGCTGGGTGGATGACGGCCTCCTCTTTGGGGATAATAACCTGCTGGTTGGATGCCGGCCTCCTCTTTGGGGATAATAACCTGCTGGGTGGATGACGGCCTCCTCTTTGGGGATAATAACCTGCTGGGTGGATGACGGCCTCCTCTTTGGGGATAATAACCTGCTGGGTGGATGACGGCCTCCTCTTTGGGAATAATAACCTGCTGGGTAGATGACGGCCTCCTTTTTGGGGATAATAACCTGCTGGGTGGATGATGGCCTCCTCATTGGTGATAATAACCTGCTGGGCGGATGGCGGCCTCCTCTTTGAGGATATTAACCTGCTGGGTGGATGACGGCCTCCTCTTTGGGGATAATAACCTGCTGGGTGGATGACGGCCTCCTCTTTGGGGATAATAACCTGCAGGGTGGATGACGGCCTCCTCTTTGGTGATAATAACCTGCTGGGCGGATGGCGGCCTCCTCTTTGAGGATAATAACCTGTTGGGTGGATGACGGCCTCCTCTTTGGTGATAATAACCTTCTGGGTGGATGACGGCCTCCTCTTTGGGGATAATAACCTGTTGGGTGGAAGACGGCCTCCTCTTTGGGGATAATAACCTGCTGGTTGGATGACGGCCTCCTCTTTGGGGATAATAACCTGCTGGTTGGATGCTGGCCTCCTCTTTGGGGATAATAACCTGGTGGGTGGATGACGGCCTCCTCTTTGGGGATAATAACCTGCTGGGTGGATGACGGCCTCCTCTTTGGGGATAATAACCTGTTGGGTGGATGACGGCCTCCTCTTTGGGGATAATAACCTGCTGGGTGGATGACGGCCTCCTCTTTGGGGATAATAACCTGCTGGGTGGATGACGGCCTCCTCTTTGGGGATAATAACCTGCTGGGTGGATGCCGGCCTCCTCTTTGGAGATAATAACCTGCTGGGTGGATGACGGCCTCCTCTTTGGGGATAATAACCTGCTGGGTGGATGACGGCCTCCTCTTTGGGGATAATAACCTGCTGGGTGGATGACGGCCTCCTCTTTGGGAATAATAACCTGCTGGGTAGATGACGGCCTCCTTTTTGGGGATAATAACCTGCTGGGTGGATGATGGCCTCCTCTTTGGTGATAATAACCTGCTGGGCGGATGGCGGCCTCCTCTTTGAGGATAATAACCTGCTGGGTGGATGACGGCCTCTTCTTTGGGGATAATAACCTGCTGGGTGGATGACGGCCTCCTCTTTGGGGATAATAACCTGCTGGTTGGATGACGGCCTCCTCTTTGGGGATAATAACCTGCTGGTTGGATGCTGGCCTCCTCTTTGGGGATAATAACCTGCTGGGTGGATGACGGCCTCCTCTTTGGGGATAATAACCTGCTGGGTGGATGCCGGCCTCCTCTTTGGGGATAATAACCTGTTGGGTGGATGACGGCCTCCTCTTTGGGGATAATAACCTGCTGGGTGGATGACGGCCTCCTCTTTGGGGATAATAACCTGCTGGGTGGATGACGGCCTCCTCTTTGGGGATAATAACCTGCTGGGTGGATGCCGGCCTCCTCTTTGGGGATAATAACCTGCTGGGTGGATACCGGCCTCCTCTTTGGGGATAATAACCTGCTGGGTGGATGAATGCCTCTTTTTTGGGGCTAATAACCTGCTGGGTGGATGACGGCCTCCTCTTTGGGGATAATAACCTGCTGGGTGGATGACGGCCTCCTCTTTGGGGATAATAACCTGCTGGGTGGATGACGGCCTTCTCTTTGGGGATAATAAGGTGCTGGGTGGATGCCGGCCTCCTCTTTGGGGATAATAACCTGCAGGGTGGATTACGGCCTCCTCTTTGGGGATAATAACCTGCTGGGTGAATGACGGCCTCCTCTTTGGGGATAATAACCTGCTGGGTGGATGACGGCCTCCTCTTTGGGGATAATAACCTGCTGGGTGGATGACGGCCTCCTCTTTGGGGATAATAACCTGCTGGTTGGATGCCGGCCTCCTCTTTGGGGATAATAACCTGCTGGGTGGATGATGGCCTCCTCTTTGGGGATAATAACCTGCTGGGTGGATGACGGCCTCCTCTTTGGGGATAATAACCTGCTGGGTGGATGACGGCCTCCTCTTTGGGAATAATAACCTGCTGGGTAGATGACGGCCTCCTTTTTGGGGATAATAACCTGCTGGGTGGATGATGGCCTCCTCATTGGTGATAATAACCTGCTGGGCGGATGGCGGCCTCCTCTTTGAGGATATTAACCTGCTGGGTGGATGACGGCCTCCTCTTTGGGGATAATAACCTGCTGGGTGGATGACGGCCTCCTCTTTGGGGATAATAACCTGCAGGGTGGATGACGGCCTCCTCTTTGGTGATAATAACCTGCTGGGCGGATGGCGGCCTCCTCTTTGAGGATAATAACCTGTTGGGTGGATGACGGCCTCCTCTTTGGTGATAATAACCTTCTGGGTGGATGACGGCCTCCTCTTTGGGGATAATAACCTGTTGGGTGGAAGACGGCCTCCTCTTTGGGGATAATAACCTGCTGGTTGGATGACGGCCTCCTCTTTGGGGATAATAACCTGCTGGTTGGATGCTGGCCTCCTCTTTGGGGATAATAACCTGCTGGGTGGATGACGGCCTCCTCTTTGGGGATAATAACCTGCTGGGTGGATGACGGCCTCCTCTTTGGGGATAATAACCTGTTGGGTGGATGACGGCCTCCTCTTTGGGGATAATAACCTGCTGGGTGGATGACGGCCTCCTCTTTGGGGATAATAACCTGCTGGGTGGATGACGGCCTCCTCTTTGGGGATAATAACCTGCTGGGTGGATGCCGGCCTCCTCTTTGGGGATAATAACCTGCTGGGTGGATGCCGGCCTCCTCTTTGGGGATAATAACCTGCTGGGTGGATGAATGCCTCTTTTTTGGGGCTAATAACCTGCTGGGTGGATGACGGCCTCCTCTTTGGGGATAATAACCTGCTGGGTGGATGACGGCCTCCTCTTTGGGGATAATAACCTGCTGGATGGATGACGGCCTTCTCTTTGGGGATAATAAGGTGCTGGGTGGATGCCGGCCTCCTCTTTGGGGATAATAACCTGCTGGGTGGATTACGGCCTCCTCTTTGGGGATAATAACCTGCTGGGTGAATGACGGCCTCCTCTTTGGGGATAATAACCTGCTGGGTGGATGACGGCCTCCTCTTTGGGGATAATAACCTGCTGGGTGGATGACGGCCTCCTCTTTGGGGATAATAACCTGCTGGTTGGATGCCGGCCTCCTCTTTGGGGATAATAACCTGCTGGGTGGATGACGGCCTCCTCTTTGGGGATAATAACCTGCTGGGTGGATGACGGCCTCCTCTTTGGGGATAATAACCTGCTGGGTGGATGACGGCCTCCTCTTTGGGAATAATAACCTGCTGGGTAGATGACGGCCTCCTTTTTGGGGATAATAACCTGCTGGGTGGATGATGGCCTCCTCATTGGTGATAATAACCTGCTGGGCGGATGGCGGCCTCCTCTTTGAGGATATTAACCTGCTGGGTGGATGACGGCCTCCTCTTTGGGGATAATAACCTGCTGGGTGGATGACGGCCTCCTCTTTGGGGATAATAACCTGCAGGGTGGATGACGGCCTCCTCTTTGGTGATAATAACCTGCTGGGCGGATGGCGGCCTCCTCTTTGAGGATAATAACCTGTTGGGTGGATGACGGCCTCCTCTTTGGTGATAATAACCTTCTGGGTGGATGACGGCCTCCTCTTTGGGGATAATAACCTGTTGGGTGGAAGACGGCCTCCTCTTTGGGGATAATAACCTGCTGGTTGGATGACGGCCTCCTCTTTGGGGATAATAACCTGCTGGTTGGATGCTGGCCTCCTCTTTGGGGATAATAACCTGCTGGGTGGATGACGGCCTCCTCTTTGGGAATAATAACCTGCTGGGTAGATGACGGCCTCCTTTTTGGGGATAATAACCTGCTGGGTGGATGATGGCCTCCTCTTTGGTGATAATAACCTGCTGGGCGGATGGCGGCCTCCTCTTTGAGGATAATAACCTGCTGGGTGGATGACGGCCTCTTCTTTGGGGATAATAACCTGCTGGGTGGATGACGGCCTCCTCTTTGGGGATAATAACCTGCTGGTTGGATGACGGCCTCCTCTTTGGGGATAATAACCTGCTGGTTGGATGCTGGCCTCCTCTTTGGGGATAATAACCTGCTGGGTGGATGACGGCCTCCTCTTTGGGGATAATAACCTGCTGGGTGGATGACGGCCTCCTCTTTGGGGATAATAACCTGCTGGGTGGATGCCGGCCTCCTCTTTGGGGATAATAACCTGCTGGGTGGATACCGGCCTTCTCTTTGGGGATAATAACCTGCTGGGTGGATGAATGCCTCTTTTTTGGGGCTAATAACCTGCTGGGTGGATGACGGCCTCCTGTTTAGGGATAATAACCTGCTGGGTGGATGACGGCCTCCTCTTTGGGGATAATAACCTGCTGGGTGGATGACGGCCTCCTCTTTGGGAATAATAACCTGCTGGGTAGATGACGGCCTCCTCTTTGGGGATAATACCCTGCTGGGTGGATGACAGCCTCCTCTTTGCGAATAATAACCTGCTGCGTGGATGACGGCCTTCCCTTTGGGGATAATAACCTGCTGGGTGGATGACGGCCTCCTCTTTGGGGATAATAACCTGCTGGGTGGATGACGGCCTCCTCTTTGGTGATAATAACCTGCTGGGCGGATGGCGGCGTCCTCTTTGAGGATAATAACCTGTAGGGTGGATGACGGCCTCCTCTTTGGTGATAATAACCTGCTGGGTGGATGATGGCCTCCTCTTTGGGGATAATAACCTGTTGGGTGGATGACGGCCTCCTCTTTGGGGATAATAACCTGCTGGGTGGATGACGGCCTCCTCTTTGGGGATAATAACCTGCTGGGTGGATGACGGCCTTCTCTTTGGGGATAATAACCTGCTGGGTGGATGATGGCCTCCTCTTTGGGGTTAATAACCTGCTGGGTGGATGACGGCCTCCTCTTTGGGGATAATAACCTGCTGGGTGGATGACGGCCTCCTCTTTGGTGATAATAACCTGCTGGGCGGATGGCGGCGTCCTCTTTGGGGATAATAACCTGCTGGGTGGATGACGGCCTCCTCTTTGGGGATAATAACCTGCTGGGTGGATGACGGCCTTCTCTTTGGGGATAATAACCTGCTGGGTGGATGATGGCCTCCTCTTTGGGGTTAATAACCTGCTGGGTGGATGACGGCCTCCTCTTTGGGGATAATAACCTGCTGGGTGGATGACGGCCTCCTCTTTGGTGATAATAACCTGCTGGGCGGATGGCGGCGTCCTCTTTGAGGATAATAACCTGCTGGGTGGATGACGGCCTCCTCTTTGGTGATAATAACCTGCTGGGTGGATGACGGCCTCCTCTTTAGGGATAATAACCTGCTGGGTGGATGACGGCCTCCTCTTTGAAGATAATAACCTGCTGGGCGGATGGCGGCGTCCTCTTTGAGGATATTAACCTGTTGGGTGGATGACGGCCTCCTCTTTAGGGATAATAACCTGCTGGGTGGATGACGGCCTCCTCTTTGAGGATAATAACCTGCTGGGCGGATGGCGGCGTCCTCTTTGATTATAATAACCTGTTGGGTGGATGACGGCCTCCTCTTTGGTGATAATAACCTGCTGGGTGGATGACGGCCTCCTCTTTGGGGATAATAACCTGCTGGGTGGATGACGGCCTCCTCTTTGGAGATAATAACCTGCTGGGTGGATGACGGCCTCCTCTTTGGGGATAATAACCTGCTGGGTGGATGACGGCCGCCATATTGACTCTCACCCCAATTCTCCAGGCTTCTGCTTAGTGGGATTTTCGGTTGGGTCCTCCAGTAATGAACGTGTTCCCTCAGTGCAGGGAACTTCACAGACCAAGACGTCTTCTCCGTTCTCGTGGATATTCGGGAAGTTCAGCTGCTGCTAAAGGAAAAGGCGCAGATAAAAAAAAGTATTTTATCTGTTTCCTGCATGGAAAAATATGGAAAGAACAATGAGCTGCTGGGGGGGCACTTACTTCTGTGGATAAAACACTGTCACCTCTCCAGGATGATAATAGGGTCTTTGTGGGTGTCGAGTCAGGCGGAGGGCGCGGGGTGATCCGATCATGTCTGAGAATGTCTTACATGTATACCGGGGAGCAGACATGAGTTCATTGTATCAGTGCTCGCTCTATTAGGGGCTGCGGGATAATCAGCCATAAAAGGCGGCTCCGCATCAACAGACCCTATTGTCTTTTCTCCATACAAAGAATTCCATTCATCTTTCCGCAGAATGACTGCACTAAAGTTCACCCAGCGCCCCGGCCCCCAACACAATGGCTCCCAAAACAAAAGGGAGATTATTAGGTTAAAAAATGCAGCATCCTGTCCCCGCGCCCCCCCCCCCCCGCATCTATAACCCCATTCCCATCACATCTGGTAACCATGTGTGCCCAGGACTAATACCAGACACTGACAATTAGCACTGCTGGCTGCTCACCTCTGCGGGCGGGGGACCCCCGGCCCACCAGGGAATATCCAGCATGTCAGGAATTGTCCGAAGTCCAATATCAATGTGCGCACCAGAGAGAAAGACAGACAGACGATGGATGGATAGATGATAGATAGATAATAGATAGATGATAGATGATAGATAATAGATAGATAATAGATAGATGATAGATAATAGATAGATAATAGATAATACAGTTGTGCTCAAAAGTTTACACACCCCGGCAGAATTTTTCCTTTCTTGGCCTTGTTTCAGAGAATATGAATGACAACAAAAAAACTTTTTCTCCACTCATGGTTATTGGTTGGGTGAAGCCATTTATTGTCAAACTACTGTGTTTTCTCTTTTTAAATCTTAATGACAACTAAAAACATCCAAATGACCCTGATCAAAGGTTCCCATACCCCAGTTCTTAATACCGTGTATTGCCCCCTCTAACATCAATGACAGCTTGAAGTCTTTTGTGGCAGTTGTGGATGAGGTTCTTTATTTTCTCAGATGGTAAAGCTGCCCATTCTTCTTGGCAAAAAGCCTCCAGTTCCTGTAAATTCCTGGGCTTTCTGGCATGAACTGCGCGCTTGAGATTTCCCCAGAGTGGCTCAATGATATTGAGGTCAGGAGACTGAGATGGCCCCTCCAGAACCTTCACTTTGTTCTGCTGTAGCCAATGACAGGTCGCCTTGGCCTTGTGTTTTGGATCGTTGTCATGTTGGAACATCCAAGTACGTCCCATGCGCAGCTTCCGGGCTGATGAGTGCAAATTTGCCTCCAGTATTTGCTGATATCGTGCTGCATTCATCTTTCCTTCAACTTTTACCAAGTTTCCTGTGCCTTTGTAGCTCACACATCCCCAAAATATCAGTGATCCACCTCCGTGCTTTACTGTAGGAATGGTGTTCCTTTCATCATAGGCCTTGTTGACCTCTCTCCAAATGTAACATTTATGGTTGTGGACAAAATGTTTAATTTTGTCTCATCACTCCAAATTACCTTGTTGCAGAAGTTTTGAGGCTTGTCTCTGTGCTGTTTGGCGTATTGTAAGCGAGATACTTTGTGGCATTTGCGCAGTAATGGCTTTCTTCTGGCGACTCGACCATGCAGCCCATTTTTCTTCAAGTGTCTCCTTATTGTGCATCTTGAAACAGCCACACCGCTAGTTTTCAGAGAGTCCTGAATTTCAGCTGATGTTATTTGTGGGTTTTTCTTTGCATCTCGAACAATTTTCCTGGCTGTTGTGGCCGAAATCTTTGTTGGTCTACCTGACCGTGGTTTGGTTTTTACACAGCCCCTGATTTTCCATTTGTTAATCACAAATAATTTGGAGGTTCATGGCTGCTCTGGTTATGCTGTAATTTAAATGTAGTTTTTTACTTTTGGTCCAACAAGGGTTAATGTTAGTCTCTTGCTGGCAGCCTTTTGCTAGTGGTCAGCTGATGTTGGTTGGTGCCACTCCCACCACACTTTAAACAGCCACATGATCCATCAGCTGACCGCCGGTTATAGTTCATTCTATGCTGACCTCTTTGAAGGATCCAGTCTCTGGAGAAGCTGTGGTATCTGTTTCTATTGCAACGGTGAAGTTTTCTGTCAGATAGATAAGTGTATTTTATGTTGTTATCTTCCCATTGATTGTCTTCCCTTCCTTGTGTTGTCCTATTGTAGTCGTGAGACTAGTGTCTCACTGGCCTGAGCACTAGCCAGGTTAAGTCCAGGGCCAGCGAGAGCTTAGACACGTGATCGCGCTTGGGGGGGAAACACCCATCCAGGGACGATAGGGGACCTTAGGGACAGACACAGGTTGGTGTCAAGAGGTGTCCCTTCCTTTGTTCCCTACCTCTAGGGCCCTCCTTCTCCCTCTATCTCCCGTTGCATCCGTGTGTTGACACTGGTAGTTTTCTGTGGGAATGAGCTTGTCTCCAACCAGCCTGGAACATTTCCAGGGAATTATGGCTCTCCATGGTTTGGTATTGTCACCCAGTACCAGTAGCGAAGCCATCCACAATTTCCTTCTCAGGAATTTTATTTGGTAGACTGAGTGGCTGCCCAAACATTAGTTTCTCACAAAGGAGTTGAAGGCACTGAGTGGCAGTAGGTGAAAGTTTCTCCAGCATGACTTGTTTGTTATTGTTAGCTATCAGAGGGAGAACAGAGAGGACAGCATGATGGCTCAGTGGTTAGCACTGCAGCCTTGCAGCGCTCAGGTACGGGGTTCAAGTTCCATCAAGGACAACATCTGCAAGGAGCTTGTTTGTTCTCCCCATGATGGCATGGGTTTCCCCTGAGTTCTCCGGTTTCCTCCTCAGTAAAAAAGCAGCCATACAGTGTCCGGGAACCTTCACACGGACTTTTCTTAGCCAGGGCTGCTTCTCGGCAGGGTTGGACTGGCCCATCAGAGAACCGGTGAATCCTCCGGTGGGTCCTAGCTTCTCCTTCAGGAGAGTTCATAGCGCAAACCTTAGAGCTGCTAAGGGAGTCTTGATTGGGAGAGAAAGGTGGGCCCTCAGAATCATCCTTTGGAGGGTCCAATGTTCTTCAGTCTGACACTGCTTCCTGGTGAGAGTTGTATTTCACCACAGCGATATTCTTTAGCTCAGTGAAAGGACTGGCATAGAGGGAAACCATATCTACTCCGGCTGTCATTTCTCCCAGGAAGTCCTCTAATGCAGCTTGTTGCATCAGCAATGGCAGCCCGTCCATCAGCTCACACTTCTCGGTGGTGCTTCGACACACAAAGATCTTTCTTTACACCTTGAACTTCATGACTACAGAGTTGGTCAATGGCCTGATATGCAATGCATTTTGAGAAATAACGTGCATAAGCAAAGCCACGGTTTAAGCCACTGAAGATCATCATTAAGTGAAACTCATACAGCTTTCCCACAGACTGAAAGAGGGGTATCAAGACTTCCAAGACAGCCAAGACTTCCCTGTCCTCACAAAGAGGACAACTGTCCATGTTCTTCTCCTCCTCCTCATTATCACCAAATCCGCATTGAAATGAGATGAGGCTGGGCTGTGTAGCATCACCCTGTATAGTTCCTTGCTCCACCTGCAATGCCTCCTCTTTCATTGTGAGCAGCTAGCGTTTCAGTAGACAGAGAAGCGGGATGGTGATGCTAATTATGGCATCATCGCCGCTCACCATCTTGGTGGAGTCCTCAAAGTTTTGGAGGACGGCACAGATATCAGACATCCATGCCCACTCATCATCTTTTATGTGTGGAGGCTGACCTGAATTCCAACAGGCATGTTGAAGCTGGTACTCAACATCTGCCCTCTGCTGCTCACTAATCCTTCCCAACATCTGCAACGTTGATTTCCAACATGTGGTGACATCGCACACCCGTCGGTGAACTGGAAGCTGCAAACGCTGCTGAAGCACTGCCAGGGTGGCGAAAGCTGTAGCTGATTTTCTGAAATGGGCACACATGCGGCATACATTCACAAGCAGCTCTGGAAGATCTGGGTAGGTTTTGAGAAACCGCTAAACCACTAAGTTGAGCACATTTATTGCTTGCTTATCACTAATGTGTACCCCTGTGTGGAGAACAATATTAGCACCAAAAAATTAAAAGATGAAATATAGCCTGCTTTATATACCATGGTAGCAAGAAAACCAATTTCTATTTTATCTTGTGTACCCCTGTGAGAACAATATCTGCAACAAAAAATTAAAACATGAGATGTAACCTGCTTTATATACAACAGTGTGACAACAATATCTGCACCAAAGAATTAATTTCACTAGAGTAGAACCAGTTTAATGGGGACCGACACTTCTTCCACTACAGCCAACCCTGCAGATGGAGACCCAAGAAGGAGTGTTCACATTTCAAAAAATTAGGCCCTGACACCACCATTTCCGTGGCCAACAGATTGGAGATAGTAGAGTTGAATCTCTTAGCTTTGTCATGTGTAGGAGGAAACAATCTTTTACGTGATCACAACTGCGGGACCGAGGGCTGGCTGCAGTGCTGAGAGAGGGCAGAGTATGGTGAAATGGACAAACTGCTGGACAGTGAGTGAGATGCAGGTGGAGATGTTACGATGGATTGATAAAGATGTGGTGTGCTCTTTCTCTGAGATTGGTCAAAACCCGCAGGAATGTTCGCTTCTGTTACAGCTGATGGGCTCTCACTCAGTCTGACTGGAGCAGGTAAAGAACAGGAGGTTCTGCGGTGGGAAACCTGCGTGACAATATTTGGCACGGTAACAGAAGAGGAGGAAGAAGCAGCAGATGCGGTTGATGGGGCAGCTGATGGTTGTTGAGGTCTGCATTTTATCACACTGAGATTGCCAGTGTAAAGCATGTTGATTGCACATGTGAAGGTTCATGCATGTAGTAATAAAATTATTGCACTTTTTTCTTGCAAAGTTGGCAGATAGCGTGAATTGGCTCATCCCTTACAGTGTCAAAAAAGAGCCAGGCTAGGCAACCCTTGCATCCCCTGCGAGCGGCAGACCCGCGACCGCTGCTGGCCACAGCCACAGTTGTGGGTAAGGATGCAGTGCTCGTCGTGATTGCATCACTCAGTGTCTGCACCGTAGGATGCAATGTTAGCTCCTCGTCTTCCTCCTCCTCATATGAGCTACTCAGCTGCGTGCCTCTGGGTTCACACCAAGTGGGATACACAACCTCATCATCATCCAATGTATTATTTGAGTTTATCGTGTCTGTGTAGCCCTGTGGGGAGAACAATATCTGCCCCAAAGAATTTTAAGCTGAGATGTAGCCTGCTTTATATGCCAATTTTGAGTTTATCGTGTCTGTGTACCCCTGTGTGGAGAACAATATCTGCCCCAAAGAATTTTAAGCTGAGATGTAGCCTGCTTTATATGCCAATTTTGAGTTTATCGTGTCTGTGTACCCCTGCGTTGAGAACAATATCTGCACCGAAAAATTAATTTCACTAGAGTAAAAATATTATAATGGGGATCAACACCTCTTCCACTACAGCCAACTCAGCAGATGTAGACCCAACCAGGAGTATTCACATTTCAAAAAATTAGTGTTAACATCTGCAGCAGCAACAGCAAGCACTGAAGCCACACTAAACATATCATAGACTGCAATTATGCAAGATCAGTGCAGCACACTAAAAGCTACAGCATCGCCTAGTCTGTACAGTCTGCGATTGGGGTGCGAAAGTCCTTGGAGATCCATATTTGTTCATCTTGATGAAAGTTAGGCGGTCTACAATTTCAGGGGACTGCCTGCTGCGCTTATCCATCAGAATACCACTGAGAGAACGCTGGCTGCCGGGCATGAATAAACCTCCAAGGTGAGACAGGCGAGCTCAGGCCATTCATCCATTTTTGAAGACCAAAATGTAAGTGGGTCCACATCTTCCCTGATGGTATTCATATTGAGCTCTAGATACTCCTGCACCATCCTCTCCAGTCATTCACCACGTGTCAGACTTGTACTCTGTTGTGCTGGTGCACGATCTGGTCTAAAAAATGTGTGAAAGGACTCACAGAAATTGCTTCTGCCATGTACTCTACTGCTGCAGCTAATGTTTTGGCATTGATGAACTGAAGTGCCGGAGGTTGAAAGACTACAGCTGCGATGCACACTGTGTACCTCACTGCTATCTTGGGGAAAACCTCTCTTAAAGTTGCTTAAAAGCTGGTTTCGATACTTCAGCATTAGCGGGTCCCTTTCCAGGGCAGAAAGCATCTGGCAAAAATTACTCTTATAACGTGGATCTAAAAGAGTGGCAACCCAGTTTTCAGCACTATTTCGAATCATAACTATACGGGGATCATGTTGCAGATAGTGCACCAAGAAGGCACTCATATGTCGTGCTCTTCCATGAGGTTGAAGCCCACGCTGTGTTGGTGGCTGGGTAACTCTGATGCTTGCATCCTCCGTCCCCTGCCGCCAACCACGAACAACAGAGAGGGCCTAATTATCCTTTTCATCCTTTGACAGCTGCTCGCCTATCACCTATTCCTCATCCATTTGTTCCTCGACTCTTGCACCTTCACTAACAGTTTGTCTGGTATCACCTCACCAGTTCCCCTGGATCACAGTAATCCACCCTCCCTTGGCACCCTGAGATGTCCCCTACTGTATCACGTTAGCAACAGAAGAATTTTTTTTTTAGTGTGGATGAGGCCTGTATAACATAGGAGATATTCTCCAAACAATTTCAAACTCAGATCTAGCCTGCTGAATCACATTTGTCACAGAAAAAAAATATTTTTTTACTCTTGTTAGCAACAGAAAAAAATGGTTTGTTTGCCCAGTGTGCACACAGGTGAATTTTAATGCCACAAAATGACAAGGTGGCTTATGGCACGCAGCGTCAAGTTACTCACAGAAAAAAAATTTTTTTTTACTCTGCATGCAGCTGAATTCCACCGCCACAAAATGACAAGGTGGCTTATGGCGGACCATATGACATTTGTGACAGAAAAAAAAAATTTAGCAACAGAAAAAAATGGTTTGTTTATTCAGTGGGCACACAGCTTTATTTCAACGCCACAAAATGACAAGGTGGCTTATGGCATGCAGACTCACTTGTTACAGAAAAAAATAGATTTTTTAAGGGATACTTGTGCATGGAGCACAATAGAAGCAGTGCACAACAGAGTTCTAGGACTTGGGCCCTGCTGTCATAGTCTGGACATCAGTAATGGCATAAGAAATAAAAATCCGCTGGGAGGTCGATTTCACAGACACACAGGATAGTTATCTAAACTATCTGACTGAGAAGCAACCGCCTATCTAACTAGCTAAAATCTCTCAGTATGCAGGAGCAGACCAGGAGCAGCGTCTGTGACCAGTTATAAGCAGAAAATGGCGCTGACACAACATATCCACTCTTTATATAGAGAGGACATGTGATTTCAGCAGCCAATGGCACGAGTCTTTGTGTCTGGACAGAGTGGATGCTTTCTGCACCCTGATTGGCTAGCCGTGATTAGCACACATAAAGTTAGGGAAAAAGAAAAAGATTACAAGCACGGCGCTGCTCTCAGCATCTGTCAGCCCTCCCCCCAGCCCCTCCCCTCATCAAACATGCCCCCCCACTCATCATATACCAACAGTATGCTAGCCAAAGTGTTAAAAATACTTTAGTTGCAACGCAATAATTTCCCGCACTTTTTCACCGAATTTTACCGATTTTGCCGATTTCAAGAAAAAATGCTCGGGTTTCCGATCATAAATCCGAATGTGCCATATTCGTGCCGAATTTAAAACTTGCGATTGTTTTTCGAACATATTCACTCATCACTACCCATGACCCCTCTCTCATACAGATTTTTCCCCAGGAACCCTCTCTCGTACAGACTTTTCCCAGGAACCCTCTCTCGTACAGACTTTTCCCCAGGAACCCTCTCTCGTACAGACTTTTCCCTAGGAACCCTCTCTCGTACAGACTTTTCCCCAAAAATCCTCTCTCGTACAGACTTTACTCCAGGAACCGTCTCTCGTACAGACTTTTCCCCAGGAACCCTCTCTCGTACAGACTTTTCCCCAGGAACCCTCTCTCGTACAGACTTTTCCCCAGGAACCCTCTCTCGTACAGACTTTTCCCCAGGAACCCTCTCTCGTACAGACTTTTCTCCAGGAACCCTCTCTCGTACAGACTTTTCCCCAGGAACCCTCTCTCGTACAGACTTTTCCCCAGGAACCCTCTCTCGTACAGACTTTTCCCCAGGAATCCTCTCTCATACAGACTTTTCTGAAGGAACCTGTGTGTCCGTGTGTGTCACAAGTGTGGTAACCGTGTGCCGCCTATGTGCTGCATCAGGAGCACATGTACCGGCGCTTGGAAATCAGTGCACAGTTAGCGCTGTTCCCAAGCGCAAGGTGCTGAACGCTGCTCTCATCATTGTCCCCTGCTGGCGCTGTGATCAGCACCAGCAGGGACAATGATGAGGGTAGTAGTGTCTGCTCCCGCAGTGTCCACCTGTAAAAATAAGAATAAAATAAAAAATCCTTATACTCACCTGTCCTAAGTGTCTCCCGCTGTAATCCATGCGACCGATCAGCAGAGGAGCCAGGGAGAATTACTCCTGCAATGAGCGGACCCGGAGCTGGGCTCAGTGAGTGACAGACTTCTCCCCATGACCTCTTTCTTACACAGACTTCTCCCCATGACCTCTTTCTTACACAGACTTCTCCCCATGACCTCTTTCTTACACAGAATTCTCCCCATGGCCTCTTTCTTACACAGACTTCTCCCCATGACCTCTTTCTTACACAGACTTCTCCCCATGACGTCTTTCTTACACAGACTTCTCCCCATGACCGCTCTCTTACAGACTTCTCCCCATGACCCCTCTCTTCTACAGACTTCTCCCCATGACCCCTCTCTTCTACAGACTTCTCCCCATGACCTCTTTCTTACACAGACTTCTGCCCATGACCGCTCTCTTACAGACTTCTCCCCATGACCCCTCTCTTCTACAGGCTTCTCCCCATGACCCCTCTCTTCTACAGACTTCTCCCCATGACCTCTTTCTTACACAGACTTCTCCCCATGACCTCTTTCTTACACAGAATTCTCCCCATGACCTCTTTCTTACACATACTTCTCCCCTTGACCCCTCTCTTACACAGACTTCTCCCCATGACCCCTCTCTTACACAGACTTCTGCCCATGACCGCTCTCTTACAGACTTCTCCCCATGACCGCTCTCTTACACAGACTTCTCCCCATGACCGCTCTCTTACACATACTTCTTCCCATGACCTCTTTCTTACACAGACTTATCCCCATGACCTCTTTCTTACACGGACTTCTCCCCATAACTCCTCTCTTCTCCAGACTTCTCCCCATGACCCCTCTCTTCTACAGACTTCTCCCCATGACCCCTCTCTTCTACAGACTTCTCCCCATGACCTCTTTCTTACACAGACTTCTCCCCATGACCTCTTTCTTACACAGACTTCTCCCCATGACCTCTTTCTTACACAGACTTCTCCCCATGACCTCTTTCTTACACAGACTTCTCCCCATGACCTCTTTCTTACACAAACTTCTCCCCATGACCCCTCTCTTCTCCAGACTTCTCCCCATGACCTCTCTCTTCTACAGACTTCTCCCCATGACCTCTTTCTTACACAGACTTCTCCCCATGACCTCTTTCTTACACAGACTTCTCCCCATGACCTCTTTCTTACACAGACTTCTCCCCATGACCTCTTTCTTACACAGACTTCTCCCCATGACCTCTTTCTTACACAGACTTCTCCCCATGACCCCTCTCTTCTACAGACTTCTCCCCATGACCTCTTTCTTACACAGACTTCTCCCCATGACCTCTTTCTTACACAGACTTCTCCCCATGACCTCTTTCTTACACAGACTTCTCCCCATGACCTCTTTCTTACACAGACTTCTCCCCATGACCTCTTTCTTACACAGACTTCTGCCCATGACCGCTCTCTTACAGACTTCTCCCCATGACCCCTCTCTTCTACAGACTTCTCCCCATGACCCCTCTCTTACACATACTTCTCCCCTTGACCCCTCTCTTACACAGACTTCTCCCCATGACCGCTCTCTTACACATACTTCTTCCCATGACCTCTTTCTTACACAGACTTATCCCCATGACCTCTTTCTTACACGGACTTCTCCCCATAACTCCTCTCTTACACGGACTTCTCCCCATAACTCCTCTCTTCTCCAGACTTCTCCCCATGACCCCTCTCTTCTCCAGACTTCTCCCCATGACCCCTCTCTTCTACAGACTTCTCCCCATGACCGCTCTCTTCTACAGACTTCTCCCCATGACCGCTCTCTTCTACAGACTTCTCCCCATGACCGCTCTCTTCTACAGACTTCTCCCCATGACCGCTCTCTTACACATACTTCTTCCCATGACCTTTTTCTTACACAGACTTCTCCCCATGACCTCTTTCTTACACGGACTTCTCCCCATAACTCCTCTCTTACACAGACTTCTCCCCATGACCTCTTTCTTACACAGACTTCTCCCCATGACCTCTTTCTTACACAGACTTCTCCCCATGACCGCTCTCTTACACATACTTCTCCCCATGACCTCTTTCTTACACAGACTTCTCCCCATGACCTCTTTCTTACACAGACTTCTCTCCATAACTCCTGTCTTACAAAGACTTCTCCCCATGACCTCTTTCTTACACAGACTTCTCCCCATGACTGCTCTCTTACACATACTTCTCCCCATGACCTCTTTCTTACACAGACTTCTCCCCATGACCTCTTTCTTACACAGACTTCTCCCCATGACCCCTCTCTTGTACAGACTTCTCCCCATGACCCCTCTCTTGTACAGACTTCTCCCCATAACTCCTCTCTTACACAGACTTCTCCCCATTACCCCTCTCTTGTACAGACTTCTCCCCATGACCCCTCTCTTCTACAGACTTCTCCCCATGACCTCTCTCTTGTACAGACTTCTCCCCATAACTCCTCTCTTACACATACTTCTCCCCATGACCTCTTTCTTACACAGACTTCTCCCCATGACCTCTTTCTTACACAGACTTCTCCCCATGACCCCTCTCTTGTACAGACTTCTCCCCATAACTCCTCTCTTACACAGACTTCTCCCCATTACCCCTCTCTTGTACAGACTTCTCCCCATGACCCCTCTCTTCTACAGACTTCTCCCCATGACCTCTCTCTTGTACAGACTTCTCCCCATAACTCCTCTCTTACACATACTTCTCCCCATGACCTCTTTCTTACACAGACTTCTCCCCATGACCTCTTTCTTACACAGACTTCTCCCCATAACCCCTCTCTTACACAGACTTCTCCCCATTACCCCTCTCTTGTACAGACTTCTCCCCATGACCCCTCTCTTCTACAGACTTCTCCCCATGACCTCTCTCTTGTACAGACTTCTCCCCATAACTCCTCTCTTACACAGACTTCTCCCCATTACCCCTCTCTTGTACAGACTTCTCCCCATGACCCCTCTCTTCTACAGACTTCTCCCCATGAACCCTCTCTTGTACGGACTTCTCCCCATAACCCCTCTCTTAAACAGACTTCTCCCCATGACCTCTCTCTTACACAGACTTCTCCCCATAACCCCTCTCTTCTACAGACTTCTCCCCATGACCTCTCTCTTACACAGACTTCTCACCATTACCCCTCTCTTGTACAGACTTCTCCCCATAACTCCTCTCTTACACAGACTTCTCCCCATTACCCCTCTCTTGTACAGACTTCTCCCCATAACCCCTCTCTTACACAGACTTCTCCCCATGACCTCTCTCTTACACAGACTTCTCACCATTACCCCTCTCTTCTACAGACTTCTCCCCATAACTCCTCTCTTACACAGACTTCTCCCCATTACCCCTCTCTTGTACAGACTTCTCCCCATGACCTCTTTCTTACACAGACTTCTCCCCATGACCTCTCTCTTACACAGACTTCTCCCCATGACCCCTCTCTTACACAGACTTCTCCCCATGACCCCTCTCTTGTACAGACTTCTCCCCATAACCCCTCTCTTACACAGACTTCTCCCCATGACCACTCTCTTACACAGACTTCTCCCCATGACCCCTCTCTTCTACAGACTTCTCCCCATGACCACTCTCTTACAGAGACTTCTCCCCATGACCCCTCTCTTCTACAGACTTCTTCTCATGACCTTTCTCTTGTACAGACTTCTCCCCATAACCCCTCTCTTACACAGACTTCTCCCCATGACCCCTCTCTTCTACAGACTTCTCCCCATGAACCCTCTCTTCTACAGACTTCTCCCCATGACCCCTCTCTTCTACAGACTTCTCCCCATGAACCCTCTCTTCTACAGACTTCTCCCCATGACCTCTCTCTTCTACAGACTTCTCCCCATGACCCCTCTCTTCTACAGACTTCTCCCCATGACCTCTCTCTTCTACAGACTTCTCCCCATGACCCCTCTCTTCTACAGACTTCTCCCCATGACCCCTCTCTTCTACAGACTTCTCCCCATGACCTCTCTCTTCTACAGACTTCTCCCCATGACCCCTCTCTTCTACAGACTTCTCCCCATGACCCCTCTCTTCTACAGACTTCTCCCCATGACCTCTCTCTTCTACAGACTTCTCCCCATGACCTCTCTCTTCTACAGACTTCTCCCCATGACCTCTCTCTTCTACAGACTTCTCCCCATGACCTCTCTCTTCTACAGACTTCTCCCCATGACCCCTCTCTTCTACAGACTTCTCCCCATGACCTCTCTCTTCTACAGACTTCTCCCCATGACCTCTCTCTTGTACAGACTTCTCCCCATGACCTCTCTCTTCTACAGACTTCTCCCCATGACCTCTCTCTTCTACAGACTTCTCCCCATGACCTCTCTCTTGTACAGACTTCTCCCCATGACCTCTCTCTTCTACAGACTTCTCCCCATGACCTCTCTCTTCTACAGACTTCTCCCCATGACCCCTCTCTTCTACAGACTTCTCCCCATGACCCCTCTCTTCTACAGACTTCTCCCCATAACCCCTCTCTTACACAGACTTCTCCCCATAACCCCTCTCTTACACAGACTTCTCCCCATGACCTCTAACACTGACTTCTTTCTCCCCATGATCAGATTGCAGGAATTTCTGACCCTGTAAATACCTGTATAAACCATTGTTTCATTGTATCTGGCTGCATTAATTATTGTATCATTGTTTTTCCTTCTATTTTCTCCTTTCTTGATCCGCTGCGTCCTGCTCATTGAATGGCGGGCTGCAGTAAACAGCATCACATGCGGTCAGATGGGGGTCTCCTGCTCCTCCTGTCACATGCCTCAGTGCTGGCTTCGGCCACGCTGGACTGGGGGGGACGTGAGGGGCAGAGGATGCTGCTTCATTGTTGTATAATTCCAATATATTTGTGTCTCCGTTCTTCATAACGTTTCTGCTTGCTGTCAGCGAATGGTGCAATTATTGTTTACAGATGAGAAACTAGCATTGACCTAATATTGGTCACAGCTGAGAGCCGTTACAGTGTATCAGTGTAGTAAACCCTTTATGAAATCTGAATCTGTGGTATTTCGCATAGGGTCAGCAAGGGTGCTTATACTTATGCAACAATGCAGAATTGTGTAGGGACAGGGGACGGATTTGAATGCGGCTCAGACACTCGAGGCCTGAGTTCTGTGGCCGCATTAATGGGAATGTGACTGTTATACCATGTGACCTGGATGATGGGAGTTATCTCCGCAAAATTCATTAAACTTAATTGGAAGCAAAAGATATGCAACATAGTCACATGATCGGTGGGGAGAAGAGGCGCCGCAGCGCTAGCCCCCATAACCGGGGCATCAACTGATGTACAAAGCCACCACCATAAAGGCGATAGTCTGCTCCTCTGCAGGACGTGAGCAGGATCCCCGCGGATGTGCAGCCGGGGTCCCCGCGCCTTCACCACGGGCGTCAGCGTTAAATGCAGCCCTCTGTTCCCCGGGTCATACGTTTTCCTCCTTTTTCCAGCACTGTAACCGATTGTCCGGGGAGGACACAGAACACAAACCTCCTTTGTGTCTCTCCGCATTTCAGTCATCCATCACAAATCTGGTTATTTGCCCAAAAAGCCGCGTTCTGCTGATTGTGAAGTCTCCTATTCTTCTCCTCTCGGTTTCTAGTTTGGATTCTTCAGGGGGAACTAAAAAAAGATGAAAGTGTTTGTGCGGCTGACACAGAGGAATAGATCCGCATACTGGGGGTCTTTTATAAGCAGATGCTGCCCCCCCGAGCTGGCACGTATTGTTTGGAGCCATTGTTTCTACCTTCGTGCCAAGCGCAAACTAAGTTTCACGCTCCACCCAGCTCTACACACGAAGGGTCTAAAGTGGGTAACAGCTACCTGAGACCTCCGAGACCCCTGACCTGGGGTCTTCACTACAAGCCCCCTGCACCCAAAACACCGAAATGGGGGCATTAGTGTTATGTCACTAAAGTATTGTACCAGGTAAAGCCCTGCAACTTTCTAATATATTTGGGCCTGATTCATTAAGCCTGATGTCCTGCACTCCAGTCTTACTGAGCACTGACCACGTCCGGACCGCCCATAAAAGATAAATGTCCGGACCGCCCAAAGAAGACAAACGACCGGACCGCTCCAAAGAAGACAAACGACCGGACCGCCCATAGAAGTCAAACAACCGGACCGCCCAAAGAAGAAAAACGACCGGACCACCCATAAAAGATAAACGTCCGGACCGCCCATAAAAGGTAAATGACCAGACCGCCCATAGAAGACAAACGACCGGACCACCCATAGAAGACAAACAACCAGACCGCCCAAAGAAGACAAACGACCGGACCGCCCATAGAAGACAAACGACCGGACCGCCCATAGAAGACAAATGACCGGACCGCCCATAGAAGACAAATGACCGGACCGCCCATAGAAGACAAATGACCGGACCACCCATAGAAGACAAATGACCGGACCACCCATAGAAGACAAATGACCGGACCACCCATAAAAGATAAACGTCTGGACCGCCCATAAAAGATAAATGACCAGACCGCCCATAGAAGACAAACGACCAGACCGCCCATAGAAGACAAACGACCAGACCACCCATAGAAGGCAAACGACCAGACCGCCCATAGAAGACAAATGACCGGCCCACCCATAGAAGACAAGCGACTGGACCGCCCATAGAAGACAAGCGACTGGACCGCCCATAGAAGACAAGCGACCGGACCTCCCATAGAAGACAAACGACAAGACCACCCATAGAAGGCAAACGACTGCACCGCCCATAGAAGACAAACGACCGGACCGCCCATAGAAGACAAACGACTGGACCGCCCATAGAAGACAAATGACCGGACCGCCCATAGAAGACAAACGACTGGACCGCCCATAAAAGATAAAAAACTGGACCGCCAGTAGAAGACAAATGACCGGACCACCCATAAATGATAAACACCCAGGCAGTCTGAGTTCACTCTGCGATGACATTCTACATCACTGCATAGTAGAGTGAGGAGCGGGGATCTGTCTGTCAGACACAGCCTGACTCCCCATAGAGAAGGCAGGAAAGGTTTATTACCATCTCTGCCTTCCTGATCGCTGTATACAGACCGCTAAACAAGCGCTATATGTACAGTATAGGAAGCGCTAATGGCATGTCCTTCACTCTCCGGGGCGGGAGCGAAAAGACTGCCCCGAGAGAACACAAGAAACACTGCGACAAAACCAAAGAATGAGAGTAATTCACTGCAATCATATCACAGCTGTAATGCACACGCCCGAACTGACTGGCGTGTGCGTGTTTATGTAGTGATTCCACTGTGCCATGAACCGGAGAGTGCCTGGAGGGGCGTAACTAAGTATCTGCCCGATCCGACCAAGGTCGCACGACGGCATACGACGCCAGTGCACCAGGGAGGAACCGAGCAGAGGAACCAGGGTCTACTCCAGGTCAGACTCCGGACACGGCTGTTGACCCACACCGGAGAATACAGGAACAGGCAGACTAGAGCGCAGGCTGGGTAGGGTCCAGTACAGACTGGGAGACAAATTCGAAACCGCAGACGCGGCGGACAGAGCTGAGCAAAGCGAAAACCGCAGACGCGGCGGACAGAGCTGAGCAAAGCGAAAACCGCAGACGCGGCGGACAGAGCTGAGCAAAGCGAAAACCGCAGACGCGGCGGACAGAGCTGAGCTAAGCGAAAACCGCAGACGCGGCGGACAGAGCTGAGCAAAGCGAAAACCGCAGACGCGGCGGACAGAGCTGAGCAAAGCGAAAACCGCAGACGCGGCGGACAGAGCTGAGCAAAGCGAAAACCGCAGACGCGGCGGACAGAGCTGAGCAAAGCGAAAACCGCAGACGCGGCGGACAGAGCTGAGCAAAGCGAAAACCGCAGACGCGGCGGACAGAGCTGAGCAAAGCGAAAACCGCAGACGCGGCGGACAGAGCTGAGCAAAGCGAAAACCGCAGACGCGGCGGACAGAGCTGAGCAAAGCGAAAACCGCAGACGCGGCGGACAGAGCTGAGCAAAGCGAAAACCGCAGACGCGGCGGACAGAGCTGAGCAAAGCGAAAACCGCAGACGCGGAGGGAACAGGGCTCTGTTAACAAGGAACAGACTAGAAGGGAAAGGCAGAACCAGATACCCACAGGGTACTTGCAGAGAAGTAGCGAGTGGACCACAAACTCACAAACGGAAGTACAGTGACAACGAGCAGGAGTTAGGTACGAGTTCAGACTCTGCAGAAAAAGGAAAGGAACGGACATAGAGAAAAAACAGGTAAAAGATAGGAGAGAGTTCAGACTGGAACTGAGTGTACGGAGGAGACCGACACTGCAGCGGGATACAGGAGCGGGTCTGGGAATACGGCCCCCAGAGAGGCGGGACGAACAGGCAAGGAGCGTGTTCAGACTGGCCTGGAAATACAGCCTCCAGGAAGGCGGAACGAACAGGCAAGGAACGAGTACAGACTGCAGGTTAAGGTACACAGATAGGACACAGTACAGACATGGGAACAGATACTGCAAGACAGGTAACATAGACAGGACCTGGCATGTCAGAGACAAAAGCCAACTGACAGGGCAAGATGCTCAGGCATCAGTTAATTGGGGCAGCTGGTTTAAATACCAGGTGATAGACAGCAATAGGCTGAGGACACACAAGGGGTGTGCCTGCAGCAGGTACAAAAAGCAGGAAGTGATCGGGCGCCGCCCTTAAGCAGCAGACACAGAAGCAAACAGACAGCATGGAGGGAAGCCAGAGAGACACCCTGGACTGGAGATCAAGTGCGCGCTCTTGCACAGTGGGAGATGGACCACTATGCAAGGACGCCGCCAGGTATGTTACAACAGCCAACGAGAGGTCAGACTGTCCCATGCAGTCCTATGTAACACCACAGATAACACATGTAGTTGCTGTCACCTGCAGTCCTATGTAACACCACAGATAACACAGTGATAACTCTCTGAGTACAGATAATGTAGTAGCTGTCACCTGCAGTCCTATGTAACACCACAGATAACACAGTGATAACTCTCTGAGTACAGATAATGTAGTAGATGTCACCTGCAGTCCTATGTAACACCACAGATAACACAGTGATATCTCTCTGAGTACAGGTAATGTAGTAGATGCCACCTGCAGTCCTATGTAACACCACAGATAACACAGTGATAACTCTCTGAGTACAGATAATGTAGTAGATGTCAGCTGCAGTCCTATGTAACACCACGGATAACACAGTGATATCTCTCTGAGTACAGATAATGTAGTAGATGTCACCTGCAGTCCTATGTAACACCACAGATAACACAGTGATAACGCTCTGAGTACAGATAATGTAGATGTCACCTGCAGTCCTATGTAACACCACAGATAACACAGTGATAACTCTCTGAGTACAGATAATGTAGTAGCTGTCACCTGCAGTCCTATGTAACACCACAGATAACACAGTGATAACTCTCTGAGTACAGATAATGTAGTAGATGTCACCTGCAGTCCTATGTAACACCACAGATAACACAGTTATAACTGTCTGAGTACAGATAATGTAGTAGCTGTCACCTGCAGTCCTATGTAACACCACAGATAACACAGTGATATCTCTCTGAGTACAGATAATGTAGTAGATGTCACCTGCAGTCCTATGTAACACCACAGATAACACAGTGATAACGCTCTGAGTACAGATAATGTAGATGTCACCTGCAGTCCTATGTAACACCACAGATAACACAGTGATAACTCTCTGAGTACAGATAATGTAGTAGCTGTCACCTGCAGTCCTATGTAACACCACAGATAACACAGTGATAACTCTCTGAGTACAGATAATGTAGTAGATGTCACCTGCAGTCCTATGTAACACCACAGATAACACAGTTATAACTGTCTGAGTACAGATAATGTAGTAGCTGTCACCTGCAGTCCTATGTAACACCACAGATAACACAGTGATATCTCTCTGAGTACAGATAATGTAGTATGTCACCTGCAGTCCTATGTAACACCACAGATAACACAGTTATAACTGTCTGAGTACAGATAATGTAGTAGCTGTCACCTGCAGTCCTATGTAACACCACATATAACACAGTGATCACTCTCTGAGTACAGATAATGTAGATGTCACCTGCAGTCCTATGTAACACCACAGATAACACAGTGATACCTCCCTGAGTACAGATAATGTAGTAGATGTCAGCTGCAGTCCTATGTAACACTACAGATATCACAGTGCTAACTCTCTGAGTACAGATAATGTAGTATATGTCACCTGCAGTCCCATGTAAGAGCACAGAACACACAGTGTACAGGTGTGGTGCCGTGTGACAGTCCCGGCTTTGCTACATTTGCTCTTTCTCTGGGGTCACACAGAGGACTGATAACTTCTCGGCGTCTTTCTTGCCGCAGTTTGCAGATCTTCCTCCTCTTCGGTGAGCTCCTCGCCTCCCCCCTGTGCTGCTGCCGCCGCCGCCGCACTGTTTTAGGTCGGTTGATTGAAGGTTATTTTGGTAGTGCCGCCTTTGTGTGTAATTATTTGTCATTGTGCCGTTATTTTGTGCTCGGCATCAGTCAGATGTTTTGTTTTCTTCCCGTCACTTACAGTTTTGACCCTTGACAGTCGCAGCTGCAGGGAACGCATTGCGCCAGCCCACCCGGACACAATCGTAACTGATTGAACTTGCTGACTACGACACTTGCTGCGCGAGGATTTCTTCACTTTTTCAGGCTGCTCCGCGGAACAAAGGTTGGGATGAAATTACCGAGAAAAACAAAGAGCGTAGATGAGCGCCACCGCCGCCATCCGCCAAAAATACATCCACCATGTGCCGTTATGTAAGGCGAGAATTGTGCCCGAGAGGCCGGAGATCACAAGGAAAGTTTCCAACAAGTGGCTGGAAATAAAAGTGTGACCTGCCGTGGCTTAGGTTGGGGCATGCAGTGATTGTGGCCACATTGCCCCCCCTCTACAGCTCTGTGCAACAAGAAAGTGCCCAAAGCATACCGCCACACAGTGCTTGAAATAAGAGTGCCGTATAGTGTCAGAATAATAGTATCCAATAATGCTGCCACATAGTGCTGAAGCTGCAGTGACACGCACATTGGCGTGTTTGCTTCTGATTGGTGCAGCATTAACACTCCGATGGGGGCCCAACAGCAACTTTACTCCGAAGATGCTTGATGGTTGCGCTGGAGAGGGTCCGTACTTGGCGGTTACAAAGCTCCGGCAGGTGGGAAGTACAAGACCCAGAGGAAACCCTTCCTGCAAACTCTGATACCTTTGTATCAAAAACGCAACAAAAAGACAAAGCAGAGAGCAACAATGTAACCCAGCAGCGTGCGCCCCTCCCTCGCCTCTGCCGCCTCTGAACATCGTGTACGGTCGGAGGCCGCGGCGAGCGCCGAACACGGGATCAATATGTTTTTTTTCTTGTAATATCCATCGAGTCTGAATCCGTGAAGAGGAAGAGTCTGCAGGTAACGATGTGTCAGCGCCGAACCTCAGACGTCAGGGATCGCCACTGCAGGGAATCGCAGGATTTACGGTGACTTTTGATGTCTTCTGTATTGGTCTCCTGTCATTGCACACTGTGCACACTAGGCATTCGCATCTGCTTTTTGCCTCGTTTTTGTGTTTTTTTTTTCATTTGGGCACAGTTCTTTTAATTTGCGCCTTTTTTTTTAAAGCCTTTGTGGGTGGAGTTTAGATTTTCCAGGTAATTACGTTTGATTCATCATTTGCAACTTTTCGAAAAGTCACAAAATTTGTCGCAAATATCGCCAGTACCACCCTGACTGGTTTTGTATGTACAGTTGTGGCGAGAAATTTTTGCTTCCATTTTTAAAAAGTGACAATTTAACTCCAGATTGTTATAAAGAGCAATCAACTGAATTTCCAAAAGTTTGCAAAGTCTTGTCGTTCCATGAAAAGCAACTTAATCACGTAAACCCCCATTTCCACTGAATTTCTGCCCTGCCACAAAATGAGCAGAGATCAAATCAGTAATCTTCTGTTTAGCTCCGGAGAAAGTGTTAACGAGGACAAGGCAGCTGATATCACGCTGTCATGTGACTGAATTATAAGAGCAGACTGGTGGCTTTATAATGGGGCTGGTGTCTGAGATCATTGTCTTCTTCTGTTATTCATGGTTACCTCCACTGAAACATGTTCAGTCAGTGTTGCATTAAAAAGGCTTTACAAGCAAGGGCATTGCTGCTTGTAACATTGTTCGTAAATCAACCATTTATCAGATCATTAAGAACTTCAAAAGAGAGAGGTTCAATTGCTGTGCAGAAGACTTTAGAGTACTAAAGAAACTCCAGAAACTGTCAGGACCACCTTCTAAGGAAGATTCAGCATTGGGAAAGGTTCTCCATCAGTGCAGAGCTTGCTCAGAAATGGCAGCAGGCAGGAAGGAGTCAGTGCATCTGCTCGCACAGTGAGGTGAAGTCCTTTGGAGGCTTATCTGGTGTCAGGAAGGGAAGCAAAGAAGCCACTTCTCTCCAAGTAAAACATCAAGGACAGACTGATATGCTGCATGAAGTATAGGGATTGGACTGCAGAGGACAAGGGGGGAGGCGGGGGGCGGGGGGGGGGGTGAGAAAACGTAATTTTCCCTAGTGAAGCCCCTCAGACTTTTTAGGGCATCGGGAAGAAAGATTGTTCATAGCAGAGACGCTGACACTGACATAATTCCTGTGTCTACTTCAATGGACTGTCAGCTTCTTAAGCTTGTTGTTGCCTCTTCTCTGTGGATGCCCGCCAAAAGTGCGGGACCACTGTTGGGGGTAGTCTGCCCTGGAAGCACCAAAATCGCAGCTGCTCTAATGCCGGTGAGCAAGCGGAAGGATGAGACTGTGTAATGTTCCACCATCTTGGGTATTTGCTGGGACTGTTCTATCTGTTTATTGTCTGTTGGTGGTTCAGTAAAGTATTGCCGCACTGTGTTACCCTCACCCTGTGTTGTCTGAGTAGTATTAAGCCCACGGGGAAGGAGAGCAGGCGTTCAGTGGGATGAGCCTTGGTCCATGCGGTCTTTCTAAAGACAGCCGGGCCAGTTGACGAGAGCACCCACTGACTCTCGTGTCTATACAGAGTGGGTCTCTCACAATGTGTGGAGGCTTCTCATTCATGGAGGGGGTCTCTCACAATGTGTAGGGGCTTCTCATCCATGGAGGGGGATCACTCGCAATGTGTCGGGGCTTCTCATTCATGGAGGGGATCACTCACAATGTGTGGGGGCTTCTCATCCATGGAGGGGATCACTCACAATGTGCGGGGGCTTCTCATCCATGGAGCTGATCACTCACAATGTGTGGGGGCTTCTCATCCATGTAGGGGCTCACTCACAATGTGTGGGGGCTTCTAATCCATGTAGGGGCTCACTCACAATGTGCGGGGGCTTCTAATCCATGTAGGGCCTCACTCACAATGTGCGGGGGCTTTTAATCCATGGAGGGGTCACTCACAATGTGCGGGGGCTTCTCATCCATTCATCCATGGAGGGGGTCACTCACAATGTGCAGGGGCTTCTCATTCATGGAGGGGGCTCGCTCACAATGTGTGGGGGCTTCTCATCCATTCATCCATGGAGGGGGTCACTCACAATGTGCAGGGGCTTCTCATCCAAGGAGGGAGTCACTCACAATGTGCGGGGGCTTCTAATCCATGTAGGGGCTCACTCACAATGTGTGGGGGCTTCTCATCCATGGAGGGGATCACTCACAATGTGCGGGGGCTTCTCATCAATGGAGCTGATCACTCACAATGTGTGGGGGCTTCTCATCCATGTAGGGGCTCACTCACAATGTGCGGGGGCTTCTAATCCATGTAGGGGCTCACTCACAATGTGCGGGGGCTTGTAATCCATGTAGGGCCTCACTCACAATGTGCGGGGGCTTTTAATCCATGGAGGGGTCACTCACAATGTGCGGGGGCTTTTAATCCATGGAGGGGTCACTCACAATGTGCGGGGGCTTCTCATCCATTCATCCATGGAGGGGGTCACTCATAATGTGCAGGGGCTTCTCATCCATGGAGGGGGCTCACTCACAATGTGTGGGGGCTTTTCAGCTAAGGAGTGGCTCATTCACAATGTGTGGGGGTTTCTCATCCATGGAGGGGTCACTCACAATGAGCTGGGGCTTCTCATCCATAGAGGGGTCACTCACAATGTGTGGGGGCTTCTCATCCATGGAGGCGGTCACTCACAATGTGTGGGGTTTTCTCATCCATGAAAGGGGTCTCTCACAATGTGCGGGGGGCTTCTCATTGATGGAGGGGATCACTCACAATGTACGGGGGCTTCTCATCCATGGAGGGGGTCACTCACAATGTGCGGGGCTTCTCATCCATGGAGGGGGTCACTCACAATGTGTGGGGGCTTCTCATCTATGAAGGGGTCACTCACAATGTGAAGGGGCTTCTCATCCATGGAGGGGATCACTCATAATGTGCAGGGGCTTCTCATCCATGAAGGGGGTCTCTCACAATGTGCGGGGGCTTCTCATCCATGGAGGGGGCTCATTCACAACATGTGGGGGCTTCTCATCCATGAAGGGGGTCTCTCACAATGTGCGGGGGCTTCTCATCCATGAAGAGAGTCTCTCACAATGTGCGGGGGCTTCTCATCCATGGAGGGGGTCACTCATAATGTGCAGGGGCTTCTCATCCATGAAGGGGGTCTCTCACAATGTGCGGGGGGCTTCTCATCCATGGAGGGGGCTCATTCACAACGTGTGGGGGCTTCTCATCCATGAAGGGGGTCTCTCACAATGTGCGGGGGCTTCTCATCCATGAAGAGAGTCTCTCACAATGTGCGGGGGCTTCTCATCCATGGAGGGGGTCACTCATAATGTGCAGGGGCTTCTCATCCATGAAGGGGGTCTCTCACAATGTGCGGGGGCTTCTCATCCATGGAGGGGGCTCATTCACAACATGTGGGGGCTTCTCATCCATGAAGGGGGTCTCTCACAATGTGCGGGGGCTTCTCATCCATGGAGGGTGTGATGATACAGCTTAAAATCTGAATAAGCCAGACAATTAGATTAGATAAGCCAAGAGAAATACACTATTGTGTTTAAATTGACTTGTATATTTTTGTGTATTTCTAAAGGACAGACCAGTATTTACATAACCCTGATTGCTGTCTCCTCTTGGTTAGGTGAACATTGTTGTTTGTTACTATTAGTGTTGAGCGAATTTGTTCGGCATTTCAAATTCGTGTTCGTGTGCGGGGTTCCAAATTGTTCGCACCAAAAAATCGGCTCCGCCCTTGAACATCCCTGATTTGCCAAGCTCTTACGCAGATGTCATCAAATTTGCTCAACACTAGATACTATGTTAATTACATATTATACTAAGTCAGCTGAAAGTTTATTTACAATAGCCCCTGTGATACCAACTATGTAAATAGATTAGCTCAAACAACGAGAGCTAAGCCATGTGAGTAATGCCCTCCCTAACCCCTTACCTGTGACTGATGACCTTTATATGTAAATATGAAAAGGGAGTTTCTGTCCTGCAGCTAGGAGACTTGGGACAGAGAATCAAGGAGAAGCAAGAGGACACACAGACTCTGAGACCATCAGCTTGGAAGAATGGATTTTACCTAAAGATACACAGATTTGGATTCTACATGATTCCAGCCTAAGGGTTTCGGCCCTCACTGGAAAGATACGGATCTTCTCCATTAACCATCAGAGAGACCATGGATACATTTTGAGGAGACCAGGTTGGGACGAAGAAGTCATGTGGCCCCATGGATATGTTGTTTGGGGTTGCCAGGTCGGATCCACCGGTCTCCTGGAACCCATGGAGACATTCGGAGAAGCCAGATTGGGACCCATCGGTCATCTGGCCCCATGGAAACTCTCGGAGAGGCCAGGGTGGGACCCTCGAGTCTCTTGGTCTTGTACCTCGATGGACTGCTAGCTTCCTAAGCTTGCTGCTACCTTCTTTCTGTGGGGGCCCGCCAGAAGCGGGTGCCACTGGTTGAGGTAGTCGGCCCCGGAAGTCTCCAAAGTCGCAGCTGTTCTATCTCAGGCGGGCGGAGAAGGAAGAGTGAGGACTGTGTAATTTTGCACCATCTTGGGTATTTGCTGGGACTGTTCTATGTGTTTATTCTCTGCTTTGTGGTTCAGTAAAGTATTGCCACGCTGTGTTACCCTCACCCTGTGTTGTCTGAGTGGTATTACACCCACGGAAGACTCCGGGTCTTCATCACTCACAATGTGCGGGGGGCTTCTGATGCGCCCCCTGGGCCATGGGGTACTCGGTGCCGGGCCGGTCGTTGCTAGGGGAGATGTCACAGTGGCGGTGACCCAGTCCTTGACCCAGGGCGGTCAATCAAAAGGGGGAATATTTACAGGGGATTTTATAGTTTTAAATATATAGTTCGTGACGCCACCTGTGGTATGCGGCTATATGGAGCCGCCGCTGCTGTACAGATCCTCTGGAGCTGATGATGACGCAGCAGAGTTGGTTCAGCTCTCCACAGGCAGAGCTAAGCTCCAGGGCAGTAGATGGTGATGCTGGGTGTTGTAGTGCAGGGGTGATGGCACAGCAGCAATAACAGACAGAGGCAGTGGGGTGCAGTCTTCAGGGTTTTTACTCACGGTTGTTGCAGTCCAAGTTACAGGTACCGGTGTAACTTCCCTCATCGTGCTGCGCTTACTCAGGGAGGGGTTCAGCCAACCCACAGGTAGATCCGGAGTATTTAGCAAGACCCCCTTCTGTGTGTTCTCCCTCTCTGGCCGTCTCCCTGCACCTCACACCTAGTGTCCCAATCCGGTACCCGCGGGCCTTGCCGGGGGACGTCTGTTCCGTCCCCTGGGTCCTCTATGGCTACCTTCGTGGTGAGACTGATATAGACTGTTGGCTGCAGGACTTGAAATACTGCAGCCTCCGGTTTCTAGTTGAGACATAAAGTTCTCTGCTAGTTGAGGGACCGGTCCCCTTTGTGTGGCCTGACCCCTCCACCTCCTGGAGGATTCGGGCATACGGGTGGCCTTCAGCACTGCCCGTACCCCTGGGGTCCCTTCCTAGTTCCTGGAGCCTTCCTCCTGCTCCTCTCTCCTTCACAGCCTTGGGCTTCTCACTAGGCCCTCCTCCCTGAGCAGAGCTCCTGCTGAGCTCCTGCTCCACACACTCTCCTCCTCTGCCTAACTTCACTTCTCACTGACTCTGCTAACAAGATGGTTCCCTCTTTTATATCACTTCCTTTCCTGTGCTCCCCTAAACTACGTCCTCCACCCACACCCACTACATAGTTCCACCCTTCAGCTAGGGACCAGGGACTGTGCTCTCCCTTAGGAGCAATCTCGCCCTGCCCCCACTGAAGTGGATGTGTTGGATGCAGGTGTTAGGGTCCCGGGCAGCATTCCATCCTTACCTGAGAGTGGGATACCACACCTCTGGGTGAGATGCAGTACCTCTGTGGCGACCGAACCCTCAGGGGCGCCACACTTCTCATCCATGGAGGGGATCAATCACAATGTGCGGGAGCTTCTCATCCATGGAGGGGGCTCACTCACAATGTGCAGGGGCTTCTCATCCATGGTGGTGGTCACACACAATGTTTGGGGGCTTCTCATCCATGGAGGGGGTCACTCACTTCTCCCATCATCCAGAACAATGTGGTGATGATGCTTTTCCTCCCCATGATGGAGACCATGTCGCAAGGAAAAGTGAGAACTTCCTAGATCTCATCCTGTTGAGAACCTGCGGTCAGCCCTCAAGAACAGAGAAACTAAAACCCAAAAATTGTAATAACTCTGAGCTCTGAAGAGACAAGAACGGGAGGCCATCAGTCAGGATCTGACCCAGAATCAAGGGCATAATGATCGCAAACGCAGTTTGGTGAAACAAGGACCGTTGGTGAGGGGGCCCATGGTTGAGCTGAATGTGAATCCTCAGAAGCTCAGGCTGAGAATTATAGTGGAGCAGAGAGCCAGGAGCAAGCCGAGAGATGGAGGAGGAAGACAGAGACGCTCGGCGTGGGAGCAGGAACCGGAGAGAGACTTGGTTGCTTTTTTTAAATAGTATTGGAGCACCATGAGAGCATTACTTCTAGATGGGACCACATAGAGGGACATTACTGCTGTACTGTGTAGAGTTTTGGGGGGAAGCTGTTATTAAGGGACAAAAGCAACAGACCTGTTACTGTATAATTTGGGTATAATATCAGGAGGGTGATCTAGACGCGATCAGCGATGGATGTCAGAGCGTTACATTCTGCAGGCTGGAACAGTCATTATAAGTCACAAAATAGTTATAGATTGTTTCTAACTTTTGGCAAAATTCATGAACCGCATGCGACATTTTGGAGCAAAAAGCGTCAGGAGGACCACCATCTTCTGCCCTATGGTCAGTAATGTCTGAGAATTAGGATATAATGTCCATTATTCCGGGCCGGGAGCGGCTGCAGCGGGTCTGTGACTGGTAGCAGCTGCTCTCGGGGCGACTTCTGTGGCTTTAGCTTCAGTTCAATCTATAACAATGTGGAGAGTCTGAGCTCTGCAGATGGAGTCGCCCCCAGAGACCGGCAATCAGCAGCTTCTGTGCAGCTGGAGCAGTCTGCGGTGTCTCGCTCTAGATGTAACGGAGTCTTAAAATGGTAGAAAATCTTCTCCAGTTCTCAGATTATTCATTAGGGGGCGCTACATGGTGTATAATGAATGGGAGTAGTGATGCATTGTGTGACTGAAGATTAGATTGTGAGCTCTGGGGTCAGGGATGATGGGAGTAGTGATACATTGTGTGACTGAAGATTAGATTGTGAGCTCCGGGGTCAGGGATGATGGGAGTAGTGATACATTGTGTGATAGGAGATTAGATTGTGAGCTCTGGGGTCAGGGATGATGGGAGTAGTGATACATTGTGTGACTGAAGATTAGATTGTGAGCTCCAGGGTCAGGGATGATGGGAGTAGTGATAGATTGTGTGATAGGAGATTAGATTGTGAGCTCCGGGGTCAGGGATGATGGGAGTAGTGATACACTGTGTGATAGGAGATTAGATTGTGAGCTCCGGGGTCAGGGATGATGGGAGTAGTGATACACTGTGTGATAGGAGATTAGATTGTGAGCTCCGGGGTCAGGGATGATGGGAGTAGTGATACATTGTGTGATAGGAGATTAGATTGTGAGCTCCGGGGTTAGGGATGATGGGAGTAGTGATACATTGTGTGACTGAAGATTAGATTGTGAGCTCCGGGGTCAGGGATGATGGGAGTAGTGATACACTGTGTGATAGGAGATTAGATTGTGAGCTCTGGGGTCAGGGATGATGGGAGTAGTGATACACTGTGTGATAGGAGATTAGATTGTGAGCTCTGGGGTCAGGGATGATGGGAGTAGTGATACACTGTGTGATAGGAGATTAGATTGTGAGCTCTGGGGTCAGGGATGATGGGAGTAGTGATACATTGTGTGATAAGAGATTAGATTGTGAGCTCTGGGGTCAGGGATGATGGGAGTAGTGATACACTGTGTGATAGGAGATTAGATTGTGAGCTCTGGGGTCAGGGATGATGGGAGTAGTGATACATTGTGTGATAGGAGATTAGATTGTGAGCTCCGGGGTCAGGGATGATGGGAGTAGTGATACATTGTGTGATAGGAGATTAGATTGTGAGCTCTGGGGTCAGGGATGATGGGAGTAGTGATACATTGTGTGACTGAAGATTAGATTGTGAGCTCCAGGGTCAGGGATGATGGGAGTAGTGATACATTGTGTGATAGGAGATTAGATTGTGAGCTCTGGGGTCAGGGATGATGGGAGTAGTGATACATTGTGTGACTGAAGATTAGATTGTGAGCTCCGGGGTCAGGGATGATGGGAGTAGTGTCTGTTCTCTAATATAAATACAGTAGATCTTCCTGATTTCTTTGTGACTTGTGAGCGGTTTGTCGTTCTCCTCGTTCCTCGCTGTCGTCGTCTGTCGCGCTGCGCGTCGCTATAATCCCTGTCACAATATGACACGCTCCGCAGTAAATAATGATCGTCAATTCAGGAGCGGAGACTGGAAGAGACGCCGGCATTTAATATAATATGAGACTCCCGCGGGAATTCTCACCTCATTATCCAAGAAAATCGTAAGAAGAGGAAACTGCGACTGGAGAATGGAAAATCTTACAGATAGAAAGTAAATCTGCGGCAGAAGCAGAAACTGCGACCAGGAGGAACGGAAACCAGGAAGAACGCCAAAGCCATCGCAATCATCACCGGTGACAATGACTCCTCCCCAGAGAGAGAACTGGAAACCATCAGGACCAGTAACAGAACCAACAGCAGAGAGGAAACCATCAGGACCAGTAACAGATCCACCAGCAGAGAGGAAACCATCAGGACCAGTAACAGATCCATCAGCAGAGAGGAAACCATCAGGACCAGTAACAGATCCACCAGCTGAGAGGAAACCATCAGGACCAGTAACAGATCCACCAGCAGAGAGGAAACCATCAGGACCAGTAACAGATCCACCAGCAGAGAGGAAACCATCAGGACCAGTAACAGATCCACCAGCAGAGAGGAAACCATCAGGACCAGTAACAGATCCACCAGCAGAGAGGAAACCATCAGGACCAGTAACAGATCCACCAGCAAAGAGGAAACCATCAGGATCAGTAACAGATCAATCAGCAGAGAGAGGGAACCATCAGGACCAGTAACAGATCCACCAGCAGAGAGGAAACCATCAGGACCAGTAACAGATCCACCAGCAGAGAGGAAACCATCAGGACCAGTAACAGATCCATCAGCAGAGAGGAAACCATCAGGACCAGTAACAGATCCACCAGCTGAGAGGAAACCATCAGGACCAGTAACAGATTCATCAGCAGAGAGGAAACCATCAGGACCAGTAACAGATCCACCAGCAGAGAGGAAACCATCAGGACCAGTAACAGATCCACCAGCAGAGAGGAAACCATCAGGACCAGTAACAGATCCACCAGCAGAGAGGAAACCATCAGGACCAGTAACAGATCCACCAGCAAAGAGGAAACCATCAGGATCAATAACAGATCAATCAGCAGAGAGAGGGAACCATCAGGACCAGTAACAGATCCACCAGCAGAGAGGAAACCATCAGGACCAGTAACAGATCCATCAGCAAAGAGGAAACCATTAGGACCAGTAACAGATCAATCAGCAGAGAGAGGGAACCATCAGGACCAGTAACAGATCCATCAGCGGAGAGAGGGAACCATCAGGACCAGTAACATATCCACCAGCAGATATGAAACCATCAGGACCAGTAACAGATCCACCAGCAAAGAGGAAACCATCAGAACCAGTAACAGATCAATCAGCAGAGAGAAAACCATCAGGACCAGTAATTGATCCATCAGCAGAGAGAGGGAACCATCAGGACCAGTAACATATCCACCAGCAGATATGAAACCATAAGGACCAGTAACAGATTCACCAGCAGAGAGGAAACCATCAGAACCAATAACAGATCCACCAGCAAAAAGGAAACCATCAAGATAAGTAACAAATCCACAAGCAGAGAGAGGAAACCATCAGGACCAGTAATACATCCACCAGCAGATATGAAACCATTAGAACCATTAACAGATCCACCAGCAGAGAGTAGAAACCATCAGGACCAGTAACAGATCCACTAGCAGAGAGTATAGCATCAGGACCAGTAACTGATCAATCAGCAGAGAGAAGGAACCATCAGGACCAGTAACAGATCCACCAGCAGTGCGGAAACCATCAGGACCAGTAACTGATCCAGCAGCAGAGAGGAAACCATTAGGTACCAGTAACAGATCAACCAGCAGAGAAGAAACCATTCAGGACCAGTAACAGACCCACAAGCAGAGAGGAGACCATCAGGACCAGTAACAGATCCACCAGCAGAGAAGAAACCATCAGGACCAGTAACAGATCCACCAGCAGAGAGGAAACCATCAGGACCAATAACAGATCCACCAGCAGAGAAGAAACCATCAGGACCAGTAACAGATCCACCAGCAGAGAGAAGGAACCATCAGGACCAGTAACTGATCCACTAGCAGGGAGGAAACCATTAGGTACCAGTAACAGATCAACCAGCAGAGCGGAAACCATCAGGACCAGTAGCAGATCCACCAGCAGAGAAAGGAAATCATCAGGACCAGTAACAGATCCACCAGCAGAGAGGAATCCATCAGGACCAGTGACAGATGCACCAGCAGAGTGGAAACCATCAGGACCAGTAACAGATCCATCAGCAGAGAGAAAAAACCATCAGGACCACTAACATATCCACTTGCAGAGAGAGGAAACCATCAAAACCATTAACAGATCCACCAGCAGATATGAAACCATCAGGACCAGTAACAAATCCACCAGCAGAGAGAGGAAACCATCAGGACCAGTAATAGATCCACCAGCAGATATGAAACCATCAGGACCAGTAACAAATCCACCAGCAGAGAGTAGAAACCATCAGGACCAGTAACAGATCCACCAGTAGACAAGAAACCATCAGAACCAGTAACAGATCCACCAGCAGTGAGGAAACCACCAGGATCAGTAACAAATCCACCAGCAGAGAGAGGAAACCATCAGGACCAGTGATAGATCCACCAGCAGATATGAAACCATTAGAACCATTAACAGATTCACCAGCAGAGAGTAGAAACCATCAGGACCAGTAACAGATCCACCAGTAGACATGAAACCATCAGAACCAGTAACAGATCCACCAACAGTGAGGAAACCACCAGGATCAGTAACAAATCCACCAGCAGAGAGAGGAAACCATCAGGACCAGTAATAGATCCACCAGCAGATATGAAACCATTAGAACCATTAACAGATCCACCAGCATAGAATAGAAACCATCAGGACCAATAACAGATCCACCAGTAGACATGAAAGTATCAGAACCAGTAACAGATCCACCAACAGAGAGGGGAAACCATGAGGGCCAGTAATAGATCACCCAGCAATGAGTGGAAACCATCAGGACCAGTAACAGATCCACCAGGAAATATGAAACCATCAGAACCAGTAACAGATCCACCAGCAGAGAGTGGAAACCATCAGGACCAGTAACAGATCCACCAGCAAATATGAAACCATCAGAACCAGTAACAGATCCACCAGCAGAGAGAAAACCATAAGGACCAGTAACAGATCCACCAGCAAAGAGAGGAAACCATCATGACCAGTATCAGATCCACCAGGAAAGAGTGGAAACCATCAGGGCCAGTATCAGATCCACCAGGAAAGAGTGGAGACCTTCAAGACCAGTAACAGATCCACCAGCAGAGATTGGAAACCATCAGCACCAGTAACAGATCCACCAGCAGAGAGAAAACCATAAGGACCAGTAACAGATCCACCAGCAGAGAGGAAACTATCAGGACCAGTATCAGATCCACCAGGAAAGAGTGGAAACTATCAGGACCAGTATCAGATCCACGAGGAAAGAGTGGAAACCATCAGGACCAGTATCAGATCCACCAGGAAAGAGTGGAGACCTTCAAGACCAGTAAGGATCAGTAACAGATCAACCAGCAGAGAAGAAACCATCAGGACCAGTAACAGATCCACCAGCAGAGAGAAAACCACCAGAATCAGTAACAGATCCACCAGCAGAGAGGAAACCATCAGGACCAGTAACAGATCCACCAGCAAAGAGGAAACCACCAGGACCAGTAACAGATCCACCAGCAGAGAGAAAACCACCAGGATCAGTAACAGATCCACCAGCAGAGAGAAAACCATCAGGACCAGTAACTGATCCACCAGCAGAGAGGAAACCACCAGAATCAATAACAGATCCACCAGCAGAGAAGAAACGACCAGGACCAGTAACAGATCCACCAGCAGAGAGGAAACCACCAGGATCAGTAACAGATCAACCAGCAGAGAGGAAACCATCAGGACCAGTAACAGATCCACCAGCAGAGAGAAAACCACCAGAATCAGTAACAGATCCACCAGCAGAGAGGAAACCATCAGGACCAGTAACAGATCCACCAGCAGAGAGGAAACCACCAGGACCAGTAACAGATCCACCAGCAGAGAGAAAACCACCAGGATCAGTAACAGATCCACCAGCAGAGAGAAAACCATCAGGACCAGTAACTGATCCACCAGCAGAGAGGAAACCACCAGAATCAATAACAGATCCACCAGAAGAGAAGAATTGACCAGGACCAGTAAAAGATCCACCAGCAGAGAGAAAACCACCAGAATCAGTAACAGATCCACCAGCAGAGAGGAAACCATCAGGACCAGTAACAAGTCCGACAGCAGAGAGGAAATCATCAGGACCAGTAACTGATCCACCAGCAGAGAGAAAACCATCAGGACCAGTAACAGATCCACCAGCAGAGAGAAAACCACAAGAATCAGTAACAGATCCACCAGCAGAGAGGAAACCATCAGGACCAGTAACAGATCCACCAGCAGAGAGGAAACCACCAGGACCAGTAACAGATCCACCAGCAGAGAGGAAACGACCAGAACCAGTAACAGATCCACCAGCAGAGAGAAAACCATCAGGACCAGTAACAGATCCACCAGCAGAGAAAAAGCCATCAGGACCAGTAAAAGATCCACCAGCAGAGAGGAAACCACCAGGCCCAGTAACAGATCCACCAGCAGAGAGGAAACCACCAGGATCAGTAACAGATCCACCAGCAGAGAGGAAACCATCAGGACCAGTAACAAATCCACCAGCAAAGAGTGGAAACTATCAGGACCAGTAACAGATCCACCAGCAGAGAGAAAACCACCAGGATCAGTAACAGATCCACCAGCAGAGAGAAAACCATCAGGACCAGTAACTGATCCACCAGCAGAGAGGAAACCACCAGAATCAATAACAGATCCACCAGCAGAGAAGAAACGACCAGGACCAGTAACAGATCCACCAGCAGAGAGAAAACCACCAGAATCAGTAACAGATCCACCAGCAGAGAGGAAACCACCAGAATCAGTAACAAGTCCGACAGCAGAGAGTAATCCATCAGGACCAGTAAAAGATCCAACAGCAGAGAAAAAAACATCAGGACCAGTAACAGATCCACCTGCAGAGAGGAAACCACCAGAATCAGTAACAGATTCACCAGCAGAGAGGAAACGACCTGAACCAGTAACAGATCCACCAGCAGAGAGGAAACCATCAGGACCAGTAACAGATCCATCAGCAGAGAAAAAGCCATCAGGACCAGTGAAAGATCCACCAGCAGAGAGGAAACCACCAGGCACAGTAACAGATCCACAAGCAGAGAGAAAACCATCAGGACCAGTAACAGATCCACCAGCAGAGAGAAAACCATAAGGACCAGTAACAGATCCACCAGCAAAGAGTGGAAACTATCAGGACCAGTATCAGATCCACCAGGAATGAGTGGAAACCATCAGGACCAGTATCAGATCCACCAGGAAAGAGTGGATACCTTCAAGACCAGTAACAGATCCACCAGCAGAGAGGGGAAACCATCAGCACCAGTAACAGATCCACCAGCAGAGAGGAAACCACCAGGATCAGTAACAGATCAACCAGCAGAGAGGAAACCATCAGGACCAGTAACAGATCCACCAGCAGAGAGAAAACCACCAGAATCAGTAACAGATCCACCAGCAGAGAGGAAACCATCAGGACCAGTAACAGATCCACCAGCAGAGAGGAAACCACCAGGACCAGTAACAGATCCACCAGCAGAGAGAAAACCACCAGGATCAGTAACAGATCTACCAGCAGAGAGAAAACCATCAGGACCAGTAACTGATCCACCAGCAGAGAGGAAACCACCAGAATCAATAACAGATCCACCAGCAGAGAAGAAACGACCAGGACCAGTAAAAGATCCACCAGCAGAGAGAAAACCACCAGAATCAGTAACAGATCCACCAGCAGAGAGGAAAGCATCAGGACCAGTAACAAGTCCGACAGCAGAGAGGAAATCATCAGGACCAGTAACAGATCCACCAGCAGAGAGAAAACCATCAGGACCAGTAACAGATCCACCAGCAGAGAGAAAACCACAAGAATCAGTAACAGATCCACCAGCAGAGAGGAAACCATCAGGACCAGTAACAGATCCACCAGCAGAGAGGAAACCACCAGGACCAGTAACAGATCCACCAGCAGAGAGAAAACCACCAGGATCAGTAACAGATCCACCAGCAGAGAGAAAACCATCAGGACCAGTAACTCATCCACCAGCAGAGAGGAAACCACCAGAATCAATAACAGATCCACCAGCAGAGAAGAAACGACCAGGACCAGTAACAGATCCACCAGCAGAGAGAAAACCACCAGAATCAGTAACAGATCCACCAGCAGAGAGTAAACTATCAGGACCAGTAACAGATCCACCAGCAGAGAGGAAACCACCAGAACCAGTAACAGATCCACCAGCAGAGAGAAAACCACCAGGATCAGTAACAGATCCACCAGCAGAGAGAAAACCATCAGGACCAGTAACTGATCCACCAGCAGAGAGAAAACCACCAGAATCAATAACAGATCCACCAGCAGAGAGAAAACCACCAGAATCAGTAACAGATCAATCAGCAGAGAGGAAACCATCAGGACCAGTAACTGATCCACCAGCAGAGAGGAAACCATCAGGACCAGTAACAGATCCACCAGCAGAGAGGAAACCATCAGGACCAGTAACAGATCCACCAGCAGAGAGAAAACCATCAGGACCAGTAACTGATCCACCAGCAGAGAGGAAACCACCAGAATCAATAACAGATCCACCAGCAGAGAAGAAACGACCAGGACCAGTAACAGATCCACCAGCAGAGAGGAAACCACCAGGATCAGTAACAGATCAACCAGCAGAGAGGAAACCATCAGGACCAGTAACAGATCCACCAGCAGAGAGAAAACCACCAGAATCAGTAACAGATCCACCAGCAAAGAGGAAACTATCAGGACCAGTAACAGATCCACCAGCAGAGAGGAAACCACCAGGACCAGTAACAGATCCACCAGCAGAGAGAAAACCACCAGGATCAGTAACAGATCCACCAGCAGAGAGAAAACCATCAGGACCAGTAACTGATCCACCAGCAGAGAGGAAACCACCAGAATCAATAACAGATCCACCAGCAGAGAGAAAACCACCAGAATCAGTAACAGTTCAATCAGCAGAGAGGAAACTATCAGGACCAGTAACTGATCCACCAGCAGAGAGGAAACCATCAGGACCAGTAACAGATCCACCAGCAGAGAGGAAACCATCAGGACCAGTAACAGATCCACCATCAGGGAGTGGAGACCCTCAGGACCAGTAACAGATCCCAGTATGTCACCTCTTAGCCTTTGGCAGTGATAGTTTGTTGCAGTGATAGTTTGTTGCAGTGATAGTTTGTTGCAGTGATAGTTTGTTGCAGTGATAGTTTGCTGCAGTGATAGTTTGCTGCAGTGATACATTGTGGCAGTGATACATTGTGGCAGTGATACATTGTTGCAGTGATACATTGTGGCAGTGATACATTGTGGCAGTGATATATTGTGGCCCTCGGACGGCCATGCTGCTGCCCACTGGCGCCATGTTTTAGTCCGTGTAGTGACAGCACCTTTTGGTTTTTTGATACTTTTGCCGTTTACCAGGCGCGGAGCGTCGTCTCCACAAACTGCGATTTATCTGCATTTATATTCATAGATCTGGGAGTTCTCACCTCTGAAAATAGAACAATGCAGCTGCAAATCATCGCTGCCGCCTGCACGGCCCTGCGGCTTCTTGTCTTTTCACAGCTGATTTGCGCCTCATTTACCTTTTTACTGTCATTTTCCTCCAGCGCGTCGCAGCACTGATCGCTTCCCCGCCGCTCGGGGGGCACATTTAGATTCACCCCTGGAATATGTTCTCATGATACGGCTGATGGTGGATAAGGGAGCAGAACCTGCAGAGCATCGCACCTCCGCGCACTCACAATGGGAGATATTTGCAGGATTTGTTGGTTTTTTTGCAGCTGGTGACAGATTCCTTATAAGACGCGTCGGGCGACGTACAGAGATACAACGTATCCACTCGATTCAGCATTTGCAGTTCTTTTTTTATTCGCTTTTTTTTTTTTGTCTTTGTTGCTTTTTTTTGTACCAAATTCTTCAAGACGTCATGAATTTTGCGCTACGTCAAAAGTGTTTTTTTATTTTTGTCTTTAACCATTTTTTTCGCCTTTTTAGTGCAATAAGTCGGAGGGACCGGAGATCATCTGTGCAAAAACTTTTTTACATTTAATGACTCAGACGAAACATCAGGAAAAGCTGCTAATGACGCCATATAGTGCTCAGAAAACAACATGCCATACTCAAACACCAGCATATTATCTTCAAATATTGCCATATACTGTTCACATACTGCAATATAGAAATCAAATTCTGCCATATAGTGCTTAAACACTGCAATATAGAATTTATAAGCCACCTTATAGTGCTCACATACTGCCATATAGTGCTCCCATATAAGCATATAATCATCTAACGCCACCATATATTGATCTAATATCACCATACTGTACTGAAATGTCCCATATAGTACCGGAGGACGTCTATATAGTGCTGGAGGGCGTCCATATCGTGCTGGAGGACGTCTGTATAGTGCTGGAGGACATCTATATAGTGCTGGAGGATGTCTATATAGTGCTGGAGGACGTCTATATAGTGCTGGAGTACATCTATATAGTGCTGGAGGATGTCTATATAGTGCTGGAGGACGTCTATATAGTGCTGGAGTACATCTATATAGTGCTGGAGGACGTCTATATAGTGCTGGAGGGCGTCCATATCGTGCTGGAGGACGTCTGTATAGTGCTGGAGGACATCTATATAGTGCTGGAGGACGTCTATATAGTGCTGGAGGGCGTCCATATCGTGCTGGAGGACGTCTGTATAGTGCTGGAGGATGTCTATATAGTGCTGGAGGACGTCTATATAGTGCTGGAGTACATCTATATAGTGCTGGAGTACATCTATATAGTGCTGGAGGATGTCTATATAGTGCTGGAGTACATCTATATAGTGCTGGAGTACATCTATATAGTGCTGGAGGATGTCTATATAGTGCTGGAGGACGTCTATATAGTGCTGGAGGATGTCTATATAGTGCTGGAGTACATCTATATAGTGCTGGAGTACATCTATATAGTGCTGGAGGACATCTATATAGTGCTGGAGGATGTCTATATAGTGCTGGAGGATGTCTATATAGTGCTGGAGGACATCTATATAGTGCTGGAGGATGTCTATATAGTGCTGGAGTACATCTATATAGTGCTGGAGTACATCTATATAGTGCTGGAGGACATCTATATAGTGCTGGAGGATGTCTATATAGTGCTGGAGGACATCTATATAGTGCTGGAGGATGTCTATATAGTGCTGGAGGATGTCTATATAGTGCTGGAGTACATCTATATAGTGCTGGAGTACATCTATATAGTGCTGGAGGACATCTATATAGTGCTGGAGGATGTCTATATAGTGCTGGAGGATGTCTATATAGTGCTGGAGGACATCTATATAGTGCTGGAGTACATCTATATAGTGCTGGAGTACATCTATATAGTGGTGGAGGACGTCTATATAGTGCTGGAGGATGTCTATATAGTGCTGGAGTACATCTATATAGTGCTGGAGTACATCTATATAGTGCTGGAGGACGTCTATATAGTGCTGGAGGATGTCTATATAGTGCTGAAGGACGTCTATATAGTGCTGGAGGATGTCTATATAGTGCTGGAGGACATCTATATAGTGCTGGAGTACATCTATATAGTGCTGGAGTACATCTATATAGTGGTGGAGGACGTCTATATAGTGCTGGAGGATGTCTATATAGTGCTGAAGGACGTCTATATAGTGCTGGAGGATGTCTATATAGTGCTGGAGGACATCTATATAGTGCTGGAGTACATCTATATAGTGCTGGAGTACATCTATATAGTGGTGGAGGACATCTATATAGTGCTGGAGTACATCTATATAGTGCTGGAGTACATCTATATAGTGGTGGAGGACGTCTATATAGTGCTGGAGGATGTCTATATAGTGCTGAAGGACGTCTATATAGTGCTGGAGGATGTCTATATAGTGCTGGAGGACATCTATATAGTGCTGGAGTACATCTATATAGTGCTGGAGTACATCTATATAGTGGTGGAGGATGTCTATATAGTGCTGGAGTGCGTCTATATAGTGCTGGAGTACATCTATATAGTGCTGGAGTACATCTATATAGTGCTGGAGGACGTCTATATAGTGCTGGAGGATGTCTATATAGTGCTGGAGTACATCTATATAGTGCTGGAGGACGTCTATATAGTGCTGGAGGATGTCTATATAGTGCTGGAGTACATCTATATAGTGCTGGAGTACATCTATATAGTGCTGGTGGACGTCTATATAGTGCTGGAGTACATCTATATAGTGCTGGAGGACGTCTATATAATGCTGGAGGACATCTATATAGTGCTGAAGGATGTCTATATAGTGATGGAGGATGTCTATATAGTGCTGGAGGACGTCTATATAGTGCTGAAGGATGTCTATATAGTGATGGAGGATGTCTATATAGTGCTGGAGTACATCTATATAGTGCTGGAGGACGTCTATATAATGCTGGAGGACATCTATATAGTGCTGAAGGATGTCTATATAGTGATGGAGGATGTCTATATAGTGATGGAGGACGTCTATATAGTGCTGAAGGATGTCTATATAGTGATGGAGGATGTCTATATAGTGCTGGAGTACATCTATATAGTGCTGGAGGACGTCTATATAATGCTGGAGGACATCTATATAGTGCTGAAGGATGTCTATATAGTGATGGAGGATGTCTATATAGTGATGGAGGACGTCTATATAGTGCTGGAGGACGTCTATATAGTGCTGGAGGATGTCTATATAGTGCTGGAGGACGTCTATATAGTGCTGGAGGATGTCTATATAGTGCTGGAGGATGTCTATATAGTGCTGGAGGATGTCTATATAGTGCTGGAGGACGTCTATATAGTGCTGGAGGATGTCTATATAGTGCTGGAGGACGTCTATATAGTGCTGGAGGATGTCTATATAGTGCTGGAGGATGTCTATATAGTGCTGGAGGACGTCTATATAGTGCTGGAGGACATCTATATAGTGCTGGAGGACATCTATATAGTGCTGGAGGATGTCTATATAGTGCTGGAGGATGTCTATATAGTGATGGAGGACATCTATATAGTGCTGGAGGACGTCTATATAGTGCTGGAGGATGTCTATATAGTGATGGAGGACATCTATATAGTGCTGGAGGACGTCTATATAGTGCTGGAGGACGTCTATATAGTGCTGGAGGATGTCTATATAGTGCTGGAGGACGTCTATATAGTGCTGGAGGATGTCTATATAGTGCTGGAGGATGTCTATATAGTGCTGGAGGACGTCTATATAGTGCTGGAGGACATCTATATAGTGCTGGAGGACATCTATATAGTGCTGGAGGATGTCTATATAGTGCTGGAGGATGTCTATATAGTGCTGGAGGATGTCTATATAGTGCTGGAGTGCGTCTATATAGTGCTGGAGGATGTCTATATAGTGCTGGAGGATGTCTATATAGTGCTGGAGTGCGTCTATATAGTGCTGGAGGATGTCTATATAGTGCTGGAGGATGTCTATATAGTGCCGGAGGATGTCTATATAGTGCTGGAGGATGTCTATATAGTGCCGGAGGACGTCTATATAGTGCTGGAGGATGTCTATATAGTGCTGGAGTGCGTCTATATAGTGCTGGAGGATGTCTATATAGTGCTGGAGGATGTCTATATAGTGCCGGAGGATGTCTATATAGTGCTGGAGGATGTCTATATAGTGCTGGAGGATGTCTATATAGTGCTGGAGGATGTCTATATAGTGCCGGAGGATGTCTATATAGTGCTGGAGGATGTCTATATAGTGCTGGAGGATGTCTATATAGTGCTGGAGGACGTCTATATAGTGCTGGAGGACATCTATATAGTGCCGGAGGATGTCTATATAGTGCTGGAGGATGTCTATATAGTGCTGGAGGACATCTATATAGTGCCGGAGGATGTCTATATAGTGCTGGAGGATGTCTATATAGTGCTGGAGGACGTCCATATAGTGCTGGAGGACATCTATATAGTGCCGGAGGATGTCTATATAGTGCTGGAGGACGTCTATATAGTGCTGGAGGATGTCTATATAGTGCTGGAGGACGTCTATATAGTGCTGGAGGACATCTATATAGTGCTGGAGGATGTCTATATAGTGCCGGAGGACGTCTATATAGTGCTGGAGGATGTCTATATAGTGCTGGAGTGCGTCTATATAGTGCTGGAGGACATCTATATAGTGCTGGAGGATGTCTATATAGTGCTGGAGGATGTCTATATAGTGCCGGAGGATGTCTATATAGTGCTGGAGGACGTCTATATAGTGCTGGAGGACGTCTATATAGTGCTGGAGGATGTCTATATAGTGCTGGAGGATGTCTATATAGTGCTGGAGGATGTCTATATAGTGCTGGAGGACGTCTGTATAGTGCTGGAGGATGTCTATATAGTGCTGGAGGATGTCTATATAGTGCTGGAGGACATCTATATAGTGCTGGAGGACGTCTATATAGTGCTGGAGGATGTCTATATAGTGCTGGAGGATGTCTATATAGTGCTGGAGGATGTCTATATCGTGCTGGAGGACGTCTATATCGTGCTGGAGGATGTCTATATAGTGCTGGAGGATGTCTATATAGTGCTGGAGGATGTCTATATAGTGATGGAGGACGTCTATATAGTGCTGGGGGATGTCTATATAGTGATGGAGGACGTCTATATAGTGCTGGAGGATGTCTATATAGTGCTGGAGGACGTCTATATAGTGCTGGAGGACGTCTATATCGTGCTGGAGGATGTCTATATAGTGCTGGAGGATGTCTATATCGTACTGGAGGATGTCTATATAGTGATGGAGGATGTCTATATCGTGCTGGAGGACGTCTATATCGTGCTGGAGGATGTCTATATAGTGCTGGAGGATGTCTATATAGTGCTGGAGGATGTCTATATAGTGATGGAGGACGTCTATATAGTGATGGAGGACGTCTATATAGTGCTGGAGGATGTCTATATAGTGCTGGAGGATGTCTATATAGTGATGGAGGACGTCTATATAGTGCTGGAGGATGTCTATATAGTGCTGGAGGACGTCTATATAGTGCTGGAGGATGTCTATATAGTGCTGGAGGATGTCTATATAGTGATGGAGGACGTCTATATAGTGCTGGAGGATGTCTATATAGTGCTGGAGGATGTCTATATAGTGATGGAGGACGTCTATATAGTGCTGGGGGATGTCTATATAGTGATGGAGGACGTCTATATAGTGCTGGGGGATGTCTATATAGTGATGGAGGACGTCTATATAGTGCTGGAGGATGTCTATATAGTGCTGGAGGATGTCTATATAGTGATGGAGGACGCCTATATAGTGCTGGAGGATGTCTATATAGTGATGGAGGACGTCTATATAGTGCTGGAGGATGTCTATATAGTGCTGGAGGATGTCTATATAGTGATGGAGGATGTCTGTATAGTGCAGGAGGATGTCTATATAGTGCTGGAGGACGTCTATATAGTGCTGGAGGATGTCTATATAGTGCTGGAGGATGTCTATATAGTGCTGGAGGATGTCTATATAGTGCTGGAGGATGTCTATATAGTGCTGGAGGACGTCTATATAGTGCTGGAGGACGTCTATATAGTGCTGGAGGATGTCTATATAGTGATGGAGGACGTCTATATAGTGCTGGAAGACGTCTATATAGTGCTGGAGGATGTCTATATAGTGCTGGAGGATGTCTATATAGTGCTGGAGGACGTCTATATAGTGCTGGAGGATGTCTATATAGTGATGGAGGACGTCTATATAGTGCTGGAGGACGTCTATATAGTGCTGGAGGATGTCTGTATAGTGCTGGAGGACGTCTATATAGTGCTGGAGGACGTCTATATAGTGCTGGAGGACGTCTATATAGTGCTGGAGGATGTCTATATAGTGCTGGAGGATGTCTATATAGTGCTGGAGGACATCTATATAGTGATGGAGGACGTCTATATAGTGCTGGAGGATGTCTATATCGTGCTGGAGGATGTCTGTATAGTGCTGGAGGACGTCTATATAGTGCTGGAGGACGTCTATATAGTGCTGGAGGATGTCTATATAGTGCTGGAGGATGTCTATATAGTGCTGGAGGACATCTATATAGTGATGGAGGACGTCTATATAGTGCTGGAGGATGTCTATATAGTGATGGAGGACGTCTATATAGTGCTGGAGGATGTCTATATAGTGCTGGAGGATGTCTATATAGTGCTGGAGGACATCTATATAGTGCTGGAGGACGTCTATATAGTGCAGGAGGATGTCTATATAGTGCTGGAGGATGTCTATATAGTGCTGGAGGACATCTATATAGTGCTGGAGGATGTCTATATAGTGCTGGAGGACGTCTATATAGTGCTGGAGGACGTCTATATAGTGCTGGAGGACGTCTATATAGTGCTGGAGGATGTCTATATAGTGCTGGAGGACGTCTATATAATGCTGGAGGACGTCTATATAGTGCTGGAGGATGTATATATAGTGCTGGAGGATGTATATATAGTGCTGGAGGACGTCTATATAGTGCTGGAGGACGTCTATATAGTGCTGGAGGACATCTATATAGTGCTGGAGGACGTCTGTATAGTGCTGGAGGACGTCTATATAGTGCTGGAGGATGTATATATAGTGCTGGAGGACGTCTATATAGTGCTGGAGGATGTCTATATAGTGCTGGAGGATGTATATATAGTGCTGGAGGACGTCTATATAATGCTGGAGGACATCTGTATAGTGCTGGAGGACGTCTATATAGGGCTGGAGGATGTCTATATAGTGCTGGACATCTATATAGTGCTGGAGGATGTCTATATAGTGCTGGAGTGCGTCTATATAGTGCTGGAGGACGTCTATATAGTGCTGGAGGACGTCTATATAGTGGTGGAGGATGTCTATATAGTGCTGGAGGATGTCTATATAGTGGTGGAGGATGTCTATATAGTGCTGGAGGATGTCTATATAGTGCTGGAGGATGTCTATATAGTGGTGGAGGATGTCTATATAGTGCTGGAGGATGTCTATATAGTGGTGGAGGATGTCTATATAGTGCTGGAGGAAATCTATATAGTGCTGGAGGATGTCTATATAGTGCTGGAGGACGTCTATATAGTGCTGGGGGACGTCTATATAGTGCTGGAGGACGTCTATATAGTGCTGGAGGACGTCTATATAGTGGTGGAGGATGTCTATATAGTGCTGGAGGATGTCTATATAGTGCTGGAGGACGTCTATATAGTGCTGGGGGACGTCTATATAGTGCTGGGGGACGTCTATATAGTGCTGGAGGACGTCTATATAGTGCTGGAGGACGTCTATATAGTGCTGGAGGAAATCTATATAGTGCTGGAGGACGTCTGTATAGTGCTAGAGGACGTCTATATAGTGCTGGAGGATGTCTATATAGTGCTGGAGGACATCAATATAGTGCTGGAGGACGTCTATATAGTGCTGGAGGACGTCTATATAGTGCTGGAGGATGTCTATATAGTGCCGGAGGATGTCTATATAGTGCTGGAGGACGTCTATATAGTGCTGGAGGACGTCTATATAGTGCTGGAGGATGTCTATATAGTGCTGGAGGATGTCTATATAGTGCTGGAGGATGTCTATATAGTGCTGGAGGATGTCTATATAGTGCTGGAGGATGTCTATATAGTGCTGGAGGATGTCTATATAGTGATGGAGGACGTCTATATAGTGCTGGGGGATGTCTATATAGTGATGGAGGACGTCTATATCGTGCTGGAGGACGTCTATATAGTGCTGGAGGATGTCTATATCGTGCTGGAAGACGTCTATATCGTGCTGGAGGATGTCTATATAGTGCTGGAGGATGTCTATATAGTGCTGGAGGATGTCTATATAGTGATGGAGGACGTCTATATAGTGCTGGGGGATGTCTATATAGTGATGGAGGACGTCTATATCGTGCTGGAGGACGTCTATATAGTGCTGGAGGATGTCTATATCGTGCTGGAGGACGTCTATATAGTGCTGGAGGATGTCTATATAGTGATGGAGGACGTCTATATAGTGCTGGAGGACGTCTATATCGTGCTGGAGGATGTCTATATAGTGCTGGAGGATGTCTATATAGTGCTGGAGGATGTCTATATAGTGATGGAGGACGTCTATATAGTGCTGGAGGACGTCTATATCGTGCTGGAGGACGTCTATATAGTGCTGGAGGATGTCTATATCGTGCTGGAGGATGTCTATATAGTGATGGAAGATGTCTATATCGTGCTGGAGGACGTCTATATCGTGCTGGAGGATGTCTATATAGTGCTGGAGGATGTCTATATAGTGCTGGAGGATGTCTATATAGTGATGGAGGACGTCTATATAATGCTGGGGGATGTCTATATAGTGATGGAGGACGTCTATATAGTGCTGGGGGATGTCTATATAGTGATGGAGGACGTCTATATAGTGCTGGGGGATGTCTATATAGTGCTGGAGGATGTCTATATAGTGATGGAGGACGCCTATATAGTGCTGGAGGATGTCTATATAGTGATGGAGGACGTCTATATAGTGCTGGAGGATGTCTATATAGTGCTGGAGGATGTCTATATAGTGATGGAGGACGCCTATATAGTGCTGGAGGATGTCTATATAGTGATGGAGGACGTCTATATAGTGCTGGAGGATGTCTATATAGTGCTGGAGGATGTCTATATAGTGATGGAGGATGTCTGTATAGTGCAGGAGGATGTCTATATAGTGCTGGAGGACGTCTATATAGTGCTGGAGGATGTCTATATAGTGCTGGAGGATGTCTATATCGTGCTGGAGGATGTCTGTATAGTGCTGGAGGACGTCTATATAGTGCTGGAGGACGTCTATATAGTGCTGGAGGATGTCTATATAGTGATGGAGGACGTCTATATAGTGCTGGAGGACGTCTATATAGTGCTGGAGGATGTCTATATAGTGCTGGAGGATGTCTATATAGTGCTGGAGGACGTCTATATAGTGCTGGAGGATGTCTATATAGTGATGGAGGACGTCTATATAGTGCTGGAGGACGTCTATATAGTGCTGGAGGATGTCTGTATAGTGCTGGAGGACGTCTATATAGTGCTGGAGGACGTCTATATAGTGCTGGAGGACGTCTATATAGTGCTGGAGGATGTCTATATAGTGCTGGAGGACATCTATATAGTGATGGAGGACGTCTATATAGTGCTGGAGGATGTCTATATCGTGCTGGAGGATGTCTGTATAGTGCTGGAGGACGTCTATATAGTGCTGGAGGACGTCTATATAGTGCTGGAGGATGTCTATATAGTGCTGGAGGATGTCTATATAGTGCTGGAGGACATCTATATAGTGATGGAGGACGTCTAAATAGTGCTGGAGGATGTCTATATAGTGATGGAGGACGTCTATATAGTGCTGGAGGATGTCTATATAGTGCTGGAGGATGTCTATATAGTGCTGGAGGACATCTATATAGTGCTGGAGGACGTCTATATAGTGCAGGAGGATGTCTATATAGTGCTGGAGGATGTCTATATAGTGCTGGAGGACATCTATATAGTGCTGGAGGATGTCTATATAGTGCTGGAGGACGTCTATATAGTGCTGGAGGACGTCTATATAGTGCTGGAGGACGTCTATATAGTGCTGGAGGATGTCTATATAGTGCTGGAGGACGTCTATATAATGCTGGAGGACGTCTATATAGTGCTGGAGGATGTATATATAGTGCTGGAGGATGTATATATAGTGCTGGAGGACGTCTATATAGTGCTGGAGGACGTCTATATAGTGCTGGAGGATGTCTATATAGTGCTGGAGGACGTCTATATAGTGCTGGAGGACGTCTGTATAGTACTGGAGGATGTCTATATAGTGCTGGAGGATGTATATATAGTGCTGGAGGACGTCTATATAGTGCTGGAGGATGTCTATATAGTGCTGGAGGATGTATATATAGTGCTGGAGGACGTCTATATAATGCTGGAGGACATCTGTATAGTGCTGGAGGACGTCTATATAGGGCTGGAGGATGTCTATATAGTGCTGGACATCTATATAGTGCTGGAGGATGTCTATATAGTGCTGGAGTGCGTCTATATAGTGCTGGAGGACGTCTATATAGTGCTGGAGGACGTCTATATAGTGCTGGAGGATGTCTATATAGTGCTGGAGGATGTCTATATAGTGGTGGAGGATGTCTATATAGTGCTGGAGGAAATCTAAATAGTGCTGGAGGATGTCTATATAGTGCTGGAGGACGTCTATATAGTGCTGGGGGACGTCTATATAGTGCTGGAGGACGTCTATATAGTGCTGGAGGACGTCTATATAGTGGTGGAGGATGTCTATATAGTGCTGGAGGACGTCTATATAGTGCTGGAGGAAATCTATATAGTGCTGGAGGATGTCTATATAGTGCTGGAGGACATCTATATAGTGCTAGAGGACGTCTATATAGTGCTGGAGGATGTCTATATAGTGCTGGAGGACATCAATATAGTGTTGGAGGACGTCTATATAGTGCTGGAGGACGTCTATATAGTGCTGGAGGATGTCTATATAGTGCTGGAGGACGTCTATATAGTGCTGGAGGATGTCTATATAGTGCTGGAGGACATCTATATAGTGCTGGAGGACATCTATATAGTGCTGGAGGACGTCTATATAGTGCTGGAGGATGTCTATATAGTGCTGGAGGACATCTATATAGTGCTGGAGGACATCTATATAGTGCTGGAGGATGTCTATATAGTGCTGGAGGATGTCTATATAGTGCTGGAGGACATCTATATAGTGCTGGAGGACATCAATATAGTGCTGGAGGACGTCTATATAGTGCTGGAGGACGTCTATATAGTGCTGGAGGATGTCTATATAGTGCTGGAGGACGTCTATATAGTGCTGGAGGATGTCTATATAGTGCTGGAGGACATCTATATAGTGCTGGAGGACATCAATATAGTGCTGGAGGATGTCTATATAGTGCTGGAGGATGTCTATATAGTGCTGGAGGACATCAATATAGTGCTGAAGGACGTCTATATAGTGCTGGAGGACATCTATATAGTGCTGGAGGATGTCTATATAGTGCTGGAGGACGTCTATATAGTGCTGGAGGATGTCTATATAGTGCTGGAGGACATCTATATAGTGCTGGAGGATGTCTATATAGTGCTGGATGACATCTATATAGTGCTGGAGGATGTCTGTATAGTGCTGGAGGATGTCTATATAGTGCTTGAGGATGTCTATATAGTGCTGGAGGATGTCTATATAGTGCTGGGGGACGTCTTTATAGTGCTGGAGGATGTCTATATAGTGCTGGAGGATGTCTATATAGTGCTGGATGACATCTATATAGTGCTGGAGGATGTCTGTATAGTGCTGGAGGATGTCTATATAATGCTGGAGGAAGTCTATATAGTGCTGGAGGACGTCTATATAGTGCTGGAGGATGTCTATATAGTGCTGGAGGACATCTATATAGTGCTGGAGGATGTCTATATAGTGCTGGAGGATGTCTATATAGTGCTGGAGGATGTCTATATATTGCTGGAGAATGTGTATATAGTGCTGGAGGATGTCTATATAGTGCTGGAGGATGTCTATATAGTGCTGGAGGATGTCTATATAGTGCTGGAGAATGTGTATATAGTGCTGGAGGATGTCTATATAGTGCTGGAGGATGTCTATATAGTGCTGGAGGACGTCTATATAGTGCTGGAGGATGTCTATATAGTGCTGGAGGATGTCTATATAGTGCTGGAGGACGTCTATATAGTGCTGGAGGATGTCTATATAGTGCTGGAGGACATCTATATAGTGCTGGAGGATGTCTATATAGTGCTGGATGACATCTATATAGTGCTGGAGGATGTCTATATAGTGCTGGAGGATGTCTATATAGTGCTGGATGACATCTATATAGTGCTGGAGGATGTCTATATAGTGCTGGATGACATCTATATAGTGCTGGAGGATGTCTATATAGTGCTGGAGGACGTCTATATAGTGCTGGAGGATGTCTATATAGTGCTGGAGGACATCTATATAGTGCTGGAGGACATCTATATAGTGCTGGAGGATGTCTATATAGTGCTGGAGGATGTCTATATAGTGCTGGAGGACGTCTATATAGTGCTGGAGGATGTCTATATAGTGCTGGAGGACATCTATATAGTGCTGGAGGATGTCTATATAGTGCTGGAGGATGTCTATATAGTGCTGGAGGACGTCTATATAGTGCTGGAGGATGTCTATATAGTGCTGGAGGACATCTATATAGTGCTGGAGGACGTCTATATAGTGCTGGAGGATGTATATATAGTGCTGGAGGACATCTATATAGTGCTGGAGGACATCTATATAGTGCTGAAGGACGTCTATATAGTGCTGGAGGACGTCTATATAGTGCCGGAGGACGTCTATATAGTGTTGGAGGACATCTATATAGTGCTGGAGGACGTCTATATAGTGCTGGAGTGCGTCTATATAGTGCTGGAGGACGTCTATATAGTGCTGGAGGATGTTTATATAGTGCTGAAGGACGTCTATATAGTGCTGGAGGATGTCTATATAGTGCTGGGAGATGTTTATATAGTGCTGGAGTGCGTCTATATAGTGCTGGAGGATGTCTATATAGTGCTGGGAGATGTCTATATAGTGCTGGAGGACATCTATATAGTGCTGGAGGATGTATATATAGTGCTGTAGGACGTCTATATAGTGCTGGAGGACATCTATATAGTGCTGGAGGACATCTATATAGTGCTGGAGGATGTCAATATAGTGCTGGAGGATGTATATATAGTGCTGGAGGACATCTATATAGTGCTGGAGCGCGTCTATATAGTGTTGGAGGACGTCTATATAGTGCTGGAGGACATCTATATAGTGTTGAAGGACGTCTATATATTGCTGGAGGACGTCTATATAGTGCCGGAGGACGTCTATATAGTGCTGGAGGACATCTATATAGTGCTGGAGGACATCTATATAGTGCTGAATGACGTCTATATAGTGCTGGAGGACGTCTATATAGTGCCGGAGGACGTCTATATAGTGTTGGAGGACATCTATATAGTGCTGGAGGACGTCTATATAGTGCTGGAGTGCGTCTATATAGTGCTGGAGGACGTCTATATAGTGGTGGAGGACGTCTATATAGTGCTGGAGGATGTTTATATAGTGCTGAAGGACGTCTATATAGTGCTGGAGGATGTCTATATAGTGCTGGGAGATGTTTATATAGTGCTGGAGTGCGTCTATATAGTGCTGGAGGATGTCTATATAGTGCTGGGAGATGTCTATATAGTGCTGGAGGATGTATATATAGTGCTGGAGGATGTATATATAGTGCTGTAGGACGTCTATATAGTGCTGGAGGACATCTATATAGTGCTGGAGGACATCTATATAGTGCTGGAGGATGTCAATATAGTGCTGGAGGATGTATATATAGTGGTGGAGGACGTCTATATAGTGCTGGAGCGCGTCTATATAGTGTTGGAGGACGTCTATATAGTGCTGGAGGACGTCTATATAGTGCCGGAGGAAGTCTATATAGTGTTGGAGGATGTCTATATAGTGCTGGGGGATGTCTATATAGTGATGGAGGACGTCTATATAGTGCTGGGGATGTCTATATAGTGATGGAGGACATCTATATAGTGCTGGAGGATGTCTATATAGTGCTGGAGGACATCTATATAGTGCTGGAGGACATCTATATAGTGCTGGAGGATGTCAATATAGTGCTGGAGGATGTATATATAGTGCTGGAGGACATCTATATAGTGCTGGAGGACGTCTATATAGTGCTGGAGGACGTCTATATAGTGCTGGAGGATGTATATATAGTGCCGGAGGACGTCTGTATAGTGCTGGAGGACGTCTATATAGTGGTGGAGGACGTCTATATAGTGCTGGAGGATGTATATATAGTGCTGGAGGACGTCTATATAGTGCTGGAGGATATGTATATAGTGCTGGAGGACGTCTATATAGTGCTGGAGGATGTATATATAGTGCTGGAGGACGTCTATATAGTGCTGGAGGACGTCTATATAGTGCTGGAGGATGTATATATAGTGCTGGAGGACGTCTATATAGTGCTGGAGGACGTCTATATAGTGCTGGAGGATGTATATATAGTGCCGGAGGACGTCTGTATAGTGCTGGAGGACGTCTATATAGTGCTGGAGGATGTCTATATAGTGCTGGAGGACGTCTATATAGTGCTGGAGGATGTCTATATAGTGCTGGAGGACGTCTATATAGTGCTGGAGGACGTCTATATAGTGCTGGAGGACGTCTATATAGTGGTGGAGGACGTCTATGTAGTGCTGGAGGATGTCTATCCAGTGCTGGGGGATGTCTATATAGTGATGGAGGACGTCTATATAGTGCTGGGGATGTCTATATAGTGATGGAGGACATCTATATAGTGATGGAGGACGTCTATATAGTGCTGGAGGATGTCTATATCGTGCTGGAGGATGTCTGTATAGTGCTGGAGGACGTCTATATAGTGCTGGAGGACGTCTATATAGTGCTGGAGGATGTCTATATAGTGATGGAGGACGTCTATATAGTGCTGGAGGACATCTATATAGTGCTGGAGGATGTCTATATAGTGCTGGAGGACGTCTATATAGTGCTGGAGGATGTCTATATAGTGCTGGAGGATGTCTATATAGTGCCGGAGGATGTCTATATAGTGCTGGAGGATGTCTATATAGTGCTGGAGGATGTCTATATAGTGCTGGAGGATGTCTATATAGTGCCGGAGGATGTCTATATAGTGCTGGAGGATGTCTATATAGTGCTGGAGGATGTCTATATAGTGCTGGAGGATGTCTATATAGTGCTGGAGGACGTCTATATAGTGCTGGAGGACATCTATATAGTGCCGGAGGATGTCTATATAGTGCTGGAGGATGTCTATATAGTGCTGGAGGACATCTATATAGTGCCGGAGGATGTCTATATAGTGCTGGAGGATGTCTATATAGTGCTGGAGGACGTCTATATAGTGCTGGAGGACATCTATATAGTGCCGGAGGATGTCTATATAGTGCTGGAGGACGTCTATATAGTGCTGGAGGATGTCTATATAGTGCTGGAGGATGTCTATATAGTGCTGAGGACGTCTATATAGTGCTGGAGGACATCTATATAGTGCCGGAGGATGTCTATATAGTGCTGGAGGATGTCTATATCGTGCTGGAGGACGTCTATATCGTGCTGGAGGATGTCTATATAGTGCTGGAGGATGTCTATATAGTGCTGGAGGATGTCTATATAGTGATGGAGGACGTCTATATAGTGCTGGGGGATGTCTATATAGTGATGGAGGTCGTCTATATAGTGCTGGGGGATGTCTATATAGTGATGGAGGACGTCTATATAGTGCTGGAGGATGTCTATATAGTGCTGGAGGATGTCTATATAGTGATGGAGGACGTCTATATAGTGCTGGAGGATGTCTATATAGTGATGGAGGACGTCTATATAGTGCTGGAGGATGTCTATATAGTGCTGGAGGATGTCTATATAGTGATGGAGGATGTCTGTATAGTGCAGGAGGATGTCTATATAGTGCTGGAGGATGTCTATATAGTGCTGGAGGACGTCTATATAGTGCTGGAGGATGTCTATATAGTGCTGGAGGACATCTATATAGTGCTGGAGGACATCTATATAGTGCTGGAGGATGTCTATATAGTGCTGGAGGATGTCTATATAGTGCTGGAGGACGTCTATATAGTGCTGGAGGATGTCTATATAGTGCTGGAGGACATCTATATAGTGCTGGAGGATGTCTATATAGTGCTGGAGGATGTCTATATAGTGCTGGAGGACGTCTATATAGTGCTGGAGGATGTCTATATAGTGCTGGAGGACATCTATATAGTGCTGGAGGACGTCTATATAGTGCTGGAGGATGTATATATAGTGCTGGAGGACATCTATATAGTGCTGGAGGACATCTATATAGTGCTGAAGGACGTCTATATAGTGCTGGAGGACGTCTATATAGTGCCGGAGGACGTCTATATAGTGTTGGAGGACATCTATATAGTGCTGGAGGACGTCTATATAGTGCTGGAGTGCGTCTATATAGTGCTGGAGGACGTCTATATAGTGCTGGAGGATGTTTATATAGTGCTGAAGGACGTCTATATAGTGCTGGAGGATGTCTATATAGTGCTGGGAGATGTTTATATAGTGCTGGAGTGCGTCTATATAGTGCTGGAGGATGTCTATATAGTGCTGGGAGATGTCTATATAGTGCTGGAGGACATCTATATAGTGCTGGAGGATGTATATATAGTGCTGTAGGACGTCTATATAGTGCTGGAGGACATCTATATAGTGCTGGAGGACATCTATATAGTGCTGGAGGATGTCAATATAGTGCTGGAGGATGTATATATAGTGCTGGAGGACATCTATATAGTGCTGGAGCGCGTCTATATAGTGTTGGAGGACGTCTATATAGTGCTGGAGGACATCTATATAGTGTTGAAGGACGTCTATATATTGCTGGAGGACGTCTATATAGTGCCGGAGGACGTCTATATAGTGCTGGAGGACATCTATATAGTGCTGGAGGACATCTATATAGTGCTGAATGACGTCTATATAGTGCTGGAGGACGTCTATATAGTGCCGGAGGACGTCTATATAGTGTTGGAGGACATCTATATAGTGCTGGAGGACGTCTATATAGTGCTGGAGTGCGTCTATATAGTGCTGGAGGACGTCTATATAGTGGTGGAGGACGTCTATATAGTGCTGGAGGATGTTTATATAGTGCTGAAGGACGTCTATATAGTGCTGGAGGATGTCTATATAGTGCTGGGAGATGTTTATATAGTGCTGGAGTGCGTCTATATAGTGCTGGAGGATGTCTATATAGTGCTGGGAGATGTCTATATAGTGCTGGAGGATGTATATATAGTGCTGGAGGATGTATATATAGTGCTGTAGGACGTCTATATAGTGCTGGAGGACATCTATATAGTGCTGGAGGACATCTATATAGTGCTGGAGGATGTCAATATAGTGCTGGAGGATGTATATATAGTGGTGGAGGACGTCTATATAGTGCTGGAGCGCGTCTATATAGTGTTGGAGGACGTCTATATAGTGCTGGAGGACGTCTATATAGTGCCGGAGGAAGTCTATATAGTGTTGGAGGATGTCTATATAGTGCTGGGGGATGTCTATATAGTGATGGAGGACGTCTATATAGTGCTGGGGATGTCTATATAGTGATGGAGGACATCTATATAGTGCTGGAGGATGTCTATATAGTGCTGGAGGACATCTATATAGTGCTGGAGGACATCTATATAGTGCTGGAGGATGTCAATATAGTGCTGGAGGATGTATATATAGTGCTGGAGGACATCTATATAGTGCTGGAGGACGTCTATATAGTGCTGGAGGACGTCTATATAGTGCTGGAGGATGTATATATAGTGCCGGAGGACGTCTGTATAGTGCTGGAGGACGTCTATATAGTGGTGGAGGACGTCTATATAGTGCTGGAGGATGTATATATAGTGCTGGAGGACGTCTATATAGTGCTGGAGGATATGTATATAGTGCTGGAGGACGTCTATATAGTGCTGGAGGATGTATATATAGTGCTGGAGGACGTCTATATAGTGCTGGAGGACGTCTATATAGTGCTGGAGGATGTATATATAGTGCTGGAGGACGTCTATATAGTGCTGGAGGACGTCTATATAGTGCTGGAGGATGTATATATAGTGCCGGAGGACGTCTGTATAGTGCTGGAGGACGTCTATATAGTGCTGGAGGATGTCTATATAGTGCTGGAGGACGTCTATATAGTGCTGGAGGATGTCTATATAGTGCTGGAGGACGTCTATATAGTGCTGGAGGACGTCTATATAGTGCTGGAGGACGTCTATATAGTGGTGGAGGACGTCTATGTAGTGCTGGAGGATATCTATCTAGTGCTGGGGGATGTCTATATAGTGATGGAGGACGTCTATATAGTGCTGGGGATGTCTATATAGTGATGGAGGACATCTATATAGTGATGGAGGACGTCTATATAGTGCTGGAGGATGTCTATATCGTGCTGGAGGATGTCTGTATAGTGCTGGAGGACGTCTATATAGTGCTGGAGGACGTCTATATAGTGCTGGAGGATGTCTATATAGTGATGGAGGACGTCTATATAGTGCTGGAGGACATCTATATAGTGCTGGAGGATGTCTATATAGTGCTGGAGGACGTCTATATAGTGCTGGAGGATGTCTATATAGTGCTGGAGGATGTCTATATAGTGCCGGAGGATGTCTATATAGTGCTGGAGGATGTCTATATAGTGCTGGAGGATGTCTATATAGTGCTGGAGGATGTCTATATAGTGCCGGAGGATGTCTATATAGTGCTGGAGGATGTCTATATAGTGCTGGAGGATGTCTATATAGTGCTGGAGGATGTCTATATAGTGCTGGAGGACGTCTATATAGTGCTGGAGGACATCTATATAGTGCCGGAGGATGTCTATATAGTGCTGGAGGATGTCTATATAGTGCTGGAGGACATCTATATAGTGCCGGAGGATGTCTATATAGTGCTGGAGGATGTCTATATAGTGCTGGAGGACGTCTATATAGTGCTGGAGGACATCTATATAGTGCCGGAGGATGTCTATATAGTGCTGGAGGACGTCTATATAGTGCTGGAGGATGTCTATATAGTGCTGGAGGATGTCTATATAGTGCTGAGGACGTCTATATAGTGCTGGAGGACATCTATATAGTGCCGGAGGATGTCTATATAGTGCTGGAGGATGTCTATATCGTGCTGGAGGACGTCTATATCGTGCTGGAGGATGTCTATATAGTGCTGGAGGATGTCTATATAGTGCTGGAGGATGTCTATATAGTGATGGAGGACGTCTATATAGTGCTGGGGGATGTCTATATAGTGATGGAGGTCGTCTATATAGTGCTGGGGGATGTCTATATAGTGATGGAGGACGTCTATATAGTGCTGGAGGATGTCTATATAGTGCTGGAGGATGTCTATATAGTGATGGAGGACGTCTATATAGTGCTGGAGGATGTCTATATAGTGATGGAGGACGTCTATATAGTGCTGGAGGATGTCTATATAGTGCTGGAGGATGTCTATATAGTGATGGAGGATGTCTGTATAGTGCAGGAGGATGTCTATATAGTGCTGGAGGATGTCTATATAGTGCTGGAGGATGTCTATATCGTGCTGGAGGATGTCTGTATAGTGCTGGAGGACGTCTATATAGTGCTGGAGGACGTCTATATAGTGCTGGAGGATGTCTATATAGTGATGGAGGACGTCTATATAGTGCTGGAGGACATCTATATAGTGCTGGAGGATGTCTATATAGTGCAGGAGGATGTCTGTATAGTGCTGGAGGACGTCTATATAGTGCTGGAGGACGTCTATATAGTGCTGGAGGATGTCTATATAGTGCTGGAGGATGTCTATATCGTGCTGGAGGATGTCTGTATAGTGCTGGAGGACGTCTATATAGTGCTGGAGGACGTCTATATAGTGCTGGAGGATGTCTATATAGTGCTGGAGGATGTCTATATAGTGCTGGAGGACATCTATATAGTGATGGAGGATGTCTATATAGTGCTGGAGGATGTCTATATAGTGCTGGAGGACATCTATATAGTGCTGGAGGACATCAATATAGTGCTGGAGGACGTCTATATAGTGCTGGAGGACGTCTATATAGTGCTGGAGGATGTCTATATAGTGCTGGAGGACGTCTATATAGTGCTGGAGGATGTCTATATAGTGCTGGAGGACATCTATATAGTGCTGGAGGACATCAATATAGTGCTGGAGGATGTCTATATAGTGCTGGAGGATGTCTATATAGTGCTGGAGGACATCAATATAGTGCTGGAGGACGTCTATATAGTGCTGGAGGACATCTATATAGTGCTGGAGGATGTCTATATAGTGCTGGAGGACATCAATGTAGTGCTGGAGGACGTCTATATAGTGCTGGAGGACATCTATATAGTGCTGGAGGATGTCTATATAGTGCTGGAGGACGTCTATATAGTGCTGGAGGATGTCTATATAGTGCTGGAGGACATCTATATAGTGCTGGAGGATGTCTATATAGTGCTGGATGACATCTATATAGTGCTGGAGGATGTCTGTATAGTGCTGGAGGACGTCTATATAGTGCTTGAGGATGTCTATATAGTGCTGGAGGATGTCTATATAGTGCTGGGGGACGTCTTTATAGTGCTGGAGGATGTCTATATAGTGCTGGAGGACGTCTATATAGTGCTGGAGGATGTCTATATAGTGCTGGAGGACATCTATATAGTGCTGGAGGATGTCTATATAGTGCTGGAGGATGTCTATATAGTGCTGGAGGATGTCTATATATTGCTGGAGAATGTGTATATAGTGCTGGAGGATGTCTGTATAGTGCTGGAGGATGTCTATATAGTGCTGGAGGATGTCTATATAGTGCTGGAGAATGTGTATATAGTGCTGGAGGATGTCTATATAGTGCTGGAGGATGTCTATATAGTGCTGGAGGACGTCTATATAGTGCTGGAGGATGTCTATATAGTGCTGGAGGATGTCTATATAGTGCTGGAGGACGTCTATATAGTGCTGGAGGATGTCTATATAGTGCTGGAGGACATCTATATAGTGCTGGAGGATGTCTATATAGTGCTGGATGACATCTATATAGTGCTGGAGGATGTCTATATAGTGCTGGAGGATGTCTATATAGTGCTGGATGACATCTATATAGTGCTGGAGGATGTCTATATAGTGCTGGATGACATCTATATAGTGCTGGAGGATGTCTATATAGTGCTGGAGGACGTCTATATAGTGCTGGAGGATGTCTATATAGTGCTGGAGGACATCTATATAGTGCTGGAGGACGTCTATATAGTGCTGGAGGATGTCTATATAGTGCTGGAGGACATCTATATAGTGCTGGAGGATGTCTATATAGTGCTGGAGGATGTCTATATAGTGCTGGAGGATGTCTGTATAGTGCTGGAGGACATCTATATAGTGCTGGAGGACGTCTATATAGTGCTGGAGGATGTCTATATAGTGCTGGAGGACTGGAGGATGTCTATATAGTGCTGGAGGACATCTATATAGTGCTGGAGGATGTCTATATAGTGCTGGAGGATGTCTATATAGTGCTGGAGGACGTCTATATAGTGCTGGAGGATGTCTATATAGTGCTGGAGGACATCTATATAGTGCTGGAGGATGTCTATATAGTGCTAGAGGATGTATATATAGTGCCGGAGGACATCTATATAGTGCTGGAGGACATCTATATAGTGCTGAAGGACGTCTATATAGTGCTGGAGGACGTCTATATAGTGCCGGAGGACGTCTATATAGTGTTGGAGGACATCTATATAGTGCTGGAGGACGTCTATATAGTGCTGGAGTGCGTCTATATAGTGCTGGAGGACGTCTATATAGTGGTGGAGGACGTCTATATAGTGCTGGAGGATGTTTATATAGTGCTGAAGGACGTCTATATAGTGCTGGAGGATGTCTATATAGTGCTGGGAGATGTTTATATAGTGCTGGAGTGCGTCTATATAGTGCTGGAGGATGTCTATATAGTGCTGGGAGATGTCTATATAGTGCTGGAGGATGTATATATAGTGCTGTAGGACGTCTATATAGTGCTGGAGGACATCTATATAGTGCTGGAGGACATCTATATAGTGCTGGAGGATGTCAATATAGTGCTGGAGGATGTATATATAGTGGTGGAGGACGTCTATATAGTGCTGGAAAGCGTCTATATAGTGTTGGAGGACGTCTATATAGTGCTGGAGGACGTCTATATAGTGCCGGAGGAAGTCTATATAGTGTTGGAGGATGTCTATATAGTGCTGGGGGATGTCTATATAGTGATGGAGGACGTCTATATAGTGCTGGGGATGTCTATATAGTGATGGAGGACATCTATATAGTGCTGGAGGATGTCTATATAGTGCTGGAGGACATCTATATAGTGCTGGAGGACATCTATATAGTGCTGGAGGATGTCAATATAGTGCTGGAGGATGTATATATAGTGCTGGAGGACATCTATATAGTGCTGGAGGACGTCTATATAGTGCTGGAGGATGTATATATAGTGCCGGAGGACGTCTGTATAGTGCTGGAGGACGTCTATATAGTGGTGGAGGACGTCTATATAGTGCTGGAGGATGTATATATAGTGCTGGAGGACGTCTATATAGTGCTGGAGGATATGTATATAGTGCTGGAGGACGTCTATATAGTGCTGGAGGATGTATATATAGTGCTGGAGGACGTCTATATAGTGCTGGAGGACGTCTATATAGTGCTGGAGGATGTATATATAGTGCTGGAGGACGTCTATATAGTGCTGGAGGACGTCTATATAGTGCTGGAGGATGTATATATAGTGCCGGAGGACGTCTGTATAGTGCTGGAGGACGTCTATATAGTGCTGGAGGATGTCTATATAGTGCTGGAGGATGTCTTTATAGTGCTGGAGGACATCTATATAGTGCTGGAGGATGTCTATATAGTGCTGGAGGACGTCTATATAGTGCTGGAGGACGTCTATATAGTGCTGGAGGATGTCTATATAGTGCTGGAGGACGTCTATATAGTGCTGGAGGACGTCTATATAGTGCTGGAGGACGTCTATATAGTGGTGGAGGACGTCTATGTAGTGCTGGAGGATGTCTATCTAGTGCTGGGGGATGTCTATATAGTGATGGAGGACGTCTATATAGTGCTGGGGATGTCTATATAGTGATGGAGGACATCTATATAGTGATGGAGGACGTCTATATAGTGCTGGAGGATGTCTATATCGTGCTGGAGGATGTCTGTATAGTGCTGGAGGACGTCTATATAGTGCTGCAGGACGTCTATATAGTGCTGGAGGATGTCTATATAGTGCTGGAGGACATCTATATAGTGCTGGAGGATGTCAATATAGTGCTGGAGGATGTATATATAGTGGTGGAGGACGCCTATATAGTGCTGGAGCGCGTCTATATAGTGTTGGAGGACGTCTATATAGTGCTGGAGGACGTCTATATAGTGACGGAGGAAGTCTATATAGTGTTGGAGGATGTCTATATAGTGCTGGGGGATGTCTATATAGTGATGGAGGACGTCTATATAGTGCTGGGGATGTCTATATAGTGATGGAGGACATCTATATAGTGCTGGAGGATGTCTATATAGTGCTGGAGGACATCTATATAGTGCTGGAGGACATCTATATAGTGCTGGAGGATGTCAATATAGTGCTGGAGGATGTATATATAGTGCTGGAGGACATCTATATAGTGCTGGAGGACGTCTATATAGTGCTGGAGGACGTCTATATAGTGCTGGAGGATGTATATATAGTGCCGGAGGACGTCTGTATAGTGCTGGAGGACGTCTATTTAGTGGTGGAGGACGTCTATATAGTGCTGGAGGATGTATATATAGTGCTGGAGGACGTCTATATAGTGCTGGAGGATATGTATATAGTGCTGGAGGACGTCTATATAGTGCTGGAGGATGTATATATAGTGCTGGAGGACGTCTATATAGTGCTGGAGGACGTCTATATAGTGCTGGAGGATGTATATATAGTGCTGGAGGACGTCTATATAGTGCTGGAGGACGTCTATATAGTGCTGGAGGATGTATATATAGTGCCGGAGGACGTCTGTATAGTGCTGGAGGACGTCTATATAGTGCTGGAGGATGTCTATATAGTGCTGGAGGATGTCTATATAGTGCTGGAGGACGTCTATATAGTGCTGGAGGACGTCTATATAGTGCTGGAGGATGTCTATATAGTGCTGGAGGACGTCTATATAGTGCTGGAGGACGTCTATATAGTGCTGGAGGACGTCTATATAGTGGTGGAGGACGTCTATGTAGTGCTGGAGGATGTCTATCTAGTGCTGGGGGATGTCTATATAGTGATGGAGGACGTCTATATAGTGCTGGGGGATGTCTATATAGTGATGGAGGACGTCTATATAGTGCTGGAGGATGTCTATATCGTGCTGGAGGATGTCTGTATAGTGCTGGAGGACGTCTATATAGTGCTGGAGGACGTCTATATAGTGCTGGAGGATGTCTATATAGTGATGGAGGACGTCTATATAGTGCTGGAGGACATCTATATAGTGCTGGAGAACGTCTATATAGTGCTGGAGGACGTCTATATAGTGCTGGAGGATGTCTATATAGTGCTGGAGGATGTCTATATAGTGCCGGAGGATGTCTATATAGTGCTGGAGGATGTCTATATAGTGCTGGAGGATGTCTATATAGTGCTGGAGGATGTCTATATAGTGCCGGAGGATGTCTATATAGTGCTGGAGGATGGCTATATAGTGCTGGAGGATGTCTATATAGTGCTGGAGGATGTCTATGTAGTGCTGGAGGACGTCTATATAGTGCTGGAGGACATCTATATAGTGCCGGAGGATGTCTATATAGTGCTGGAGGATGTCTATATAGTGCTGGAGGACATCTATATAGTGCCGGAGGATGTCTATATAGTGCTAGAGGATGTCTATATAGTGCTGGAGGACGTCTATATAGTGCTGGAGGACATCTATATAGTGCCGGAGGATGTCTATATAGTGCTGGAGGACGTCTATATAGTGCTGGAGGATGTCTATATAGTGCTGGAGGATGTCTATATAGTGCTGAGGACGTCTATATAGTGCTGGAGGACATCTATATAGTGCCGGAGGATGTCTATATAGTGCTGGAGGATGTCTATATCGTGCTGGAGGACGTCTATATCGTGCTGGAGGATGTCTATATAGTGCTGGAGGATGTCTATATAGTGCTGGAGGATGTCTATATAGTGATGGAGGACGTCTATATAGTGCTGGGGGATGTCTATATAGTGATGGAGGTCGTCTATATAGTGCTGGGGGATGTCTATATAGTGATGGAGGACGTCTATATAGTGCTGGAGGATGTCTATATAGTGCTGGAGGATGTCTATATAGTGATGGAGGACGTCTATATAGTGCTGGAGGATGTCTATATAGTGATGGAGGACGTCTATATAGTGCTGGAGGATGTCTATATAGTGCTGGAGGATGTCTATATAGTGATGGAGGATGTCTGTATAGTGCAGGAGGATGTCTATATAGTGCTGGAGGACGTCTATATAGTGCTGGAGGATGTCTATATAGTGCTGGAGGATGTCTATATCGTGCTGGAGGATGTCTGTATAGTGCTGGAGGACGTCTATATAGTGCTGGAGGACGTCTATATAGTGCTGGAGGATGTCTATATAGTGATGGAGGACGTCTATATAGTGCTGGAGGACATCTATATAGTGCTGGAGGATGTCTATATAGTGCAGGAGGATGTCTGTATAGTGCTGGAGGACGTCTATATAGTGCTGGAGGACGTCTATATAGTGCTGGAGGATGTCTATATAGTGCTGGAGGATGTCTATATCGTGCTGGAGGATGTCTGTATAGTGCTGGAGGACGTCTATATAGTGCTGGAGGACGTCTATATAGTGCTGGAGGATGTCTATATAGTGCTGGAGGATGTCTATATAGTGCTGGAGGACATCTATATAGTGATGGAGGACGTCTATATAGTGCTGGAGGATGTCTATATAGTGATGGAGGACGTCTATATAGTGCTGGAGGATGTCTATATAGTGCTGGAGGATGTCTATATAGTGCTGGAGGACATCTATATAGTGCTGGAGGACGTCTATATAGTGCAGGAGGATGTCTATATAGTGCTGGAGGATGTCTATATAGTGCTGGAGGACGTCTATATAGTGCTGGAGGACATCTATATAGTGCTGGAGGATGTCTATATAGTGCTGGAGGACGTCTATATAGTGCTGGAGGACATCTATATAGTGCTGGAGGACGTCTATATAGTGCTGGAGGATGTCTATATAGTGATGGAGGACGTCTATATAGTGCTGGAGGACGTCTATATAGTGCTGGAGGACGTCTATATAGTGCTGGAGGACGTCTTTATAGTGCTGGAGGAAGTCTATAAAGTGCCGGAGGACATCTATATAGTGCCGGAGGATGTTTATATAGTGCTGGAGTGCGTCTATATAGTGCTGGAGGACGTCTATATAGTGCTAGAGGACATCTATATAGTGCTGGAGGATGTCATTATAGTGCTGGAGGACGTCTATATAGTGCTGGAGGATGTCTATATAGTGCTGGAGGACGTCTATATAGTGCTGGAGGACGTCTATATAGTGCTGGAGGACGTCTATATAGTGCTGGAGTGCATCTATATAGTACTGGAGGAAGTCTATATAGTGCTGGAGGATGTCTATATAGTGCTAGAGGACGTCTATATAGTGCTGGAGGACATCTATATAGTGCTGGAGGATGTCTATATAGTGCTGGAGGACGTCTATATAGTGCTGGAGGACATCTATATAGTGCTGGAGGATGTCTATATAGTGCTGGAGGACATCTATATAGTGCTGGAGGACGTCTATATAGTGCTGGAGGACGTCTATATAGTGCTGGAGGACGTCTATATAGTGCTGGAGGACGTCTTTATAGTGCTGGAGGAAGTCTATAAAGTGCCGGAGGACATCTATATAGTGCCGGAGGATGTTTATATAGTGCTGGAGTGCGTCTATATAGTGCTGGAGGACGTCTATATAGTGCTAGAGGTCATCTATATGGTGCTGGAGGATGTCATTATAGTGCTGGAGGACGTCTATATAGTGCTGGAGGATGTCTATATAGTGCTGGAGGACGTCTATATAGTGCTGGAGGACGTCTATATAGTGCTGGAGGACATCTATATAGTGCCGGAGGACGTCTATATAGTGCTGGAGGATGTCTATATAGTGCTGGAGGACGTCTATATAATGCTGGAGGACGTCTATATAGTGCTGGAGGATGTATATATAGTGCTGGAGGATGTATATATAGTGCTGGAGGACGTCTATATAGTGCTGGAGGACGTCTATATAGTGCTGGAGGACGTCTATATAGTGCTGGAGGACGTCTATATAGTGCTGGAGGACATCTGTATAGTGCTGGAGGACGTCTATATAGTGCTGGAGGATGTCTATATAGTGCTGGAGTGCGTCTATATAGTGCTGGAGGACGTCTATATAGTGCTGGAGGACGTCTATATAGTGCTGGAGGATGTCTATATAGTGCTGGAGGATGTCTATATAGTGGTGGAGGATGTCTATATAGTGCTGGAGGAAATCTATATAGTGCTGGAGGATGTCTATATAGTGCTGGAGGACGTCTATATATTGCTGGAGGACGTCTATATAGTGCTGGAGGACGTCTATATAGTGCTGGAGGACGTCTATATAGTGGTGGAGGACGTCTATATAGTGCTGGAGGACATCTGTATAGTGCTGGAGGACATCTGTATAGTGCTGGTGGACATCTATATAGTGCTGGAGGACGTCTATATAGTGCTGGAGGACGTCTGTATAGTGCTGGAGGACATCTATATAGTGCTGGAGGATGTCTATATAGTGCTGGAGGACATCTATATAGTGCTGGAGGATGTCTATATAGTGCTGGAGGACGTCTATATAGTGCTGGAGGACGTCTATATAGTGCTGGAGGACGTCTGTATAGTGCTGGAGAATGTCTATATAGTGCTGGAGGATGTCTATATAGTGCTGGAGGACGTCTATATAGTGCTGGAGGATGTCTATATAGTGCTGGAGGATGTCTATATAGTGCTGGAGGACGTCTATATAGTGCTGGAGGACGTCTATATAGTGCTGGAGGACATCTATATAGTGCTGGAGGACATCTATATAGTGCTGGAGGATGTCTATATAGTGCTGGATGACGTCTATATAGTGCTGGAGGACGTCTATATAGTGCTGGAGGACGTCTGTATAGTGCTGGAGAATGTCTATATAGTGCTAGAGGATGTCTATATAGTGCTGGAGGACGTCTATATAGTGCTGGAGGATGTCTATATAGTGCTGGAGGATGTCTATATAGTGCTGGAGGAAATCTATATAGTGCTGGAGGATGTCTATATAGTGCTGGAGGACATCTATATAGTGTTAGAGGACGTCTATATAGTGCTGGAGGACATCTATATAGTGCTGGAGGACATCTATATAGTGCTGGAGGACATCTATATAGTGCTGGAGGACATCTGTATAGTGCTGGAGGACGTCTATATAGTGCTGGAGGATGTCTATATAGTGCTGGAGGATGTCTATATAGTGCTGGAGGACGTCTATATAGTGCTGGAGGATGTCTATATAGTGCTGGAGGACATCTATATAGTGCTGGAGGATGTCTATATAGTGCTGGATGACCTCTATATAGTGCTGGAGGATTTCTGTATAGTGCTGGAGGACATCTATATAGTGCTGGAGGATGTCTATATAGTGCTGGAGGACATCTATATAGTGCTGGAGGACGTCTTTATAGTGCTGGAGGATATATATAGTGCTGGAGGACGACTATATAGTGCTGGAGGATGTCTATATAGTGCTGGAGGACGTCTATATAGTGCTGGAGGATATATATAGTGCTGGAGGACGTCTTTATAGTGCTGGAGGATATATATAGTGCTGGAGGACGTCTATATAGTGCTGGAGGACGTCTATATAGTGCTGGAGGACGTCTATATAGTGCCGGAGGACGTCTATATAGTGCTGGAGGACATCTATATAGTGCTGAAGGATGTCTATATAGTGCTGGAGTGCGTCTATATAGTGCTGGAGGATGTCTATATAGTGCTGGAGGACGTCTATATAGTGCTGGAGGACGTCTATATAGTGGTGGAGGACGTCTATATAGTGCTGGAGTGCGTCTATATAGTGCTGGAGGACATTTATATAGTGGTGGAGGACGTCTATATAGTGCTGGAGGACGTCTATATAGTGCTGGAGTGCGTCTATATAGTGCTGGAGGACGTCTATATAGTGCTGGAGTGTGTCTATATAGTGCTGGAGGACGTCTATATAGTGGTGGAGGACGTCTATATAGTGCTGGAGGACGTCTATATAGTGGTGGAGGACGTCTATATAGTGCTGGAGGACGTCTATATAGTGCTGGAGGATGTCTATATAGTGCTGAAGGAGATCTATATAGTGCTGGAGGATGTCTATATAGTGCTGGGAGATGTCTATATAGTGCTGGAGGACATCTATATAGTGCTGGAGGATGTCAATATAGTGCTGGAGGACGTCTATATAGTGCTGGGAGATGTCTATATAGTGCTGGAGGACGTCTATATAGTGCTGGAGGACGTCTATATAGTGCTGGAGGACGTCTATATAGTGCTGGAGGACGTCTATATAGTGGTGGAGGACGTCTATATAGTGCTGGAGGACGTCTATATAGTGCTGGAGGATGTCTATATAGTGCTGGAGGATGTCTATATAGTGCTGGGAGATGTCTATATAGTGCTGGAGGACGTCTATATAGTGCTGGAGGACGTCTATATAGTGCTGGAGGATGTCAATATAGTGCTGGAGGATGTCTATATAGTGCTGGAGGACGTCTATATAGTGCTGGAGGATGTCTATATAGTGCTGGAGGACTTCTATATAGTGCTGGAGGATGTCTTTATAGTGCTGGAGGACGTCTATATATTGCTGGAGGATGTCTATATAGTTCTGGAGGACATCTATATAGTGCTGGAGGATGTCTATATAGTGCTGGAGGATGTCTATATAGTGCTGGAGAACATCTATACAGTACTGGCGGATGTCTATACAGTGCTGGAGGGCGTCCACATCGTGCTGGAGGACGTCTGTATAGTGCTGGAGGATGTCTATATAGTGCTGGAGGACATCTATATATTGCTGGAGGATGTCTATATAGTGCTGGAGGACGTGTTTATAGTGCCAGAGGACGTCTATATAGTGTTGGAGGACATCTATATAGTGCCGGAGGACGTGTATATAGTGCTGGAGGACGTCTATATATTGCTGGAGGATGTCTATATAGTGCTGGGGGATGTCTATATTGTGCTGGAGGACGTCTATATAGTGCTGAAGGACGTCTATATAGTGCTGGAGGACGTCTATATAGTGCTGGAGGATGTCTATATAGTGCTGGGGGATGTCTATATAGTGCTGGAGGACGTCTTTATAGTGCTGGAGGAAGTCTATAAAGTGCCGGAGGACATCTATATAGTGCCGGAGGATGTTTATATAGTGCTGGAGTGCGTCTATATAGTGCTGGAGGACGTCTATATAGTGCTAGAGGACATCTATATAGTGCTGGAGGATGTCATTATAGTGCTGGAGGACGTCTATATAGTGCTGGAGGATGTCTATATAGTGCTGGAGGACGTCTATATAGTGCTGGAGGACGTCTATATAGTGCTGGAGGACGTCTATATAGTGCTGGAGTGCATCTATATAGTACTGGAGGAAGTCTATATAGTGCTGGAGGATGTCTATATAGTGCTAGAGGACGTCTATATAGTGCTGGAGGACATCTATATAGTGCTGGAGGATGTCTATATAGTGCTGGAGGACGTCTATATAGTGCTGGAGGACATCTATATAGTGCTGGAGGATGTCTATATAGTGCTGGAGGACATCTATATAGTGCTGGAGGACGTCTATATAGTGCTGGAGGACGTCTATATAGTGCTGGAGGACGTCTATATAGTGCTGGAGGACGTCTTTATAGTGCTGGAGGAAGTCTATAAAGTGCCGGAGGACATCTATATAGTGCCGGAGGATGTTTATATAGTGCTGGAGTGCGTCTATATAGTGCTGGAGGACGTCTATATAGTGCTAGAGGTCATCTATATGGTGCTGGAGGATGTCATTATAGTGCTGGAGGACGTCTATATAGTGCTGGAGGATGTCTATATAGTGCTGGAGGACGTCTATATAGTGCTGGAGGACGTCTATATAGTGCTGGAGGACATCTATATAGTGCCGGAGGACGTCTATATAGTGCTGGAGGATGTCTATATAGTGCTGGAGGACGTCTATATAATGCTGGAGGACGTCTATATAGTGCTGGAGGATGTATATATAGTGCTGGAGGATGTATATATAGTGCTGGAGGACGTCTATATAGTGCTGGAGGACGTCTATATAGTGCTGGAGGACGTCTATATAGTGCTGGAGGACATCTGTATAGTGCTGGAGGACGTCTATATAGTGCTGGAGGATGTCTATATAGTGCTGGAGTGCGTCTATATAGTGCTGGAGGACGTCTATATAGTGCTGGAGGACGTCTATATAGTGCTGGAGGATGTCTATATAGTGCTGGAGGATGTCTATATAGTGGTGGAGGATGTCTATATAGTGCTGGAGGAAATCTATATAGTGCTGGAGGATGTCTATATAGTGCTGGAGGACGTCTATATATTGCTGGAGGACGTCTATATAGTGCTGGAGGACGTCTATATAGTGCTGGAGGACGTCTATATAGTGGTGGAGGACGTCTATATAGTGCTGGAGGACATCTGTATAGTGCTGGAGGACATCTGTATAGTGCTGGAGGACATCTATATAGTGCTGGAGGACGTCTATATAGTGCTGGAGGACGTCTGTATAGTGCTGGAGGACATCTATATAGTGCTGGAGGATGTCTATATAGTGCTGGAGGACATCTATATAGTGCTGGAGGATGTCTATATAGTGCTGGAGGACGTCTATATAGTGCTGGAGGACGTCTATATAGTGCTGGAGGACGTCTGTATAGTGCTGGAGAATGTCTATATAGTGCTGGAGGATGTCTATATAGTGCTGGAGGACGTCTATATAGTGCTGGAGGATGTCTATATAGTGCTGGAGGATGTCTATATAGTGCTGGAGGACGTCTATATAGTGCTGGAGGACGTCTATATAGTGCTGGAGGACATCTATATAGTGCTGGAGGACATCTATATAGTGCTGGAGGATGTCTATATAGTGCTGGATGACGTCTATATAGTGCTGGAGGACGTCTATATAGTGCTGGAGGACGTCTGTATAGTGCTGGAGAATGTCTATATAGTGCTAGAGGATGTCTATATAGTGCTGGAGGACGTCTATATAGTGCTGGAGGATGTCTATATAGTGCTGGAGGATGTCTATATAGTGCTGGAGGAAATCTATATAGTGCTGGAGGATGTCTATATAGTGCTGGAGGACATCTATATAGTGTTAGAGGACGTCTATATAGTGCTGGAGGACATCTATATAGTGCTGGAGGACATCTATATAGTGCTGGAGGACATCTATATAGTGCTGGAGGACATCTGTATAGTGCTGGAGGACGTCTATATAGTGCTGGAGGATGTCTATATAGTGCTGGAGGATGTCTATATAGTGCTGGAGGACGTCTATATAGTGCTGGAGGATGTCTATATAGTGCTGGAGGACATCTATATAGTGCTGGAGGATGTCTATATAGTGCTGGATGACCTCTATATAGTGCTGGAGGATTTCTGTATAGTGCTGGAGGACATCTATATAGTGCTGGAGGATGTCTATATAGTGCTGGAGGACATCTATATAGTGCTGGAGGACGTCTTTATAGTGCTGGAGGATATATATAGTGCTGGAGGACGACTATATAGTGCTGGAGGATGTCTATATAGTGCTGGAGGACGTCTATATAGTGCTGGAGGATATATATAGTGCTGGAGGACGTCTTTATAGTGCTGGAGGATATATATAGTGCTGGAGGACGTCTATATAGTGCTGGAGGACGTCTATATAGTGCTGGAGGACGTCTATATAGTGCCGGAGGACGTCTATATAGTGCTGGAGGACATCTATATAGTGCTGAAGGACGTCTATATAGTGCTGGAGTGCGTCTATATAGTGCTGGAGGATGTCTATATAGTGCTGGAGGACGTCTATATAGTGCTGGAGGACGTCTATATAGTGGTGGAGGACGTCTATATAGTGCTGGAGTGCGTCTATATAGTGCTGGAGGACGTTTATATAGTGGTGGAGGACGTCTATATAGTGCTGGAGGACGTCTATATAGTGCTGGAGTGCGTCTATATAGTGCTGGAGGACGTCTATATAGTGCTGGAGTGTGTCTATATAGTGCTGGAGGACGTCTATATAGTGGTGGAGGACGTCTATATAGTGCTGGAGGACGTCTATATAGTGGTGGAGGACGTCTATATAGTGCTGGAGGACGTCTATATAGTGCTGAAGGATGTCTATATAGTGCTGAAGGAGATCTATATAGTGCTGGAGGATGTCTATATAGTGCTGGGAGATGTCTATATAGTGCTGGAGGACATCTATATAGTGCTGGAGGATGTCAATATAGTGCTGGAGGACGTCTATATAGTGCTGGGAGATGTCTATATAGTGCTGGAGGACGTCTATATAGTGCTGGAGGACGTCTATATAGTGCTGGAGGACGTCTATATAGTGCTGGAGGACGTCTATATAGTGGTGGAGGACGTCTATATAGTGCTGGAGGACGTCTATATAGTGCTGGAGGATGTCTATATAGTGCTGGAGGATGTCTATATAGTGCTGGGAGATGTCTATATAGTGCTGGAGGACGTCTATATAGTGCTGGAGGACGTCTATATAGTGCTGGAGGATGTCAATATAGTGCTGGAGGATGTCTATATAGTGCTGGAGGACGTCTATATAGTGCTGGAGGATGTCTATATAGTGCTGGAGGACTTCTATATAGTGCTGGAGGATGTCTTTATAGTGCTGGAGGACGTCTATATATTGCTGGAGGATGTCTATATAGTTCTGGAGGACATCTATATAGTGCTGGAGGATGTCTATATAGTGCTGGAGGATGTCTATATAGTGCTGGAGAACATCTATACAGTACTGGCGGATGTCTATACAGTGCTGGAGGGCGTCCACATCGTGCTGGAGGACGTCTGTATAGTGCTGGAGGATGTCTATATAGTGCTGGAGGACATCTATATATTGCTGGAGGATGTCTATATAGTGCTGGAGGACGTGTTTATAGTGCCAGAGGACGTCTATATAGTGTTGGAGGACATCTATATAGTGCCGGAGGACGTGTATATAGTGCTGGAGGACGTCTATATATTGCTGGAGGATGTCTATATAGTGCTGGGGGATGTCTATATTGTGCTGGAGGACGTCTATATAGTGCTGAAGGACGTCTATATAGTGCTGGAGGACGTCTATATAGTGCTGGAGGATGTCTATATAGTGCTGGGGGATGTCTATATAGTGATGGAGGACGTCTATATCGTGCCGGAGGATGTCTATATAGTGATGGAGGACGTCTATATAGTGCCGGAGGATGTCTATATAGTGATGGAGTAAGTCTATATAGTGCTGGAGGATGTCTATATAGTGTTGGAGGATGTCTATATAGTGCTGGGGGATGTCTATATAGTGATGGAGGACGTCTATATCGTGCCGGTGGATGTTTATATAGTGATGGAGGACGTCTATATAGTGCCGGAGGATGTCTATATAGTGATGGAGTAAGTCTATATAGTGCTGAAGGATGTCTATATAGTGCTGGAGGACGTCTATATAGTGCTGGAGGATGTCTATATAGTGCTGGAGGATGTCTATATAGTGATGGAGGACGTCTATATAGTGCTGGGGGATGTCTATATAGTGATGGAGGACGTCTATATCGTGCCGCAGGATGTCTATATAGTGCTGGGGGATGTCTATATAGTGATGGAGGACGTCTATATCGTGCCGCAGGATGTCTATATAGTGATGGAGGATGTCTATATAGTGCTGGAGGATGTCTATATAGTGTTGGAGGACGTCTATATAGTGCTGGAGGATGTCTATATAGTTCGGGAGGATGTCTATATAGTGATGGAGGACGTCTATATAGTGCTGGGTGATGTCTATATAGTGATGGAGGACGTCTATATAGTGCTGGGGATGTCTATATAGTGATGGAGGACATCTATATAGTGCTGGAGGACGTCTATATAGTGCTGGAGTATGTCTATATAGTGCTGGAGGACGTCTATATAGTGCTGGAGGATGTCTATATAGGGCTGGAGGACGTCTATATAGTGCTGGAGGATGTCTACATAGCGATGGAGGACGTCTATATAGTAATGGGGGATGTCTATATAGTGATGGATGACGTCTTTATAGTGCTGGGGATGTCTATATAGTGATGGAGGACGTCTATATAGTGCTGGGGGATGTCTATATAGTGATGGAGGACGTCTATATAGTGCTGGGGATGTCTATATAGTGATGGAGGACATCTATATAGTGCTGGAGGATGTCTATATAGTGCTGGAGGATGTCTATATAGTGCTGGAGGATGTCTATATAGTTCTGGAGGACATCTATATAGGGCTGGAGGACGTCTATATAGTGCTGGAGGATGTCTATATAGTTCTGGAGGACATCTATATAGGGCTGGAGGACGTCTATATAGTGCTGGAGGATGTCTATATAGTGCTGGAGGACGTCTATATAGTGATGGAGGACGTCTATATAGTGCTGGGGGATGTCTATATAGTGATGGAGGACATCTATATAGTGCTGGAGGATGTCTATATAGTGATGGAGGACGTCTATATAGTGCTGGAGGATGTCTATATAGTGCTGGAGGACGTCTATATAGTGCTGGAGGACGTCTATATAGTGCAGGAGGATGTCTATATAGTGCTGGAGTATGTCTATATAGTGCTGGAGGACATCTATATAGTGCTGGAGGACGTCTGTATAGTGTTGGAGGACGTCTATATAGTGCTGGAGGATGTCTATATAGTGCTGGAGGATGTCTATATAGTGCTGAAGGACGTCTTTATAGTGCTGGAGGACGTCTATATAGTGCTGGAGGATGTCTATATAGTGCTGGAGGATGTCAATATAGTGCTGGAGGACGTCTATATAGTGCTGGAGGATGTCTATATAGTGCTGGAGGACGTCTATATAGTGCAGGAGGATGTCTATATAGTGCTGGAGTATGTCTATATAGTGCTGGAGGACATCTATATAGTGCTGGAGGACGTCTGTATAGTGTTGGAGGACGTCTATATAGTGCTGGAGGATGTCTATATAGTGCTGGAGGATGTCTATATAGTGCTGAAGGACGTCTTTATAGTGCTGGAGGACGTCTATATAGTGCTGGAGGACATCTATATAGTGCCGGAGGATGTCTATATAGTGCTGGAGGACATCTATATAGTGCTGGAGGATGTCTATATAGTGCTGGAGTGCGTCTATATAGTGCTGGAGGACGTCTATATAGTGCTGGAGGACGTCTATATTGTTCTGGAGGATGTCTATATAGGGCTGGAGGACGTCTATATAGTGCTGGAGGACGTCTGTATAGTGCTGGAGGACATCTATATAGTGCTGGAGGACGTCTATATAGTTCTGAAGGATGTCTATATAGTTCTGGAGGATGTCTATATAGGGCTGGAGGACGTCTATATAGTGTTGGAGGACGTCTATATAGTGCTGGAGGACGTCTATATAATGCTGGAGGACATCTGTATAGTGCTGGAGGACGTCTATATAG